>NC_091982.1:87105649-87440435 GCF_044704955.1 Pristiophorus japonicus | reverse complement strand
CGAAGGCAAAAGCTTCCCTAGCAATGGCCTTCTGTGCATACGCAATTATTTTTTTGATGGCCATGTTTTCCCGCGTTTTGGGAGGTCGGGGGTTATTCACACATGCGCAGAAGGGGGACAGAGATTGAGAGAGGAGAGAGAGAGAGAGAGGGAGAAAGAGAGAGAGAGAGAGAGAGAGAGGAGGAAGGCAGAGACAGAGAGGTGAGAGAAAAGAGAGAGCGAGAGAGTGAGAGAAAGAAAGACGGAAAAATATGTCTGACAGCAATGAA
The DNA here is from genome assembly GCF_044704955.1 of Pristiophorus japonicus. Lineage (NCBI taxonomy): Eukaryota > Metazoa > Chordata > Chondrichthyes > Pristiophoridae > Pristiophorus > Pristiophorus japonicus. The sequence continues at coordinate 87,440,166 of NC_091982.1, read as the reverse complement.
AGTGGGAGAGATGTGGAGACGGGGAGGAAGAGGGCCAAACCCGTCTCCGAGGAGGCCAACGAGGCCCTCGTGGCAGAGGTGCACTCCCGCTGGGCCCAATTGACCGGGGGGTGGGGAGCATGGTGGGAAACCAGCAACACGGGCATACCGCAGGTTATAGGGCGAGATAGCCGAGGTCGTCTCGTCTGTGTCCCACAAGCCCAGGGGCTCAGAACCAGTGCTGCAACTGCTTGAACTGCCTCATTGCTTCAGTAAGAGTAAGTACGACTTTATATTTTAATGATGCACATTCTAAGTATAATAATCATTATAATGGTAATTCTCCTGGATTGAATGTAAGCTTGTTATTCTAACTTATATAACATATATCATCCCCGCTAAGAACTGGACAGAGCCATGAAACTGTGCCCGTTCTAAGTCTCTCTGGCTGCTATCACTTACACAGGGACTCAGCATGGACTGGAGGAGAGCTGCCTTTGCTCACTGTCTGGCCTTGGACACTTTTGGACATCAGCTACTGTCATTGAATTGTGGACACGACTCCTACTAGCATATAACATTTGAAACTGTTGTGTATAAATGATATAACCTAGTCAAGTAGAGCCCTGCTCTATTCACATTTGCAGAGGAAGATATCTCATAATCGGGCTCAGCAGAGATGCATTGACAGATGCCCTGTTGAAATACAGACCCTCACCGACCTGGAGGAACGTGCTGCAGCACTAGTGGGCGCCCACAGTCGAGCGGTCACCACCCGTGGTGTTGCCGGGCCATCCCATGCACCATGTGAGTAATATGTCAAGCAGTGTAAGAGCTATGTGACATCACTTCATTCTCATATCATAGACGAATGATGTCATGGTTTGCATGCAGCCTCTGTGCGACTCTCTGCCATGCTCAGGTCGACAACATAAGAACATAAGAGCAGTCCATCTGGCCATCTGTCCCCTTCTCTGTCCACACCCCATAAACCCTCACTCCCTTATCATTCGGTCTACCTGTGACTGGTCCAGGCTCCACAGCTCTCTGGCGCAGTGATTACCACATCGATGTACTGCCATAGATACCACCATATGATGCATTAATATGTAATGTTTCTCTGTCACATTTATGGGATTAGTGCTGTTCCTCCTACATATGCCAGCAACAATGCTTTCTGCTCTAGTAATTTCAATTGTGTCTTGCAGCTTTACCAGCTCCAGAGATACAACGGGAGGACAGATGCTCACATGTACCTGACCCACTGCATGTGTTATTCACCATGGGTGGTGAAGAGGAGGAGACCACCGAGCCCGAGGAGGAGGAGGAATACCTGGAGGCAGAGGAGGATGTCCCTTGCATCCCTCTGTCTGGGGAACTGCGGCCATGATGGGGATCCCAACTGAGGAGGCACCGGAACCAAATGCCATGCAGTTCGCGGTGCCAAGGCGCACATTGGTGCTGTCGCAGACCGCACGGAGGCCGGGTCAGCGGCTTGAGCAACGGCCTAACCTGGACGACTGTGTGAAGCATCTGGCATGACTGTGCGAGGAGTCTGTCGCGATCCAGCACGAGCAGCTCCAGGTGTTTGTGGGGTTCACGCAGGAATTCTTCCTGGTGTCTGCTAGCCGAGTGAAGGCAACGCAGCAGATGATCCTGGAGTTGCGTGAAATCTCTGCCTCCAACTATGCCATGCGGTATGTTTCTTGGTGGTACACGGCGCTGCACCCCGAGCTCCCGTGACCACAAGCACCAGCACACAGGCGGTTCAGGAGGATGCACCACCTCCTGACTTGGAAGGCGATCCCCCTGTTTTGTCTTCCCCGCCAACAGACCCCCAACAGGCGATCGTCCCACCATGTCCCCCACCATCGTCCACTGCACGCCAGCTTCGCAGCAGTACCCGAGGACCAAAACGGGTGGGTGAGGCAACGACACGGGGGGGTGTAGGATCTGGAGGGAAACGTGGCTGCAGGTAGGGAGCAGGGTGCACTCTTTTTAATATTATTCTTATTGTCCGCATTTATTTTTGGTGTTGTCGTTTCACTGTTGGGGTGTGGACGGGGGCGGGGGATGGGGGTTGGGGGAGGTAGGGGCTGGAGGGTGTTTTGGTGTTTGTAATTGAAAAATTGCATTCAAAAGTTGTTATTTCATTAAAACCATTTTATTTCACTTTACAATTGTTGTGCAGTGTCTTCTAATAACATAAGTTAAAATAGAACATTAGTGAAACTGTTGTTAAATAATGTCCAGGGCAGACCAAGTAAGTATGAACCATCACTTAGTTATATAAATATAAGAAAACGTCGAATTGTGAGTGTATCTATCTTTAAAAGGCACTTAAATAATTCACAAACTATTCAAGCCCCTGTTTAAGAGGCCTTCTGTCTTCCTCCGACGTTCAAAATGGCATCCATAGTGCCGAGGTCTGTGAGGAAGGCCAGACATGTTCTCGGCTGGCGATGTGCCGAAATTTGGGCTGGGCAATGTGTAGGCGATAAGCTCGGCGATGTTTCTAACTTTCCATTTTTGGACGATGTCAGCCCTTTTTGGGCGATATATGGGCACTAGCCCAGCGATGTGAAGTGGAAAGCCTAGCCCAATAATTCCAGAATGATTGGATAAGGAGAAGTTACTTACATAACTGCACTTCTGGGAAGGTTTGCTGCTACAGAATATTTGTTTCTGATTAACAAAAGTTACAGATAGTGCTATCTAAAATGGAGGTAGACCATGCTTTCTCTTTCTCTCTTTCGTCTTTCTGCCTGTCTGTGTCCAATCGGAAATCGCCACCCAATGGCGGGAATACATTGTGAAAGCTACGGTGGCCACAATCAGTCAAGAAGCTCCAACCATTATACCCTCTCATTTGGCTGTTCCTGTTCATTGGGAACTTTATGATGTCCATTTTGCAGGCGTAAAAAGCCTTTGTGACTTGGTGAATATTGCGATGTGTAGCGTACTGAGAGATGCTGCATATGTCCCCTGCTGCTGCCTGGAAGGATCCGGAGGCATAGAAGGCCAGCGCCACAGTCACCTTCACTGTGGCGGGCAGTACAGTCATGTTGGTGCTGGAAGGCTGTAGGTCTGCCTGTGGGAGGTGGCATATCTCTGTCAGTACTTTCTTTTGGAAGCGCAGTCTCGCATACTGCTCCTCAGAGAGCTGGAGCTATGAGCATGTTCCCTGTAAACCCGTCGGGGGTAAGGCCTCCTTCCCAGACGTCTTCAGCCTCTCCTCATCCATGGCCTAGAAGGCCAGCAGCCCTTTTTCTAGCTTGAAGCCACCTGTCAATCGCAACCAGCATGATACACTGGCGAACTAGTAATGCCCCCATTAAATTCTCTCACTGACATTGTAAGTACACTGTAATTGCAGATAAAACTGCTTTTTGCAATTCAGAGCTTGATGCAGCGTGCTGTGCACAACCATTGCAGTTAGGATCCTCCTCCCCATCATTTAAATACGCTGCCAATACCAACTGCTGTGCCCTGGGAATGTCATTTTTTCAGATGTTTCCTGGGTCGGAGGTTAAATAAGGCTTGAGAGTAAAGGTGCATGTGAATTAAATGCAATACCCACCCACAATAAAAATGCAGACCGTAATTGAGGTTTATGAGTCAGCTACACATAAAATGTGTGTGTGAAATGAGACTAGTATGACACATACAAAATATAGTTATCAGACAGTCATTGTATGAGTCTCGGCTGGATTCTAATCTAGAGCCTCGATTTTAATCCTTGCGCCCGAGAAGAATGAGGAGTGCGGGCAATTGAAATCTAGCCAGCATGGTACTAGCCTTGTCGATGCCACACTCTTGCTCTGTGCCATTGTATGATGTACATTTTAGCCAGCGAGCAAAGTTATCTCTCCAGGCAGGTGAGGGCTTCATTAAAATGTAACAGTTTCTATTTTAACACCAGGCATGCTCCCAAAGAATCCAAGGCCAGAAGAGCCCCAGATAAGAACTTTAGCATTTTTTAATGGCTTCCTTGTGAGCCCTTGAAGTCAGCATCTGAGTCCTCTGCAGCAGAACTATTTGATGATCTTGCCCTTGGGTGAGCTGGCACCTGTGACATCCTATCCTCCTGGCCTAGCTGCTGCACAATTGTATTCAGTGATTAACCATGTGAAGAATCCTCCTCTAGTTTTTACCACAATGATGGGTTTACAATAGTTTGAATGCACAAAGTAATCATTAATTTTACATACATCAGGCAGATCTTGCATCCTATGATGCTTATGGCCTAATGTAGGCGAGATATTGACTGAGTTTTGTTAACATTATGGTTTGCAATTACTTTCAAATCTGTGTGAGGAGCATGTTGTGATTTTTTACTCTGAATTCATCACCATCACACACACCGCTGTGGTGGTGGAGTCAGATATTGTTGATTGGATGAGCTTAATTGTTTTTATACTGAATAAACTTTATGGAAAAGAGTTTAATTATGCATGATTGGTTCAGGGCACAGAGGGAGATTTGTGGTGACAGTATCTGAAAACATCACAAACTAATTTTGCAGTAATCAGACTTTACATAAACTTGTTGTTTTAATAATTTTAATTTCTTCAAAAACATTTAACCGACAAGTTGTTGGGTTTTACAGCAGTCACCTTTCAAACCATACCAATGTAAATTGAATAGCAACACATTCAAATAAATTTAGTTGCTGAAAATATATTGTTTTTTTAAACAAAAAAGTGCCATTTGGATATAACTAAATAAACTTGAGAGCTAAACATTACTGTTATTTGCAGTTTGTTGCCAGCATATTACCACCTTGCTTTATGTATGGTCGTATTTCTATTGCTTAACACTGTGTACAGTTTTGGTCTCCTAATCTGAGGAAGGACATTCTTGCTATTGAGGGAGTGCAGCGAAGGTTCACCAGACTGATTCCCAGGATGGCGGGACCTGGCATATGAAGAAAGACTGGATCAACTAGGCTTATATTCACTGGAATTTAGAAGAATGAGAGGGGATCTCATAGAAACATATAAAATTCTGACGGGATTGGACAGGTTAGATGCAGGAAGAATGTTCCCGATGTTGGGGAAGTCCAGAACCAGGGATCACAGTCTAAGGATAAGGGGTATGCCATTTAGGACGGAGATGAGGCGAAACTTCTTCACTCAGAGAATTGTGAACCTGTGAAATTCTCTACCACAGAAAGTTGTTCAGACCAGTTCATTAGATATATTCAAATGAGAGTTAGATGTGGTCCTTACGGCTAAAGGGATCAAGGGGTATGGAGAGAAAGCAGGAATGGGGTACTAAAGTTGCATGATCAGCCATGATCATATTGAATAGTGGTGCAGGCTCGAAGGGCCGAATGGCCTACTCCTGCACCTACTTTCTATGTTTCTATGTTTCTATGTTCTGTCAGTGTGGATGCTACTTTAATATCTAGGAGCATAGGAATATAGGAACAGGAGTAAGCCACTCAGCCCCTCGAGCCTGTTCCTTCAATCAATGAGATCAAGAGAGAAGAAACAAGGAGTGCAGAGGACTGAGAGATAAAAATAGCAAGCGAGTAAAGACTTGTTCAGAAATGGGACGGCTCAGACAGGGAGCAAATGCAAGGCAGTCAAAATTGAGTTTGGAGTGTATATACATAAAGCCACAGAGCGTAGTATATAAGGTTGGTGAGCTGCAGACACTAGTCGCCACAAGGGACTAAAATATATTGGCAATAACAGGGACCTGGCTCAAAAAAGGGGAGGATTGGAAGCTTGGAGCTAGATTTTGCAGGGGGCCAGTGGGCACGATCGGTGCCGGGTCAGGTCGGAAAGTCATTTTCTTCCCCAGCGGGTTGGGACCCCACTGTGAACCCACCACCATGCGCCTTTACCAAATTTTGGGTCTGTCAGAGCTGAGTAGACCTGACACGCAACGGCGCGGGAGGCAATTAAATCATTACTGACTTGTTTACAGGCATTTAGCAATGTTTTTTTCCACAGCTTTTTGGACTTTACAGGTCACCCACCGGTTTCCCGCTGTGCAGAGACATCGTCTGTGAACCTGAGGTGAGAGTTCAGTGGCCATTGAATCAGCTGATGAGTTGACAGCTTCAAATGTCGTCAAAGCTCCCACTTGATTGAGAAATATTCCCTTAACCACTAAACTGCACTTCCGTTACAGATTCAGGATGCTGCAAATCTTTACACAAGTCTCCATCCAGGCTGACCTCATTTCTTCTCACACCATTGACTGATCGCTTCTGTCATTTCTACTTCAACGACCATCTAATACATCAGCATGGGTGCCCTTGAAACTCTCTCACCTTGGTCCTCAGAATCCCACCAAAATCAGCCCAAACACCAATATTAAGTAAAGAAACTATAATATCACTTTAAGGGGATGATATCTTTGAGCGATCAAAGATTGATTTCAATACAGAGTAGACACAATCCCATGAAGGTGGAAGGACGGGCTTCCAAAGCTAACGATATAGCAGTTAAAATGAGATCGAAAAAGGAGGCTTTTGACAATTTTAAGGATCATAATGCAGTAGAGAACCAAGCTGAATATTTAAAGTACAGAGGAAATCAAAAAAAGAAATAAGGGAGGCAAGGAGTGAGTATGCAAATAGATTACTGACTAACATGAAAGGGAACCCAAAAGTTTTTTATAAACACATAAATAGTAAGAGGTAGTAAAAGGAAGGGAGGGGCCAATTAGGGACCAAAAAGATCTTCTTGTGGAGGCAGTGGCCATGGTTGAGGTACTAAATGAGTATTGCATCTGTCTTCACTAGAGAAGAGGATGCTGCCATTGTATTAGGACCACTGCTCTTTATGTGTATTACTGACCTGGACTTGGGTATACAGGGCATATTTTCAAAGATGCAGATGATAAGAAATTTGTAAATATAGTATATAATAAGGAGTATAGTAATAGACTTCAGGAGGGCATAGACAAACTAGTTAAATGGGCAAACACATGGCAGATGTAATTTAACGCAGAGAAGTGTGAAGCGATACATTTTGGTAGGAAGAATAAGGAGGCAAAATGAATTAAATTATACAACTTTAAAGTGGGCAGAGGAACGGAGAGACCTGGGGTGTTTGTACACAAATCTTTGAAGGTGGAAGGACAAGTCAAGAAGGCTGTTGAAAACACATTATGGAATCCTTGGCTTTATTAATAGAGGACTAGAACACAAAAACAAGGACGTTGTGCCAAACCTTTATAAAACACTGGTTAGGCCTTAGCTGAAGTATTGTGAAATCTGAGCACCATACTTTAGGAAGGATGTCAAGGCCTTGGAGAGGGTGCAGAAGAGATTTACTAGAATGGTACCAGGGATGAGAGACTCCCATTATTTGGATGGACTGGAGAAGCTGGGGTTGTTCTCCTTGGAGCAGAGAAGATTGAGAGGAGATTTGATAGAGGTGTTCAAAACCATGAAAGGTTTGATCGAGTGAATAAGGAAAAACTGTTTCAAGTGGCAGAAGGGTGAGTAAGCAGAGGCCACAGATTTAAGGTGATTGCCAAAAGAATCGACCAAAGAGCTGGCACAGGCATGATGGGCCAAAAGGCCGCCTTCTGTGCTGTATCATTCTATGATTCTATGGCTGAACTGCTTCCTTACTCCATCCACCTTCCTTAGCTCCATATTATTAATTGAACTAGCATCTACTGGCTTTTGTGCGAGAGAGTTCCACATTTCTACTACCCTTTACTATGCTACCGATCTTTGTGTCATTGTGAAACTTGGAAATATGGCTCTCTATTGTGTCATTAATACAGAAAGTAAATAGTTGAGGCCCCAGTACAGATCCTTATGAGCTACCACTAATCACTTCTTTCCAATTCGAGTACATACCCATTATCCCTACTCTCGATCTGTCTTCAACGCCTATCCATTCACCTAATCAGGTCAATAATTTGCCTTTAATTCCTTGAGATTGAATTTTAGCTAATAGTCACTTATGTGTAACCTTATTGAATGCCTTCTGTAAGTCCATATAACCTAAATCTATAGTCATTAGTTAATTCCACAAAAAATGTTTTTAGGTGCTTAGACATTAAGAATGCAGATTTGGATGTCTTTGCGGACAATTGGTTTAACCATCCACCAGATCTGGCCAGCTCACATAAAGCACTATCGGATGCCACTCTTCATTGCTAAAACTACTCACTATTCAAAGATCGTACTGGAATTCAAAGTTAACCCTAAGCTTCACTTCTCCACCATAAACCACTTCTTAAGCACCCTTCCATGCCTCATCCACTCTTACCTCAAGGGTGGATGAGGCATAGAAACATAGAAACATAGAAAATAGGTGCAGGAGCAGGCCATTCAGCCCTTCTAGCCTGCACCGCCATTCAATGAGTTCATGGCTGAACATGAAACTTCAGTACCCCCTTCCTGCTTTCACGCCATACCCCTTGATCCCCCGAGTAGTAAGGACTTCATCTAACTCCCTTTTGAATATATTTAGTGAATTGGCCTCAACTACTTCCTGTGGTAGAGAATTCCACAGGTTCACCACTCTCTGGGTGAAGAAGTTTCTCCTTATCTCGGTCCTAAATGGCTTACCCCTTATCCTAAGACTGTGACCCCTGGTTCTGGACTTCCCCAACATTGGGAACATTCTTCCTGCATCCAACCTGTCCAAACCCGTCAGAATTTTAAACGTTTCTATGAGGTCCCCTCTCACTCTTCTGAACTCCAGTGAATACAAGCCCAGTTGATCCAGTCTTTCTTGATAGGCCAGTCCCACCATCCCGGGAATCAGTCTGGTGAATCTTCGCTGCACTCTCTCAATAACAAGAATGTCCTTCCTCAAGTTAGGAGACCAAAACTGTACACAATACTCCAGGTGTGGCCTCACCAAGGCCCTGTACAACTGTAGCAACACCTCCCTGCCCCTGTACTCAAATCCCCTCGCTATGAAGGCCAACATGCCATTTGCTTTCTTAACCGCCTGCTGTACCTGCATGCCAACCTTCAATGACTGATGTACCATGACGCCCAGGTCTCATTGCACCTTCCCTTTTTCTAATCTGTCACCATTCAGATAATAGTCTGTCTCTCTGTTTTTACCACCAAAGTGGATAACCTCACATTTATCCACATTATACTTCATCTGCCACGCATTTGCCCACTCACCTAACCTATCCAAGTCACTCTGTAGCCTCATAGCATCCTCCTCGCAGCTCACACTGCCACCCAACTTAGTGTCATCCGCAAATTTGGAGATACTACATTTAATCCCCTCATCTAAATCATTAATGTACAATGTAAACAGCTGGGGCCCCAGCACAGAACCCTGCGGTACCCCACTAGTCACTGCCTGCCATTCCGAAAAGTACCCATTTACTCCTACTCTTTGCTTCCTGTCTGACAACCAGTTCTCAATCCACGTCAGCACACTACCCCCAATCCCATGTGCTTTATCTTTGCACATTAATCTCCTGTGTGGGACCTTGTCGAAAGCCTTCTGAAAGTCCAAATATACCACATCAACTAGTACTCCTTTGTCCACTTTATTGGAAACATCCTCAAAAAATTCCAGAAGATTTGTCAAGCATGATCTCCCTTTCACAAATCCATGCTGACTTGGACCTATCATGTCACCATTTTCCAAATGCGCTGCTATGACATTCTTAATAATTGATTCCATCATTTTACCCACGACTGAGGTCAGGCTGACCGGTCTATAATTCCCTGCTTTCTCTCTCCCTCCTTTTTTAAAAAGTGGGGTTACATTGGCTACCCTCCACTCGATAGGAACTGTTCCAGAGTCAATGGAATGTTGGAAAATGACTGTCAATGCATCCGCTATTTCCAAGGCCACCTCCTTAAGTACTCTGGGATGCAGTCCATCAGGCCCTGGGGATTTATCGGCCTTCAATCCCATCAATTTCCCCAACACAATTTCACGACTAATAAAGATTTCCCTCAGTTCCTCCTCCTTACTAGACCCTCTGACCACTTTTATATCCGAAAGGTTGTTTGTGTCCTCCTTAGTGAATACTGAACCAAAGTACTTGTTCAATTGGTCTGCCATTTCTTTGTTCCTCGTTATGACTTCCCCTGATTCTGACTGCAGGGGACCTACGTTTGTCTTTACTAACCTTTTTCTCTTTACATACCTATAGAAACTTTTGCAATCCGCCTTAATGTTCCCTGCAAGCTTCTTCTCGTCCTCCATTTTCCCTGCCCTAATCAAACCCTTTGTCCTCCTCTGCTGAGTTCTAAATTTCTCCCAGTCCCCAGGTTCGCTGCTATTTCTGTCCAATTTGTATGCCATTTCCTTGGCTTTAATACTATCCCTGATTTCCCTAGATAGCCACGGTTGAGCCACCTTCCCTTTTTTATTTTTACGCCAGACAGGAATGTACAATTATTGTAATTCATCCATGCGGTCTCTAAATGTCTGCCATTGCCCATCCACAGTCAACCCCTTAAGTATCATTAGCCAATCTATCTTAGCCAATTCATGCCTCATACCTTCAAAGTTACCCTTCTTTAAGTTCTGGACCATGGTCTCTGAATTAACTGTTTCATTCTCCATCCTAATGCAGAATTCCACCATATTATGGTCACTCTTCCTCAAGGGGCCTCGCACAATGAGATTGCTAATTAATCCTCTCTCATTACACAACACCCAGTCTAAGATGGCCTCCCCCCTAGTTGGTTCCTCGACATATTGGTCTAGAAAACCATCCCTTATGCATGGGAGGAGTTCATGGACTTTATTGTCACAAAGATCGAGATCATCTATTCCGCTGCCTTTGATGCTTTCTTCCCTTCCCCTAGCCCACCGGGCCAAACTTCCTCTAATGTTCGTCGCTGCCGTATCCCAGAACTCACATATTTCTCTCGAATTTTATCCCATCTCCTGCCTTGCTCTCTCCAAGCTCATCTTATCTATGAGACCCACTTCCTTCTCCCTCGACCCTACTCCGACCAAACAGTTGGCTATTCAATTTCCCTTCCTGGGCCCCATGTTAGCTGATATATTTAATGATTCCCTCTCCTTGGGTATTGTTCCCTCCCCTTCAAATCTGCCACCATCACCCCTCTCCTCAAAAAATCCAACTTTGACCCCTCTGTCCTTGCAAACTACTGCACCATCTCCAACCTCCTTTCCTCTCCAAAGTCCTTGAACGTGTTATTGCCTCCCAAATCCGTGCCCATCTTTCCTATAATTCCATGTTTAAATCCCTCCAATCAGGTTTCTGCCCTTATCAAAGACACAAATGGCATTCTATGTGACCGCAGTTAAATATTTCTCCTCATCCTTCTCGATCTATCTGCCGCTTTCAACATAGTTGACCACATCATCCTCCTCCAATACTTCTCCTCCATCAAAAATTGTTTTTATTGATATCGCTCTTGTTAAGTGCCTTGGGATGTTTTTGCTATGTTAAAGGTGCTATATAAATGCAAGTTTTTGTTGTTGTAGCATGACCAACCCTTTACAAATCCATGTTGGCTCTCTCTAATCTGCTCACACTTCTCTAAGTGCTCAGTCACTTTGTCCTTAATTATAGATTCCAATAACTTGTTAAACTAAAAGGTTTATTATTTCTTGGTTTCTTACTCTCTCACCTTTCTTAAATAATGGAGTTACATTTGCAAAGTTCCAATTTAAATGTACAATTCCTGAGCTTTGGAAGATTATGGCTAAAGCACCTGCAATTTCCCCACTTCCTTTAAAATCCTGGGGTGGAAGCCATCAGGTCCTGGGGAATTGTCAGTCTTTAGTTAAATTTTTATTTCTGTTTTCTTGCTTATGTTAATCTTAGTGAGTTCCAGTCCTTAATTAATTATTAAATTCATTGGAATGTTAGGTACTACTGTAAAAATTGACACAAAGCTAGGATTTTCCCATTTCCCAACTGCCTGGAGCAGAGGCCAGTAGAATCCATAGCGTGCGTGTAACATAATAGGCAGGTTTCCCACCTGGAAGCCTGCTTGCTTGACACACTGACTTCGGCGCAGCAACAGGTAAGTGCTGTGTCTAAGACGGGGGTGGAGGGGTTCCGAGCCCGGTGGCGGGGGTGGGGGAGAGTCTGATCCCTCTCGTGATCCCAGGGTGGTTTGATCTCTGACCCCGGGGAGCTGAGTTGCGATTCCCGTGGTGGGGGGGGCGGTGGTCAGATCCCCGAACCGGGGTGGGGCAGGCTGCTGGTGGGTGTGCCTGGGAGGCCCAGAGGAAGGTCTCCTATTCCTGTTAAAGCACAGGCTTCAGGCCTCATTATATTTAAAATGTCAACCCGAGTGAAAGGTGAAAGTGGGCAAGTTGGAGGATTGTTGTGATCGGGATTTAGATTTGTATAATTCTCACTCCCCCCACACCCCCCGGGCCCCACCCCACCTCCAACCCACCCTTTTTTTCATTTTAAAATTTTCCCTGAATAATTATTCAACAAATCTGCCATTTACTTATTTTCATTTGCAATATTACCCCACCTGATTTTGAGGCCCCACGCTACCCTTGAGTACCATTTTGGTTCCAATATAATTGTATTAATCTTGTTATCCTTCACAAGGTTCTTCTCATATTCCCTTTTTTCAGCTCTTACTACTATATTTGTCTTCCTATGCTGTTCTTTATATCTATCCCAGTCCCCTGGATGGACATTATTCTCTGCACTTTTATATATTCTTTTCTTTATTTTGATGTTATCTCTTACCTCTTTTGTTGACCATGGCTGTTTTATTTGGTAAGTAAAGCTCTTTCCCCTTTGGGGTATATATTGGCCTGTATTTGGGTAATTTCTTTTTGAACATCTCTCACTTTTCATTTGTAGTTTTAACTGATAACAGTTTTGAACAGTTTGCTGTTGTCAGTCACTGTTTCAGCCCATTAAAGTTCGCCTTACAAAATCTAGAATCTTAGTAATTGTGTTAAAGCCCATCAATTTGGTCCTTTTTGTCTCTCAAATCTCTCCTGCCTTCCATTCTATCACAGACCTTCCCTTTTGTTCTTTCCCTCCTCTCTCTTTCAGTGCCTCTTGCACTTCCTTAAGAATCTGTTACATTTCCAACGTTTGCCAGTTCTGATAAAGAGTCATTAACCTGAAACGTTAACTCTGTTTTTCTCCACAGATGCTGCCTGACCCATTGAGATTTACAGCATTTTCTTTTTTTATTTCAGATTCCAGCATCCACAGTATTTTGCTTTTGTAGATTATTAACTCTGTTTGACTAATTACTCATTACTAAATCTAGTATGGCATGCCCATATGTTGGTTCTAGAAAATATTGCTCCAATAAACTATCTTGAATGCATTCAAGAAATTCAATACATTTCTGACTTGAGCTACTCTGCTCTTCCTAATCGATATGAAAATTAAAGTCTCCCATTAAAACAACTCAGCTTTTCTATAAGCCTCTTTAATCTCTGAATTGATAAATTCTGCTTCTCCATTGTTGCTATCAGGAGGCCTGTAGACAAGTCCCATTAATGTTTTTTTTAAGTCCTCTCTTTTAACCATTCTATCCATAAAGTCTCCACTGATTGCCTTGTCTTACCTCTTAGTAATGTTCTAATAGTATGTTTAATCAATAAGGCTATCTCTCCTCCTCTTCCAGTTTCCTATCCTTTCTAAAGACCTTCTAACCTGGAATATTTAACTCCCATGTCTCAGTAATGGCCATCATGTCATACCCTCTAAGCTGTATTTGAGCTACTAACTTACTCAATTTATTTCTTATACTCCAATGTGTTAGTATATAAACCTGCTCTGATGCTGTCTTTCTCGTACCATTTAACTGAACACATTTCTTATTTGTCATTATTTTAGTATTCCCTTCACCTGGAGTATCTATCTCACGGTTTATGACCTGAACTCTGCTCTTATCCATTTTTTAAATCTTTAAACTATCATTTTTCTTATTGATTCTGTATGAGCCCTCCCCGCCACCTCATTTACTAGATTAAAGTCCTTCCTACTATTCTATTTATCCTTTCCGCTCAGACGTGGTCCCAGCTCCCTCCTGTTCCAGTACTGGTGTCAGTGTCCCATAGAATGGAAATCCTCCTTCCCACACCACTCCTTTAGCCACATGTTCACATTGTTAAAATAAAATTATGTTTCCACTTGTGGGGGAGTGCAAAACTAGAGGCGGTAAATATAAGATAGTCACTAATAAATCCAGTAAAGAACTCAAGAGAAACTTCTTTACTCAGAGAGTGGTTAGAATGTGAAACTTTCTACCACATGGAGTATTTGAAGCGACTAGCATAGATGCATTTAAGGGGAAGTTAGATATGTACATGAGGAAGAAATGAATTAAAGGTTATGCAGATAGGGTTAGATTACTAAGGTGGGAGGAGGTTCGTGTGGAGTATAAATACTGCATAGACCATTGAGCCGGTTGGCCTGTTTCTGTGCTGTAAATGTTAAGTAATTATTTGTAACTCCAACTCAGCAAGTAAGCAAAATGGCCTCGAAATTGTCTACCTTACCGCCATGAGTTAGCACTGCAATCCTGGTAAAAACTGGCGGCATCCACTCTAATGCCCTTCTCTGGTGCGGGACTCACCGGCAGTCATTTTGGTGAGGCCCTGGATATGAAATATGGAGAGCGTGACATCAGTCGGTGTACAATGCCGAATTAACGTCGCGCTCTGCGAATTTGGACCTTAGCACTGAGTTTAGCGCCGGGTCCTAAGCTCGCTCTGAAAACCCAGCATGAACAAGACTGACAGAATCACTGTCAGAACTTCTTAAAGGGACACGCGCAAATTTCAGGTGGCCGGGATATCCGGGATGGAATCATCTGGTTGCTGTACCAGTGACCATTACTCCAATTTCCCTTTCAACATTTGTCCCACACCTTACCTTCCCTCTGTTACTGACTATAACAGTGGCCACAATGCTGAAATAGGAACCACCACAAAGCAAACTTTCTAATCCAACTTTATACACCTATCCATCCAATATGACATCAAGAAATCAACTCATCACCCGTTTGCATTCCCATTAGTGACTCTCATGTGTGTGTGTCTTTGCCTATCCTACTGATGTCATGCAGTGCTACCCCAGTGACTGCAGTATGGCTGGTGGAAGGCTGCTGACATTCAGTGGGGTCACCGCAAATGGACTTGCTGGTTGATCTTGAGGAGCTGGTGGCTGGGAGTGTGAAATTGAGTGATGGTGTTTCATCTTCACTCGCCTCTCCCTCTTCTTGGTCAACCACTCGCTGGGCAGGCTGGACTTGTTGGGTGTGTGAAATGAGGAAGGCACAAGGGTGAGGGAAGGGCAGGAAAGCAAGAGGTGCTTGCCAGAAGGAGGGTAACATATGAGGATACCAGCATCTTGTATTCTTTCAGCCACGGGCTCAGTCATACCCTTGTCAAGAATGGCCAGCACCGTCTACTCAAAAGGGTGAGGTGAGGCATGGAATGGGAGGTGTGCCTCATGTTTCATATAAATTATTGGTAAGTGAGTGATTGGGGGCGGCGGGAATCATGAAGATGCAGTCACTGACCTTGATCGGTGGTCCGAGGTCATGAAGCTTCTTTGGTCACTGGAGCCAGATTGTGGGGACAACACTGCTGGCAGTGCTCACCTTGTTGATCTGGTCCCACATCCTTCTTTCTGGAGGGCCTCCTGGCCACTGTGAGTAGAGGACCACTCTTACAGTGTTGACCCTCCTACACAATGCTGGAGTGCTGCGTGTAATGCCCTGAGTGCCCCTTCACTGGCTTGTTGAGCCATTTGTGTTAGTGCTGAAACATGTTTCTCATTTTCTTTTGTTGGAAGGCAATTCAGCTTTGAGAGCTGAAGACTCCCATTGAGGAATTGTTTGTAATGTTAATTTTTTTTCAAAGGCAGTTGAGCCATCAGGGCTAGAAACTACCTATTTTTAAATGATTTCTATTTATTTTTTCATTTTATTAGGCAGTTCCCCTTTAAGGGACTTTCTGAAATGGCATCCTTGCTTTAAGAGAAGGTTGTTCTTGCTCCAATGATGCTACGGCCACACAACATTGGGCCTCCTGCTGGGACTAATGCCAGGAAAATGGCCTTGCATGGTTAGTTTAGCGCGGGGCTAAAGTTAATGAGCAAACTGCACCAATATCCCAGTCCTGCCAGTGCCATCAATTTCGATGGCTGTTAACTCCAGCCTGTTGTGGCACCGACAGGTTTTTGGCAATCTCCAATTTCTAGGCCAATGGGCTGAATTTTTGCCACCATTCTGCGCTGTTTTTTTGGCCTACGCTGTTTTTTTTGGAGCAGACTAAAATCTGCAAGTTTCACCAAAGTTTCTGCGCTATCCTAAACTACTTATGGGTGATTTTTTTATTTCCCGATTTTTTTACGTCACTGGGGGCGGAACCTGCCGCGTGCGCCATTTCTGGCCATTTAACCGAGTTTGGCCAAGTAAGATATTTTCAAAAATGGCGCAGTGCACCGTTCTGATAAGCCTTACCTGAGGTTAAGAAAATCGGTGCAGAGAAGAGAAAATCGGCGCAGAGAAAATGGTATTGCTTTAGCGGAGCTGAAGACGCGGCATCTGGGCCGAGGCTTTCTCGGCCGGGGATTGCAGCGGCACCGGCACCTGGGGCGGGGAGCCTTTCGACCCAGGATAGTAGTGGCACCGACACCTCGGGTGGGGGTTTCTCGACCAGGGATAGAAGCAGCACCAGCAGGGGGCCTTTTGGCCTGGGATAGCAGCAGCACTGGCACCTGGGGCAGGAAGACTATCTGCCCGGGATAGGAGCGGCGTATGTTTCACTTTCCAGCCTCAGCCCTTTAGTGCATCTCTCGTTACCCAGGCAAACTCAGTTTTTGACGCAGACCTTAAACTCCACCCACAGAGCTTAAGGACAATCTGCGTCGCTCCAAATTCAAAGATTTTCCAGCGAAACTTGGAACTTTTTTTTGCCGCAGTCGGCCACTAAAAAATCGGACAGACCTCGACAGCTGCACCAAAATTCGTCCATGTGGAAA
Organism: Pristiophorus japonicus; assembly: GCF_044704955.1. Classification (NCBI taxonomy): domain Eukaryota; kingdom Metazoa; phylum Chordata; class Chondrichthyes; family Pristiophoridae; genus Pristiophorus; species Pristiophorus japonicus. The sequence goes on along the minus strand of NC_091982.1, from coordinate 87,423,261 downwards.
ATTGGCCCCAATGTTTCCAGTCCTATTCATCCTAACAAGATGAAAACACTGCAAGGTATCACTGGTAGATCATGAACAAGGCCTTAGGTTGCCTTAAAAGGTAACTATTGTACAAAAATTGATTTATTATTTCACCTTTTTAAAGGAGAAAAATGCTATAGTACTGAATGAAAGCTTCAACCTATCTCCTGATTTTTCATCAGTAATCATCACAGGCAGTCCCTCGGAATTGAGGAAGACTTGCTTCCACTCTTAGAATGAGTCCTTAGGTGGCTGAACAGTCCAATATGAGAGCCCCAGTCCCTGCCACAGGTGGAACACATAGTCGTTGAGCGTAAGGGAGGATGGGACAGGTTTGCCGCACGTTCTTTCCGATGCCTGCACTTGTTTTCTGCATGCACTCGGCGATGAGACTCGAGGCGCTCAGCGCCCTCCCGGATACACTTCCTCCACTTAAGGCGGTCTTTGACCAGGACTCCCAGATGTCGGTGGGGATATTGCACTTTATCAGGGAGGCTTTGTGGGTGTCCTTGTAACGGTATCAGTAACAATGTATGTTTCTATTGTAATTGTTTTTAACCACCAACGGAAATTCAGCTACTAGAACTGCTGGTATTGCTTATCAAAACTGCTAGACTTCCTTATGTAACACCTTCTCTGCTATTTATCAGTCACTTAACAATGTAATTTTCTATCTCTCTATTCAGAGATGGGAATTCAATGGTAAAATTAGCTTTGAAAAGTAAAGTTATGCCCTGTTTCTGTCAAAAATTAGTTGAATTTTTCACCTAAATTTCTGTTTCACCCCATTCTCATGGCATCTATTTTGATTCCAAGTGATATTTCTGGAGGAATTTTCCATATAAAGAAATGAATAAGGAGAAGCAAAGAGCAACTTAAGAGAAAAAATATGTTGAAGCATTCAAAAGTTGGTCTGCAAAAATTTCAAGGCTCAAAAATAACTGGTTTCACATCTTAGACATCCTTTCTATATTTTTCCTTTGGTTTGAAATCACACCTTTCTCCCAACAGTGAGTATTTCTGTCAAACACTTAAATCTTCATTAAACGATAGAAATTATTGTTAGAGATAAAAGTGAACGAAGGATTAACATATTCATATGACAATTCTACATCCTTAAATTTAATGGAGACATTAACCTGTTTTTTTGCATGGGTTGAGGCCGCATTAAAATTGCAGAGACAAAAATGTCATACAAACAAGCACTCATCTGTTGTAATCAGCGACTTTGTAACTTCAAAGCAAAATTCAAAGGAAGGTATTACTACATAGCATCACGGAAGTGTGGTAAGATTAATAGACTTAGAATACAAATCTTATTCAAATACTTCATTTGGGAGGGGTCAGTGATTTGAATAATTATAGAAATTATTAACACAGCTAGCTTATGCTTACATACATTCTAAATACGGCATCTTCAACAGACAAGTTTAATGTAACAATTAAAATCAGAATATATATAAAACTGCAATACCTTCATGAATGCAATTTGCATGCCAAGTTTATGGATGCAGTGTAATGAATTATTGTTAAATCTCTCAATAGCAAATTCCATCATTACTGAGCTCTTAACATAGTGCAGTTTTAAAATTGTCCCCTCTCCTTGATCCATAGATTCTTCAGCATGGAAGTTAGACTAGGGACCGTTCTATTATTGAAAAGACCCTTTCTCCCCCACCCTCCCTCTTCACTTCAGACAGGCAATGTTCTGTTATCAATAATTTTTGTTTCCTCTCGTAACCAAGCAAATAGTGTTACAGAACTTTTTGAATGGGGAGGGTGGGGGAGATTTTAACCCCAAAAACAGGCACGCAGTTTGGGTTGGGTGGGAGTTTAAAGTGTTAAAAATCAGACTCCTGACCCCAACCCGCCCAGAGAAAAAAAATAACTTTGTCCGGGCTGAGGGAAATCTATTTTTTCAGGTGATCCAGTCTCAGTCCAGCCCCTCTGATCCCTCTCCATCTCCAAGTAATAATCCAGCCGTGTTAGTTTGTGCAGTTGTTAGTGGGCTGAATAAAATAAGTTATTTTTGTAAGGAACAAGTGTAACAAACAATCATGCTCAGTATTAAAATTATTTATGTCAAAAGGAAGCTTACAGGTGTGTGTGTGTGCACAGATATACACCTCATGAATTGAATTTCCACCTTATTCCAAACAGCAATGCTTCATAATTTCCACACAGCACAAAAGACAGGAATAAAATAGAAACCCAATGCAACTAAATCTGTTTTGAATGTTGTTCCGAGGAGGTAATTCAAGTTTATCCTTTGGAAAGGAACATTTTTTCAATTTTTCTCTTAGGTTTAGCTTATTGTTCCAATATATGGGAGACAATTTATTATTGCCACTTGTTCCCATCGTGAAAGCAATATTGGAGTGAAATTTGTCTTGGGCGGTGACACGAAATGGCCGATCGTGAATCGTCAGCCTGTTTTACACACCGCCCCATTTTCTTTTCCATTGAATTAAATAATAATGGCATTATCAACTGTTGTAGGATACCAGGTTACCTGCTTTGGGGCCAAAATTGCCCTCCACCTGAAACGGGGTGGTCAAACCACCGTTGGCCATCCGTTACCAATTATATGATTGCGGTGGTAATTGTTATGTCCTTACAATCTATTGCAAATCAACACGAGGCACATACTGGAGACAAGGTCACTCTGTGACCTGTACCTTTATTCACAGGACCAAGGAGTGATGACCCTGCGTGGGACCTCCCTTTATATACCTGGATGACCAGGTGAGGAGTGTCTCCCACAAGTTCACCCCCTGTGGTCAAGGTGTGCATTTCTTAGGTATATACAGTGTTGTTACATGAAGGTTACAGTTACATGAAGGTTACATACATGACATCACCTCCCCCTCAACGTCTTTGGGTCAAAGATTGAGTCGTTCAGGCGGTCGACGCGCTCTCGTGGAGCGCCGCAGTTGGGGCTCTGGTTGTTGAGCCTTGGCATGCATCTTTGTCACCTGTGGTGATTTCGGCTCGTCCGGGCGAGCCGCAGGGACTGTGTATGCTGCTGAAGGTTCTTGTTGCTCGTTCACTGGCAGTAGTGTGGGCAGCACCTCATGATCTTCCTCAGGTTCCTCAGTGTCCACGCTGAATCTTTTTTTTACTTGGTCCAGATGCTTGCGGCATATCTGTCCATTGTTAAGTCTGACCACTATGACCATGTTCCCCTCTTTACCAATTACAGTACCCTCAAGCCACTTGGGCCCCAAAGCGTGATTAAGAACAAATACAGGGTCATTGATTTCTATGCATCTCCCCTTTGCGTTACAGTCATGGCACTCATTTTGGGACTGGCGCTTTCCCTCAACAATGTCTGACAGGACTGGATGAATGAGAGACAGCTGAGTTTTAAGTGTACGTTTCATGAGTAGTTCCGCTGGCGGGACTCCCGTGAGCAAATGCGGTTGGGACCTGTCGGCCAGCAGGAGGTGCGATAGGCAGCATTGAAGGGAGGGTCCTTGAATCCGGAGCATGCCTTGTTTTATGATTTGGACCGCACGTTCCGCCTGGCCATTGGAAGTCGGCTTGAACGGTGCTGTCCTGACATGTTTGATGCCATTACCAGACATGAACTCCCGGAATTCATAGCAATGAAGCATGGGCCGTTGTCGCTAACCAGGATGTCTGGCAAGCCGTGGATCGCAAAGACTGCATGCAGACTCTCCGCTGTGGTGGATGTCATGCACGAATTCAATATGATGCACTCGATCCATTTCGAGTACGCATCAACACCAATGAGGAACATTTTTTCCATGAACGGCCCGCGTAGTCGATGTGAATACGTGACCATGGCTTGATGGGCCAGGGCCACGGGCTGAGTGGGGCCTCCCTGGGGGCATTACCCAGCTGGGCACACGTCGTGCACCTGCGAACACAGTGTTCCCGGTCTGCTTCAGTTCCTGGCCACCATATATGTGACCAGGCAATGGTTTTCATTAGCACAATGGGTGCTCACTGTGGAGTTCCCTGATAAATGCTTCTCTTCCCTTCTGGGCCATGACTACCTGGCTGCCCCATAGTAGGCAGTTGGCTTGGATGGAGAGTTCATCCATCCGTTTGTTAAATGGTCTGACCTCTTCAGGGCATGCTCTGTGTGCGGGAGCCCAATCCCCAGTGAGGACACATTTCATAATCAAGGATAGGAGGGGATTTCTGTTGGTCCAGATTTTGATCTGGTGGACTGTGATGGGGGAGCCTGCGCTGTCGAAAGCATCGACAGCCATGACCATCTCAGCACTTTGCTCCGCTGCCCCCTCAGTGGTGGCCAGTGGAAGCCTGCTGAGCGCGTCAGCGCAATTTTCAGTGCCTGGCCGGTGCCATATGGTGTAGTCATACGCAGCCAGCATGAGAGCCCATCACTGTATGCGAGCTGACGCATTGGCATTGACAGCTTTGCGGTCGGACAACAGGGATGTTAACGGCCTGTGGTCCGTTTTTAACTTGAACCTTCTGTCAAAAAGGTACTGGTGCATCTTTTTCACCCAGTAGACACATGTGAGTGCTTCCTTTTCAACCATCCTGTATCCCCTTTCTGCTTGGGAGAGCGACCTGGAAGCACAAACCACAGATTGGAGTTGGTCCTCATCATTACTCTGTTGCAACACGCACTCAACCCCATAGGATGATGCATCACATGTCAAAACCAATTTCTTACAAGGATTGTACAGAGTCAACAGCTTGTTAGAACAAAGCAGGTTCTGCGCCCGATTAAAAGCCCGTTCCTGACAGTCGCACCAAAACCAATCGCAACCCTTGCGCAGGAGCACATGTAACGGCTCCAACAATGTGCTTACGTTCGGCAAAAAGTTCCCAAAATAGTTCAATAGTGCCAGAAATGAACGCAACTCCGATGTGTTGCCGGAGCTGGGCACGCAACGGATCGCCTCCGTTTTGGATTCGGTAGGCCGGATCCCGTCTGCAGCAACCCTCCTGCCAAAAACTCGACCTCTGTGGCCAAAAACACACACTTAGACTTCTTTCGTCACAGGCCTACCCGGTCCAGTCGGCGTAGCGCCTCCTCCAGGTTGTGGAGGTGTACCTCGGTGTCTCGACCCGTGGTAAGGATGTTGTCCTGAAATACGATTGTTCCGGGGATGGATTTGAACAGGCTTTCCATGTTCCTTTGAAAGATAGCGGCTACTGAACGAATGCCAAACGGACACCTGTTGTAAACAAACAGTCCCTTGTGCGTGGTGATGGTGGTCAGTAGCTTGGATTCTTCGGCAAGTTCTTGGGTCATGTCGGCCGAGGTGAGGTCCAACTTGGTGAACAGCTTGCCACCTGCCAGTGTGGCAAAAAGATCCTTCACTCTCGGAAACGGGTATTGGTCCTGTAGTGACACTCGGTTGATAGTGGCCTTGTAGTCGCCACAAATCCTGACCGAGCCATCCGTTTTTAGGATAGGGACAATGGGGCTTGCCCAGTCGCTGAATTCAACAGGCGAAATTATGCCCTCTCTTAGCAACCTGTCCAACTCACTCTCAATTTTCTCCTGCATGACATACGGCGTAGCTCTGGCTTTGTGGTGCACTGGTGTGGTGTCCGGGGTGATGCGTATCACTACTTTGGTTCCTTTGAAAGTACCGACACCAGGTTGAAATAGTTACTCAAACTTCTGTAGGACCTGTGAGCATGAACTTCGCTCCACAGATGCCCCCATTTCCAGTTCATCTCGGCTAGCCAGCTCCTCCCCAAAAGCACGGGACCATTTCCCGGGACAATCCAGAGTGACAGCCCGTTCTCTGATCCATTATGTGTGATCACCAACATTGCACTGCCTAGCATTGGGATGATCTCTTTGGTGTACATCCGTAATTGCGTGTCAATGCGTTCTAGTTTGGGTCTGCTAGCTCTGAGTGGCCATAGTTTCTCGAATTGTAGGACATTCATAAGTGACTGGCTAGCTCCTGTGTCCAGCTCCATGCGTACCGGGATGCCGTTTAACAGTACTCTCATCATCATAGGTGGCGAGTTGAGGATGTTTGCCACCTGAACCTGCTGAACTTCAACATCCATTGCTGTGTCCCAAGCAGACCCCTCTTGTGGTTCATCCGCTTCGTAAACTAGTCTCGCTGCGGGCTTCCTGCACATTCTGGCCAAAATGTCCACTGAAGTTACAATTTCTACAGAATGATTGTTGAAACCTGCAGGTTTTCGCAGCATGTCTGCCCCCGCACCTCCAGCATGAGCTGTGTTGTGAACAAAAGAGCTGTTACCAGGCATTCCTCTCTGATTCTGGAGTGCATAAGGGATGGTTTTCTAGACCAATATGTCGAGGAACCAACTAGGGGGGAGGCCATCTTAGACTGGGTGTTGTGTAATGAGAGAGGATTGATTAGCAATCTCATTGGGCGAGGCCCCTTGGGGAAGAGTGACCATAATATGGTGGAATTCGACATTAGGATGGAGAATGAAACAGTTAATTCAGAGACCATGATCCAGAACTTAAAGAAGGGTAACTTTGAAGGTATGAGGCGTGAATTGGCTAGGATAGATTGGCGAATGATACTTAAGGGGTTGACAGCGGATGGGCAATGGCAGACATTTAGAGACCGCATGGATGAACTCCAACAATTATACATCCCTGTCTGGCGTAAAAATAAAAAAGGGAAGGTGACTCAACCGTGGCTATCAAGGGAAATCAGGGATAGTATTAAAGCCAAGGAAGTGGCATACAAATTGGCCAGAAATAGCAGTGAACCCGGGGACTGGGAGAAATTTAGAACTCAGCAAAGGAGGACAAAGGGTTTGATTAGGTCAGGTAAAATAGAGTATGAGAGGAAGCTTGCAGGGAACATTAAGACGGACTGCAAAAGCTTCGATAGATATGTAAAGAGAGAAAGGTTAGTAAAGACAAACGTAGGTCCCCTGCAGTCAGAATCAGGGGAAGTCATAACGGGGAACAAAGAAATGGCAGACCAATTGAACAAGTAATTTGGTTCAGTATTCACTAAGGAGGACACAAACAACCTTCTGGATATAAAAGTACCCATTTACTCCTACTCTTTGCTTCCTATCTGCCAACCAGTTCTCAATCCACGTCAGCACACTACCCCCAATCCCATGTGCTTTAACTTTGCACATTAATCTCTTGTGTGGGACCTTGTCAAAAGCCTTCTGAAAGTCCAAATACACCACATCAACTGCATCTCCCTTGTCCACTCTACTGGAAACATCCTCAAAAAATTCCAGAAGATTTGTCAAGCATGATTTCCCTTTCACAAATCCATGCTGTCTTGGACCTATCATGTCACCTCTTTCCAAATGCGCTGATATGACATCCTTAATAATTGATTCCATCATTTTACCCACGACTGATGTCAGGCTGACCGGTCTATAATACCCCTGTTTTCTCTCTCCCTCCTTTTTTAAAAAATGGGGTTACATTGGCTACCCTCCACTCCATAGGAACTGATCCACAGTCTATGGAATGTTGGAAAATGACTGTCAATGCACCCGTTATTTCCAAGGCCACCTCCTTAAGTACTGGGATGCAGTCCATCAGGCCCTGGGGATTTATCGGCCTTCAATCCCATCAATTTCCCCAACACAATTTCCCGACTAATAAGGATTTCCCTCAGTTCCTCCATCTTACTAGACCCTCTGACCCCTTTTATATCCGGAAGGTTGTTTATGTCCTCCTTAGTGAATACCGAACCAAAGTACTTGTTTAATTGGTCTGCCATTTCTTTGTTCCCCGTTATGACTTCCCCTGATTCTGACTGCAGGGAGTGCAGTGAAGGTTCACCAGACTGATTCCCGGGATGGTGGGACTGACATATCAGGAAAGACTGGATCAATTGGGCTTGTATTCACTGGAGTTCAGAAGAATGAGAGGGGATCTCATAGAAACGTTTAAAATTCTGACGGGTTTGGACAGGTTAGATGCAGGAAGAATGTTCCAATGTTGGGGAAGTCCAGAACCAGGGGTCACAGTCTAAGGATAAGGGGTAAGCCATTTAGGACCGAGATGAGGAGAAACTTCTTCACCCAGAGAGTGGTGAATCTGTGGAATTCTCTACCACAGAAAGTTGTTGAGGCCAATTCACTAAATATATTCAAAAAGGAGTTGGATGTCGTCCTTACTACTTGGGGGATCAAGAGGTATGGCGAGAAAGCAGGAATGGGGTACTGAAGTGGCATGTTCAACTATGAACTCATTGAATGGCGGTGCAGGCTCGAAGGGCCGAATAGCCTACTCCTGCACCTATTTTCTATGTTTCTATGTTTCTATGTCTCTTTGATTACTCTTGAGTAATCCCGGGGCCATTGACACCCACTAACAGAGTGCTCAAGAGTAATCAAAGCGTTCGACCTGCCATTGTCTCTGTTGAGGACCCACCCGAGAGTCTGTTACTGCCTGGTTGGTGTGGAATTTCCCTTGTCTGCCTGCGGGGTTCTGAGTCGCATTTACCATCTTAACTCCCTGCTCCATCGCCACGTTGGGAGCAGAGTTGCGCACGTATATGATCTTGGTTTCCTCCTCCCCCGCCATGAAGATTTGAGCCTTCAACACCGCTGCTTCCAAGTCAAGTCCTTGGTCTCAATTAGCTTACTAAAAATCCCAGCATGACCAATGCCCTCAATGAAGAAATCCCGCAACATCTCCCCCCTGCAGGCGTCTGTGAACTTACAGAGGCTGGCCAAGCACCGAAGGTCCGCAACAAAGTCTGGTATGCTCTGCCCTTCCCAACGTCGGTGCGTATAGAAACGGTGTCGGGCCATGTGTATACTGCTCGCCGGTTTGAGGTTCTCACCGATCAGTTTGCTGAGCTTTCTCAAAGGTCTTGTCCACCGGCTACTCGGGTGTGAGCAGGTCTTTCATCAGCTCGTACGTCTTCGGTCCACAGCTGGTCAGTAGATGCGCCCTTCGCTTTTCAGCCGCTGCCGCTCCCAGCCAGTCCTTCGTGACAAAGCTCTGCTGGAGCCTCTCAACGAAGTCGTCGCAGTCCTCACCAACACAGTACCGTTCCTCTGTGCTCCCGGTGGCCATTCTCATGAGGCGTTGATTCCCGTTTCTCGTAGCCAAATATTATGTCCTTACACTCGACTGCAAATCAACACGAGGCACATACTGGAGACAAGGTCACTCTGCGACCTGTACCTTTATTCACAGGACCAAGGAGTGATGACCCTGCGTGTGACCTCTCTTTATATACCTGGATGATCAGGTGAGGAGTGTCTTCCACAAGTTCACGCCCTGTGGTCAAGGTGTGCATTGTTGTTACATGAAGGTTAAAGTTCCATGAAGATTACATACATGACAGTAATAAGATTGAAACTGCCTTTTTTTTGTCATAGACGGAGCGGAGTCTTAATTCCCAGTGGTCATGGCTGTTTTCAGTGGTGTGGCTGTGTTGTGGTGTTTGCACTGCAAAATTCCCCTCTCCAGTTGATGCAAAACCATCATACCTCGGGTGCAGCTGCTCCCTGACCTTCTTAAAGGGAAGGTTTTGCAGCTGTGTCTTCAGTTCGTCTTGACCTTTCTTTGCACAGGATGGCCGCTACCCTGGAAGCCCAGAATGCTCTCATGCAACAGGCCACGGAGCCTCTGATGGCTTTCGTCTCTGATAGCTTCCAGAGTGTGGCTGCTGTCGTGCAGTCTCAGTTGGAGGCTAAGCGACATCTGACTGCTGCCAGTGTGGCTGGGTCCACGACGTCCACCGGGGGCCTCAGGGTTCCACCGCACCCCACCGACCTGTGCTCCAGCAGCTTGGTGGGGGAGGTGGGTCCTGCCCCTGGGGAGTGACGCTGGCTCCTTGGACCAGGATACTGATGTTGCCTCTGCGGGTCACACCAGTCCTGAGCTGATAGATGCCACTGTGTAATTGCTGCCAACCATGGCTTCCCCTCTTCCACTTCTGACTGAAGGCGCACAGGAGGATGCAGCCCATTCTTCAGCTGGCCCTTCTAGGGCCAGAGCTCGTCAGGGGCATCTGAGTGGGACATCTGCAGCTTCCGCTACACACACACAGCTGCCTTCCCAAAGCCATGAGGCAGCCACAGGGGAGACACTGCAGCATACTGTAAGGATAGGTCTGCGTAAGAGTGGTAATAAGGAGTTCGACAAGGGGTAATGGATGACATGAGTGTTTTTGAGACCCATTGTTTGGGTTATAATAAATCTTTATTTAGTGTTTGAAATTTGTGATCAGGTTTGTCATTTCAGTGTGTGGGAATGGTTTGTGAGAGGGCTCACAGTTTGGCACAAGGAAATGCAGGCTTAAGTGGGCATTTACTTATGTGAAGCGGGCAGCTATGAGACGGCATTGCGCCTCCTTTGCAGGGTTAGGATGGTGACACTGGCTCTTGCGTGGCTGCTAACCTGCTCCACCTCTTGAGCCTTCTCTTTCTGCTTCTCCTGCTCATGGGCCTCCTCCTCCTCCTCTTCCTCCTGCACAGGTGCCACTCCTGTGTCATTCTCTAATGGCTGCATTATGGCGAGGTTGTGGAGCATGCAGCAGACCACCACAAATCTGGAGACACACTCAGGCAACTGCAGTACAGTAGTCAAGGCAGAATACCAAGAGTGTGTTTGATTATTACCCTGATGGCTGTCAGACACACATTGTAGGCAACCTGCCCATTAGTTCTCAGGTTACACAGAGGAATCATGAGCCAAGTGTTCAGTGCATAGCCCTCGTCACCCAGCAGCAAGCTGCTGTTTCCATTGGGACCAGTGAAGACGTGTGGCATCCTGCTCTGGCATAGTATGAATGAGTCGTAGGCGCTGCCAGGGTACCGGGCATCCAAGTGCATTATCTTGCAGTTGCGGTCACAAACTAGTTGCACATTGAGGGACAGGAAGCCCTTGCGGCTTCTGAATAGCTCTCGAGCCTGGTGTGGTGCCCTGCGAGCTACATGGGTGCAGTCAATCACCCCCTGGACCCTGGGGAAGGGCGCAATGCGAATGAATGCAATCTGGTGCTCCAACTGCTGCTCCCTGGTCATGGAAAAAGAGATGTAATCGACCCTTATCCCATAAAGAGCATCTGTGACCTTCTGCATCGCTGTGTGGACTGCAAACTGCGAAATGGTGCAGATGCTCGCAGTGGCAGCTTGGAACGAGTCTGTGGCATAGAAGTTGAGGGCTATAGAGACCTTCGATGCCACACTCAGGCCTGTCCTCACCCGTGTCTGGCTCCAATTCTGGCTGCAGGAGATTACAGATCTCAGTGACGATGTCCTTGCAGAATCTCAGTCTGTGAAGGCACTGATCCTCACGCACATCAGAGTATGCAAATTGATGGCGGAAGACCCTTCCGCGATATGTCCTCTTGCCGCCACTTCTGTGTAGCGTCTTGCTATATGAGGTAGCTCATTGGCTGCTCTCTGCTGCTGTTCTGCTTCCTCCAACTCTGCAGGCTGCTGCAGTTGCTTAAAAGCTTTTCATCTGTAACAATCTTCCAATTCTGATGAAAGATCATCAGCCTGAAACGATAACTATTTCACTTTCCACAGATGTTGCAGAACGTTTGCAGTATTTTCTGTCATTATTCAGATTTCCAGATCCACAGTATTTTGCCACTTGTTTTCATTTCTGTATTATTTGAATGGAATACTAAGTGGCTAAAATGGAATAGCATGAGGGTGTGAAAGCTAAAGCAGCTGATACACAACTAAAAACTGCAATCTAAAGCCTGTGTACCACAATGTGCAGTGTAATGATATTGCCACCATTGTTCTTGTTGCAGGTCAAGATGACAAATAGTGCGAGAATGTAGACAGGAGAAAGCAGTGGACCTCTGGAAGAACATTTGTTATACTCACTGGGGTTGGCCACCAGGTGGTTTGTGATTATGTCGCAACAGTATCCGATGAGAGTTTATCAGAATACTGGATGAGCAGAAAGTTCCTCCAACTAAATATCGGGAAGGCCAAAGCCATTGTCTTTGGACCCTACCATGAAATCAGGTTCCCTAGCCACTGACTCCATCCCTCTCCCTGGCAACTTTTTGAGGCTAAACCAGACCATTGGTGTCATATTTGACCACGTAACAAACTACAGACTGCATATCCATTCCATCACCAAGACCACCTACTTCCACCTCCATAACATCGCCCAACTCCACCCTACCTCAGCTCATCCGCTGCTGAATCCCTCATCCATGCCTTTGTCACCTCAATGCGCTCCTTGCTGGCCTCCATTCTTCATTTTTCACCCTACATAAACATAAGCTCATCTAAAACTCTGCTGCCTGTATCTTAACTTGTACCAAGCCCTGTTCACCCATCACCCCTATGGTCACTGACCTCTATTTACTCCTGGTCACCACAACACCTCGATTTTAAAATTCTCATCCCTGTTTTCAAATCTCTATACAGCCTTGCTGCTCCCTATCTATGTAACCTCCTCCAGCTCTACAACCCCCCGAGATATCTGCACTCCTCCAATTCTGGCCTCTTGCGTATCCTCAATTTTAATTGCTCCACAATTGGCGGCCGTACGTTTAGCTGCCTAGGCCCTAAGCTCTAGAATTCCCTCCCTAAATCTCTCCGCCTCTCTATCTCTCTCTCCTTTAAGATGCTCCTTAAAATCTCTTTGACCAAGCTTTTAGGCATCTGTCCTAATATATCCATATGTGGGTCAGTGTCAAATGTTTTTTGATAATGCCCCTGTGAAGCGCGGCGGGACATTTTACCATGATAAAGGCACTATATAAATGCAAGTTGTTGTTGCTTACACTCTGATGCAGAAAGCACCTCTTCGTCCAGCTGCAGCAAATACAGCAGTGTCTGCAGATTGGCCATGAGGCAGGGGGGGTAGAGCTGGCTGAACACCTACAAAAAGAAATACATTCTGCAGAAGATAAGCATCTTTGGGCATTACTGTAAGCACTCGGTGATACTTTATGCCACTCTTGTGGGCGAGAGAAACATGTCCCCAAAGAAAAGCAGGATTTCTGCCCTCTTAGAATCAACTTAGAGACAAACTGATCAATGCCATCCCACAGGAATGTTGCATTCAATTGAAACACCTGGTAGCCGTTAGCTCCAGCGAGATACCAAAACACACCTGTAAGCTGCAGGACATCAGCACTGCAAAAACTAAGCAAAAGGGACAATCATCCTTACCTTCCTGGATGTTTCAGCTCAGTTGCATAATATGACAATTGACTGTTGAGATTGCTACTGCCTGACAGTAATTCTTTGTCCACAGTAACCATATCCAAAAGTTTTTCTTCATCCTGCTCATCCACTGGAGGTTTCAGCTCATGGTGTTCTGCACACTGATGCCTTTCTTGATCGTGATACTTTGTGGCATACAGCACACCATCACCATATTGAATACCTTCTCAGATGAATATTATAAGGCACCCCTGGGTGATCCAGGCAATAGAATAGTTGGAAACATTTGGAAACACTGTTCAATGTGCTTCTTGGTTTTGGCATAGGCCTCATTTTATCAGTCCTCAGCTGTGCTGGTTGCCATGACCCCTGGTGTCATTAATGAAGATTGAAGAGAATAGCTGGATTCCCACAGGAGACATGCATCCAACTTGCCATCTCCATGGAATAAATCTAGAATGTTGGACTGTTGCAGGATGTAAGAGTCATGCCAACTTCCAGCTTGCTTGGCATTCACATGGATGACGTTCAGACTGACATTGTGCATTATGTGCATATTGGCTGAGTGATATCCTTTTCTATTTCTGTAGGGCACTGCTCTGCATGATGAAGCTTGCCTTACCATGTGTGTACAATTGATGATGCCCTGCACCCTTGGAAAACTGTCAATCTCAAAGAGGTCTTGCTGCCTTAATCTCTGCTACTGCATCTCAGTGCCAATCTGCATTTGACAGAGTGAAGGCCTTGGCAAAGTTTTACTAATGGTATGGTTGCATTGTGCAACTGAGGATTAGCTAATCATTTCCACTGTGAAAACTTGGAATGACTCTGAAGTATAACATTTCATGGCTACTTTAAGAGCCACAGACAGGATTATGCAATCCTTGCACAGATTGTCCCTCCCGTTAGGGTGCTATGAAATAGCATAATTTAGTAATCAGCTCTCTGAATAACGGTAGGCATTGCATGTGCTGCTCTTCAGTCATATCCAGGTGGTTGGTCCTAAGGTAGTTGGCCAGAATCCATGGGTATCTGATGTTCAAGGCTTTCAATGACTAATGCAGTCTGTTCTGCCAAATGGTCCATTATTTCTGTACCTAGTCACTAAATACAAACAAGCATTGACAATGCTGCTGTTCTGTATACTGAGCAAGATTTGTTTTACTCAGCTGAAAGTAAGGATAGGCAACGACTGGACTATTTAAGTCGAGATTAGCAGAGGGCAGTGCCAGTAGAACCATAATGGCACAAACAGGTATTCAAAGACCTTAGCTCCGGGGAGTGGGGAGATTTAGCACCTCTATAAATGGATGAATGAAATGGGCCAAATATCCTTCGCCTTAAATAAATATCTTGTAATCTTGTGAGTAAGTTTGATGCTGACAAAAAAAGGATGAGGGGGACAAAATTTCCCCCTTTTTAAAGGCCCGTTACTGGCAGTAACGGAATGGTTAAGGCCTTACCGATAGGGAGCAGGCAGAGGATGCAACCCATCCGGAATTGCCCCCGGGCCACCACGCCCCGACTTTTCACCTCGTTCTGCACTCCGACCCCTTGTCGGCCACGTGCCGACCCTTACCGCCCGTGACGACAGTTTTTCCACCCCGCAGGGAAAATTTCACCATGGGAGCGCAGCCACTGCCGGTCTGTACCCCCGTCAGCTTTGCGACGCGGGAAGCTGCCAGTGGCTGGGCGGTGTGGCCGCCCTTAAATGGGAGGGTGCACCGCTGCAGATACCATTTTGTTTTAATTGTTGGCCGACTGCCGTCGGCCCGACAATGGCGGCCGCGGGTTCAGCCGTGCTGCCAATAGGCAGCCAGGGGTGCCGGGCCGCTGGCCCTGCTAAAAGCCTCCCTGACATCATCACCGCGGCGGTGATGGACACTGTCCCGCTCCCGACACAAATCCGCCCCTACACTACTCAAACAGTGCCCCAAAGCGCTGAGAGGCGGTGACAAAGTTAAAGTGCCAAGTTTTCCACCTCTCCCCTCCGACTCCTGCCGGGCGGTGATCATTCGAATAATTTGAATTATCCGCCCCAAATGGGGCGGAGGGCAATTTCCAGCCGAGCTCTAGTTTACTGTCGACGGAGAAAGGCAATTCCTGTCTGGAGTGGCACGTGTCATTGTTACCTCAATTCTCCATGTTTTCTGCCTGGTGAAAGTGGCTCGAGTATGCTTTCCTTGCCAAGACACAATGGAATTTAACCTAACCGATTGAAAGCTTTAATAAGTTCTGCTCAGATATAGCTTGTTCAATAATTTAAATTTGGTACAAAATGAATAATTGTCTTAAACAGCAGATGCCCGGACATCAATGAGTAATGTATTTCTCACATTCATTTTCTACAGATTTCACAGCAATGCAGGAACATTGCAGAACAAAGGAATACAATGGAGCTACTTATTATCACGATGAATGTAATTTCAGCACTATTGTTATGAAGAATTGAAACTTTTTCTGAAGCAGTGCTCAGTCTGGGAGCCCATTACAGAGCCTGGAGTTTACTCACAGTGCTGTTGACAGAATGATGACTGGGAAAATCACCTAAGTATATTAATGCACATACTTTAATCAGCTTAAAGGGTAGTAGCATCAGCTCACACAGGAACAGTACAATCTCCGATTGCATGCGGAATCACCTCCTTTGGCTAGGGAGTTTTATGTGGAGACTTCTCATAAAATGTAAGACAATTAATGAGCTAGCGCAAAATTAAATTTCCAAATTAAGACATTACCCCATTACTTCACCATCAAATACCTCATTCAGAGTTTCAGCAATTTGTCAGCAATTTTAAATCGCTAATAAAAACAGTGGAAAGTCAAATTTCGACAGATCTGCAGTGTCTTTGTGAATAGGGTCACTTGACAGCTAATTAAAGGGACAATATTTTTATTTGGAAGTTTAATTTAGTGTTGGTTCAATCCATATATAAAATTACATTTCTGACTTTATAGCTTTGATACAAAAATAATGTTTTTAAAAAAGACCTTAAAAAATTATGATAGGCAGTATATTTGTGTCAGGCTGAGATGGTGTGACACTTTCCACACAGTTTATTGCTCACATTATTATTATTTAAAGTCAGCGAGTGAATGTTTATGGAAGTAAGAGTGGAGCAAATGTTATACAAAACAATCAACACTAAAAACAAAATTTAAATTTAACCTTTGTGTTTTATTGGCCCAGAAATCCCTGTTTCTTCTTCCCACGGGCGTTCGACTAAAAATAGGAGAGAAGATGCACACCTACGTTTTGGTCAAATGCCCAGTAGAGATCGCGGACTCGAGGCCTCCTCTTCTTCCGCAACGGAGCCGTTCACGTTGGGATGTTCGCAGGAGTCATGTGGGCCCTGGACACCCAATCATGGTAAAGTATTTTCTCATTCATAGTAATAGGAGTTTCGTAAGTCCGAAACTCCGATTACTATCATTGAGAAAAACACCCAAACACTACATAAAACATTTTAAAAAACTCACATAAATACACTATAGAAATTAAAGTTGATAGAAATGTTTGTTAAAGAAAAAAAAATTGCCAATTTAAAAAAAAAAGTTTTAATTATGGTTTAATATAAAATTACCTGAGTGGGCAGGGTTTTAACATAAATATGTTTTTTTTAATTTTATTTTAATCATGTTTTTGATATGTTTTTAAGCTCTTACACCTGTAAAAGTAGGCTATGCACAAGAGTTTTGAGGACATTTGCTGGGCAAGATATGCGTAAATCCCGCAATCTTGTCTGTGCAAATGTCTTCAGTCCCGATAAGCGCAAGATCGGAAAAGCCGGTTTTCAGCGCATGCACATTGCACACTGAAAACGAGCTTTTCCAATGCTTTCCTGGTCCATAGAAACTTCGTACGGACCCGGGGAGACCGGGATTTTCACGCCAATATCATCTACTGGTGCTTTTCAATAGTATTTCTTTTACAATTTCCTTCCAATAATCTTCAGATTCTCCCCAAATTTTTTTCATGAAGTACCAATTTGATTTCTTTATAATAATTTTTTTTTTTTTATGTCCTTTGCACTTTTGTTATATCCAGAGTTTTATTCATTTCATTCTATGCTGTCCTCTTTCAATTGAGAGATCAAGTATTGGTCAAAATATATGAAGTCCACCTCTCACTTCAGTCTTCAACACCCATCTCTTTCTAATTTCTCCCCCATCTCTTCCCCACCCTCTTTAAGTTCATCTTGCCCATGAAACTTATTTCCTGCTTCCTCAATCCCATGCCCACGAAGCTCCTAACCACACAACTTCCCTTCCTGCCCCTCATGATGGTTAACTTGTGAATGCATCATTCATCTAAGGTACTGTCTCCCTCCATTTCAAAACATGTATTTGCCTCACAGCTCCATGACCATGTCTCCCACAATTCCCTATTTGATATCTGCTAAAGCACAGAGCTGTGCACACAGAGTCAGGTGAGAGTTGGTTGAATTTGCTCAATGGAGTGACATGAAACAGAGTGACAGTGGGAATGTGGTGAGAGAGGGAATTTGGTGCAGATGGGGAAAGATGTACTGAGGCCTAGAAATTGGGTATTGCCCCATTTATGGGCTGTAACATCAGGGAGGCGGGACATTTTGCACCAGGCATGAAAGTCCCAAACTGCTCTCTAAATTCGGGTTACCACCCCTGGACGGAAGTGGAACGCTAAATCAAGCACTCCACTTCCTTCCTGGGGCATGAGCGGTGCACCCGGCTCAGCAGCACTACGCACTGGGCCGCATAGAGCTGCCGCATATGAGGGGCTCTTCCCTGAATTAAAGGGAAGGGCCCAAGCTGCAGACTCTGTATAATAGGAACCCACCTACCTGGACCACGGAGGAGCGGGGGTGCCGCGCAATCAGCCCGGCACTCAAGCAGAGCACCGGGCTGAGCGATCGCGGCACTGACCCCGTAACCAAAGTGAGACCGGTGTATGAAGCAAAACAGCAGGTTTTATTCAGCAGCAGCCAGCCACCTCCCCTTTAAATTTCGCCCTGGTAGCAGCCAGTCGCCAGGTACGCATCCCTTGAAGCTATTGCTGTTATTCCCGGCGCAGCTTCAGGGGGCGAAATCCAATTTAGGGGCCGGGGCGCTAACAGGACGATGCACATGGTGATGATGTCACGATCTTCGTGCGCAAGAAATCAGGCCGAAATTCCGTAGCGCCGCCGCAAAACTCCTGCCAAATTTAGTTGGAGTCGTGAGCTGTGCCGCGTCCAGTCGCAAAGTCACTTGCTCCCCGTTATCGACCCCGGGGGCGCTAAAGGGAGGCACAAATGCACCCATTTTCTCCCCCTAAGTAATTTAAACCAAGGCACAACAGTGCATAGGATAATGTATAAATAAATAATCTGAGTAATTGATTAGATCAAAGGTGATAAAATTAAAATTAACTAAATAGAGGATAGCAATGTTAAAGGTTTCTAAATTTCATTAAATAAAAATCTGCTGTTGTAAATAATAAGTAGGAGGTATGGGGAAACGAGAATAAAGAAGACAAATTAGTTACAAATTCAGCAAAAGTCAAGCAAAATCCATCTACTAAATATAATCAGGATCTCAACTAATTCTATTATATCTAGAATTAAATTATTATTATTGTTATATATGTGAACTTGTATTTACTCTGTAGAGCCTCCAGAGGGCTCATTCCCCGGAGTCCCAAGGGATCCCATAATCCCTTGGGAGCATAGGTATTTAAGGAGGCTTCACAAGTTGGAGAGGCATTCTGGAGACCTGCAATAAAAGACTAAGTAAGGTCAAACTTTACTTTGAGCTCACAGTGTTCAATCTGACTTCTTCTCCATACACAACAACTGGCGACGAGATACAGATAGCGAACCCAAAGATACAGAGAACAGTGGGCAGCCTGGAGAAATTCTAAGGTCAAACTTAGGGAGAGGGAGATAATAGGGAAACTTTTGTGGAGCGACTTGACCAATATTTCGTGGCCAATGAGCTAGATGGGGAAGAGAGCGCTGCCAAACTAAGGGTGATCCTCCTCACCGTCTGTGGGGCACAACGTATGGCCTCATGAAGAATCTGCTCACTCCAGCAAAACCCACGGAGAAATCATACGACGATTTATGCACACTGGTCTGAGAGCATTTGAAGCCAAAGGAAAGCGTTCTGATGGCGAGGTACCAGTTCTATACCTACAAAAGGTCTGAAGACCAGAAGTGGCAAGTTATGTCGCCGAGCTGAGATGCCTTACAGGACATTGCGAATTTGAAGAACATTTGGAGCGCATGCTCAGAGACTTTTTCTTACTTGGCATTGGCCACGAAACCATACTTCGCAAGCTTTTGACTGTAGAGACCCCAATCTTGAGTCAGGCCATAGCGATAACCCAGGCGTCCGTTGCCACCAGTGACAATACGAAGCAAATCTCTCAGCACACAAGTGCTGCTAGAAGTACTGTAAACAAAGTGATGTTGTTTTCGAATCGTAACAGACAGAGCAGGTCACACATACCTGCAGCAACACGTCCTCAGAGGTCTCAGAGGCCATTAACACCTTGTTGGCGGTGCGGGGGTGATCATCGATTCCATTCATGCCCATTCAAAGAGTACATTTCCAAGGGCTGTGGAACAATGGGATACCTCCAACGAGTGTGCAGGCGAGCTGCTAAGCCTGTCAAACCTGCAAACCACCACATTGCAGAGGAAGACAGATCCACGGAGGATCATTACGAACTAAAGCCTCAGATAGAGGAGGCAGAGGTACATGGGGTGCACACATTCACCACAAATTGTCCTCCAATAATGCTGAATGTTGAACTAAATGGACTCCCGGTGTCAATGGAGCTGGACAGGGCGCGAGCTAGTCCATCATGGTCAAAAAGACTTTCGAAAGGTTGTGGTGCAACAAGGCCTCAAGGCCAGTCTTAACTCCAGTTCGCACGAGACTAAGAACTTACACAAAAGAACTGATTCCTGTAATCGGCAGTGCTACTGTAAAGGTCTCCTATGATGGAGCGGTGCACAAGCTACCACTCTGGGTGGTACTGGGTGATGGTCCCACACTGATTGGCAGAAGCTGGCTGGGAAAGATACGCTGAAACTGGGATGATGTCCGAACGCTATCGCCTGCTGACGACACTTAGTGTGTCCACGTCTTAAACAAATTTCCTTCGCTGCTCGAACCAGGCATCGGGAAATTCCAAGGAGCAAAAGTGCAGATCCATCTAATTCCGGGGGCACGACCCATTCATCACAAGGCCAGAGCAGTACCATACATGATGAGAGAAAGGATAGAGATCGAGCGAGACCGGCTGCAACGAGAGCGCATCATTTCGCCGATCAAGTTCAGCGAGTGGGCCAATACTATTGTCCCAGTCCTCAAGGGAGACGGCACCGTCAGAATCTGTGGCGATTACAAAGTAACTATCAATCGTTTCTCCCTGCAGGACCAATACCCTCTACCAAAAGCCGCGACCTCTTTGCAACGCTGGCGGGAGGAAAAACGTTCACGAAGGTGGCTCTGACTTCAGCCTACATGACGCAGGAACTGGAGGAATCATCGAAGGCCCTCACCTGCATCATAACGCACAAAGGTCTTTTTGTTTATAACAGATGCCCGTTTGGAATCCGATCAGCAGCAGCGATATTCCAGAGAAACATGGAAAGTTTACTGAAGTCGGTCCTGCACACCGTGGTGTTCCAGGACGACATCTTAGTCACAGGTCGGAACACAGTCGAACACCTGCAGAACCTGGAGGAGGTTCTTCGTCGATTCAACCGCGTAGGGCTCAAGTTAAAACGCTCAAAGTGCATTTTCCTGGCACCTGAATTGGAGTTCCTGGGAAGGAGGATTGCAGCGGACGGCATCAGGCCCACCAACATGAAGAGGGAGGCAATCGAGAATGCACCGAGGCCACAGAATGCGATGGAGCTGTGGTCGTTTCTGGGACTCTTGAACTACTTTAGTAACTTCTTACTGGGTCTCAGCACCCTGCTAGAACCACTACATGTCACTATGAAAAGGGGACGAATGGGCTTGGGGCAAAAGCCAAGAAAATGCCTTTGTAAAAGTGAGAAAATTATTATGCTCAAACAAATTGCTTGTGTTATATGATCCATGTAAGCGTTTGGTACTAGCATGTGATGCGTCGTCATATGGCGTCGGGTGTGTATTGCAATAAGCTAATGATTTCAGGAAACTTCAACAGGTTGCTTATGCATCCAGGAGTCTGTCTAAGGTCAAGAGAGCCTACAGCATGATTGAAAAAGAAACGTTAGTGTATGCCTATGAGGTAAAGAAAATGCATCAATACCTGTTTGGGCTAAAATTCGAATTGGAAACTGACCATAAGCCAATTATATCCCTGTTTTCCGAGAGTAAAGCGAAAAATACCAACGCATACGTCCGCATCCAGAGATGGACACTCACGTTGTCCGCATACAACGAAGCCATCCGCCACAGGCCAGGCACAGAAAACTGCGCCGATGCTCTCAGTAGGCTGCCATTGTCCACCACGGGGGTGGAAATGGCGCAACCCACAGATCTAGCCATGGTTATGGAAGCATTTGAGAGTGAGCAATCACCCATCACTGCCCGGCAGATCAAAACCTGGACAAACCAGGACCCCTTATTGTCTCTAGTCAAAAGCTGTGTGCTTCACGGGAGCTGTTCCAGTGTCCCAGTGGAAATGCAGGAAGAGATAAAGCCGTTCCAGCGGCGCAAAGATGAAATATCTATACAGGCAGACTGCCTTCTGCGGGACAATTGAGTAGTGGTCCACAAGAGGGGCAGAGAAATCTTTATCAATGACCTCCACAGTACCCACCCTGGCATCGTAATGATGAAAGCTGTAGTGTATCTGTAAAGCATGCACTCCCATGTTCCGCCACCAGGGAGCGCATCCCCTGAAATCCCAAGCGATTCCAGCATCCCTTGGGAGCACTGTACATAAGCCGGCACCTAAGGCCTGTTCCTCACTCTGGAATGTCTTAGTAAAGACTGAGGTCACTGTTACTTTAACCTCCCTGTGTGCAGTCTCATCTGTGTTAGGAACACAATAACTGGCGACGAGTATACAAATCCAACGCAAAGATGCATCAAACTGAGGGCATCCTGGAGAAGTTCTCGGAGGGTGAGGACTGGGAAGCCTATGTCGAATGACTAGACGAGTACTTTGTAGACAACGAGCTGGACGGAGAAAGAAGCGCTGCAAAAAGGAGAGCGGTCCTCCTCATGGACTGCGGGGCACCGACCTACAACCTCATGAAGAATCTTCTGGCTCCGGTGAAACCAACAGATAAGTCGTATGAGGAGTTGTGTACACTGGTTCGGGAGCAGCTTAACCTGAGGGAGAGCGTGCTGATGACGGGGTATCAGTTCTACATGTGCCAGCGATCTGAAGGCCAGGAAATGGCGAGCTACATCGCCGAGCTGAGGCGACTTGCAGGACAAGTGAGTTTGATGGCTACCTGGAGCAGATGCTCAGAGACTTTTTTGTACTGGGCATTGGCCACGAGACCATCCGACAAAAACTTTTGACTGTAGAGACACCGACCTTCAGTAAGGCCATTGCGATAGCACAGGTGTTTATGTCCACCAGTGATAACACCAAACAAATCTCTCAGCACATATGTGCTAGCAATGTTCATAAATTAACTGGAACTGTGTTTGCGAGCAGAAATGTACAGGGCAGAAACCACGAGTCTGCAACTGCCAGCAGGCCTCAGGTGACCCAGATGACTCAGAGTCCACAACAAAGGATGAATGCAAGGCAATTCACACCTTGTTGGCGTTGTGGAGGCTTCCATTCAGCCTATTCATGCCACTTCAAATGGTATGTTTGCAAGAGCTGTGGAACAATGGGGCACCTCCAACGAGCTTGCAGATGAGCTGCAAGCTCTGCAAAACCTGTAACCACCACATGGCAGAGGAAGGTCGGTCCATGGTGGATCAAAGCAATTTCGAGCCTCAGAGAGAGGAGGCAAATGCTGAAGTACACGGGGTGCCCTCATTTTCGACGAAATGTCCTATAATGCTGAATGTAAAATTGAATGGCTTACCCATAGCCATGGAACTGGACATTGGCGCTAGCCAATCCATCATGAGTAAAAAAGTGTTTGAGAGACTGTGTTGCAACAAGTCAGATCAGCCCTGAGAATGTATATCAAAGAGCTCATCACTGACCTGGGCAGCACCATGGTTAAGGTCACCTATGAGTGCACGGTGCATGAACTGCCACTCTGGATTGTCCCGGGCGATGGCCGCACATTGCTTGGAAGGAGCTGGCTGTGCAAAATCCACTGGAACTGGGATGACATCCGAGCGCTATCACATGTCGATGAGGCCTCAATTACCCAGGTTCTTAACAAATTTCCTTCCCTTTTTGAGCCAGGCATTGGAAAATTTTCCGGAGCGAAGGTGCGGATTCACTTGGTCCCAGAGGCATGACCCAGCCACCACAAGGCGTGAGCGGTACCTCACATGATGAGGGAGAAAGTGGAAATCGAGCTGGACAGGTTGCAACGCGAGGGCATCATCTCCCCAGTGGAATTCAGTGAGTCGGCCAGCCTGATTGTTCCAGAACTCAAAAGTGATGGCACGGTCAGGATTTGTAGCATAGAAACATAGAAACATAGAAAATAGGTGCAGGAGCAGGCCATTCAGCCCTTCTAGCCTGCACCGCCATTCAATGAGTTCATGGCTGAACATGAAACTTCAGTACCCACTTCCTGCTTTCACGCCATACCCCTTGATCCCCCGAGTAGTAAGAACTTCATCTAACTCCCTTTTGAATATATTTAGTGAATTGGCCTCAACTACTTCCTGTGGTAGAGAATTCCACAGGTTCACCACTCTCTGGGTGAAGAAGTTTCTCCTTATCTCGGTCCTAAATGGCTTACCCCTTATCCTTAGACTGTGACCCCTGGTTCTGGACTTCCCCAACATTGGGAACATTCTTCCTGCATCCAACCTGTCCAAACCCGTCAGAATTTTAAACGTTTCTATGAGGTCCCCTCTCACTCTTCTGAACTCCAGTGAATACAAGCCCAAATGTAGCGATTATAAAGTAACTATTAATCGTTTCTCGCTACAGGACCAATACCCGCTACCGAAGGCAGACAACCTATTTGCAATGCTGGAAGGAGGCAAGATGTTCACCAAGCTCGACCTGACTTCGGCCTACATGACACAGGGGCAGGAGGAATCTTCAAAGGGCCTCACCTGCATCAACACGCAAAAGGGACTGTTCATCAACAACAGATGCCCATTTGGAATTCGGTCGGCTGCAGCGATCTTCCAGAGAAACATGGAGCGCCTACTCAAGTCGGTTCCACACACAGTGGTTTTTCAGGATGACATATTGGTCGCGGGTCGGGACACCATCGAGCACCTACAAAACCTGGAGGAGGTCCTCCAGCGACTGGATCGCATAGGGCTGCAGCTGAAGAGGTCGAAATGCGTCTTCATTGCAACAGAAGTAGAATTTTTGGGGAGGAAGATCACGGTGGACGGCATTCGGCCCACAGACGCCAAGTCAGAGGCTATCAGGAATGTGCCCAGGCCAGAGAACGTCACGGAGCTACGGTCGTTCCTGGGACTCCTCAACTATTTTGGTAACTTCCTACCGAGGTTAAGCACCTTCTTAGAGCCCCTACATGTGTTATTGCGTAAAGGTGAGAACTGGGTATGGGGAAAAAAACCAAGTAATTGCTTTTGAGAAAGCCAGAAACATTATCCTCCAACAAGCTGCTTTTATTGTATAACCCGTGTAAAAGACTTGTGCTAGCATGTGATGCGTCGTCGTACAGAGTCGGGTGTGTATTACAACAAGCTAACGTTGCGGGGAAGTTGCCTATGCCTCCCGGAGCTTGTCTAAGGTCGAGAGGAGAGGGCCTACAGCATGATTGAGAAAGAGGCGTCAGCTTGTGTGTTCGGGGTAAAGAAAATGCATCAGTACCTGTTTGGTTTCCAGCTTAAATTTGAGGCCAATCACAAGCCCCTCATATCGCTGTTCGCTGAAAACAAGGGGATAAATACTAAAGCCTCAGCCCGCATACAAAGGTGAGCACTCGCGCTATCAGCATATAACTATAGCTTCCGCCACAGGCCAGGCACCAAGAACTGTGCGGATGCTCTCAGTCGGCTACCATTGCCTACCACGGGGGTGGAAATTGCGCAGCATGCAAACTTGTTGATAGTGGCGCAGCCCGCAGATTTGTTGATGGTCATGGAAGCTTTTGAAAATGATAAATCACCTGTCACGGCCCGATTAGGACTTGGATCAGCCAAGATTCTCTGCTGTCCCTTGTAAAAAACCGTGTACTGCATGGGAGCTAGGCCAGCATCCCTGCTAAAATGCAAGAGCTAATCAAGCCGGTCCAGGCGAAAGGATGAGCTGTCCATTCAGGCAGACTGCTTGTTGTGGGGTAACCACGTAGTGCTACCCAAAAAGGGCAGGGAGACGTTCATCTCGGATGTCCACAGCACACCTGGGTATAGTAATGATGAAAGCGATAGCCAGATCCCACATGTGGTGACCCGGTATCAACTCTGAATTAGCATCCTGTGTATGGCAATGCAGCGTGTGTGCTCAGTTGAGCAACGCGCCCAGAGAGGCACCCCTAAGTTTGTGGTCCTGGCCCTCCAGACCATGGTCAAGGATCCATGTCGACTATGCGGGCCCGTTTCTCGGTAAACTTTTCCTGATGGTGGTGGTGGATGCTTTTTCAAAATGGATTGAATGTGAAATAATGTCGGGAAGCACCGCCACCGCCACCATTGAAAGCCTGAGGGCCATGTTTGCCACCCACGGCCTGCCTGACATACTGGTCAGTGACAACGGGCCATGTTTCACCAGTGCCGAATTTAAAGAATTCATGACCCGCAATGGGATCAAACATGTCACCTCGGCCCCGTTTATACCAGCCTCCAATGGGCAGGCAGAGCTGGCAGTACAAACAATTAAACAGAGCCTTAAACAAGTCACAGAAGGCTCACTCCAAACCCGCCTGTCCCGAGTACTGCTCAGCTACCGCACGAGACCTCACTCGCTCACAAGGGTGCCCCCGGCTGAGCTACTCATGAAAAGGACACTTAAAACCAGACTCTCGCTGGTTCACCCCAACCTGCATGATCAGGTAGAGAGCAGGCGGCAGCAACAAAATGTAAACAATGGTCGCGCCACTGTGTCACGGGAAATTGATCTGAATGACCCTGTGTATGTGCTAAACTATGGACATGGTCTCAAGTGGATCGCGGGCACGGTGATAGCTAAAGAAGGGAGTAGGGTGTTTGTAGTCAAACTAGACAATGGACAAATTTGCAGAAAGCGCCTTGTCCAAACGAGGCTGTGGTTCACAGACTGCCCTAAACAACCCACAGCAGACACCACCTTTTTCGAGCCCACAACACACACCCAAAGGATCAACGACACCACCCTGAACCAAGAAATTGAACCCATCACGCCCAACAGCCCAGCAAGGCCAGGCTCACCCAGCAGCCCTGCAGGGCCAACAACACGCCAGCCCAGCAAGGGCACAGCCAACACACCAGAACAGACATTTGTACCGAGACGTTCCACCAGGGAAAGAAAGGCTCCCAACCGCCTCACCTTGTAAATAGTTTTCACTTTGACTTTGTGGGTGGAGTGATGTTGTGTATCTGTAAAGCATGCACTCCCATGTTCCGCCACCAGGGAGCGTATCCCCTGAAATCCCAAGGGATCCCAGCATCCCTTGGGAGCACTGTATATAAGCCGGCCCCTAAGGCCTGTTCCTCACTCTGGAGTGTCTTAATAAAGATTGAGGTCACTGTTACTTTAACCTTCATGTGTGCAGTCTCATCTGTGTAAGGAACACAATAAAAGCGATAGCCAGATCCCACGTGTAGTGGCTCGGTATTGATGCGGACTTAGAGTCCTGCGTTCACAGATGTAATACATGCTCGCAGTTAAGCAACGTACCCAGGGAGGCGCCGCTAAGTTTATTGTCTTGGCACTCCATACTGTGATCTAGGGTACACGTCGACTATGCAGGCCCGTTCTTGGGTAAAATGTTCCTTGTGGTTGTAGACACGTACTCCAAGTGGATTGAATGTGAGATAATGTCGGCTAGCACATCCGCTGCCACCACTGAAAGCCTGCGGGCCATGTTTGCCACACACGGCTTACCCGATGTCCTGGTGAGCGACAACGGGCCATGTTTTACCAGTGCTGAGTTCAAAGAATTCATGACCCGTAACGGGATCAAACATGTCACATCTGCCCCGTTTAAACCAGCATCCAATGGTCAGGCAGAGAGAGCAGTGCAAACCATCAATCGAGGCTTGAAGAGGGTAACCGAAGGCTCACTGCAGACTCGCCTATCCCGAGTCCTGTTTAGCTACCGCACAGGACCACACTCACTCACTGGGAGCCCACCTGCTGAACTGCTCATGAAAAGAGCACTTAAGACAAGGCTCTCGTTAGTTCACCCTGATCTACATGAACAGGTAAAGAGCAGGCGACTTCAACAAAGTGCATACCATGATAGCGCAAATGTGTCACGCGAGATTGAACTCAATGATCCTGTATTTGTATTAAATTATGGACAAGGTCCCAAATGGCTTCCCGGCACTGTCGTGGCCAAAGAGGGGAGCTGGGTGTTTCGTGTCAAACTTCCAAATGGACTCATTCACCGGAAACACTTGGACCAAATCAAATTCAGATTCACGGACTACCCTGAGCAACCCACCTTGGACCCTACCTTTTTTGATCCCCCAACACACACACCAGTGGCAACCGACACCACGGTTGACCACGAAGCAGAACCCATCAACCACAGCAGCCCTGCAGGGCACAACACACCAGGTAGCCCAGCAAGGCCAGCTGCACAGCAACCCAGCGAGGGCCCAACAAAGATTCAACAACACCAGCTTTCACACCGAGACGATCAACCAGGGCAAGAAGGGCCCCAGATCGGCTCACATTGTAAATAGTTGCACTATTGACTTTGGGGAGGTAATGTTATTATATATGTGGACTTGCATTTGCTCTGTACAGCCACCAGAGGGCTCGTTCCTCGGAGTCCCAAGGGATCCCATAATCCCTTGGGAGCACAGGTATTTAAGAAGGCTTCACAGGTTGGCGAGGCACTCTAGGGACCTACAATAAACGTCTAGGGTCACACTTTACTTTGAGCTCACAGTGTTCAGACTGACTCTTTCTCCATACACAACAATTATCAAATTACATCGAATGTACAACACAGAAACAGGCCGCCTTCCCACCCTGTCCATGCTAGTCTTTATGCTCCACTCGAGCCTCCTTCCTTATCTAACTCTAACAGCATAACCCTCTCTGTCCTTCTCCCTTATATGTATATCTAACTTCTCCTTAAAAGCATCTATGTTATTCACTCAACTACTTCCTGTGGTAATGAGTTGCACATTCTAATCGCTATCTGGGTAAAAAAGTTTCTTCTGAATTCCCTATTTGACTTCTTGCTGACTATCTTATGTTGATGGTCTCTAGTTTTGCTGTGCCCCACAACAGTCTCTGTGTTTTTTTTAATTCATTCACTGACAAGACCAGCATTTATTGCCCACCCCTAATTGCCCTTGAGAATGTGGTGGTGAACTGCCTTCTTGAATTGGTGTGGTCCTGATGGTGAAGGTACACTCACAATTCTGTTAAAGAGGAAGTTGCAAGATTTTGACTCAGCAACGATGAAGGAACGGCGATATATTTCCAAATCGGGATGGTGTGTGACTTGGAGGGGAACCTAGAGATAGAGATGTTCCAATGTGCTTGCTGCCCTTGTCCTTCTAGGTGGTAGAGGTCGCAGGTTTGGGAGGTGTTGTTGAGGAAGCCCTGGCGAGTTGCCACAGTGCATCGTATACATGGTACACACTGCAGCCACGGTGCACCAGTGGTGGAGGGGGTGAATGTGTCAGGTGGTGGAAGGAGTACCAATCAAGCGGGCTTCTTTGTCCTGGATGGTGTTGAGCTTTTTCAGTGTTGTTGGAGCTGTACTCATCCAGGCAAGTGGAGAGTATTCCATCACACTCCTGACTTGTAGATGATGGAAAGGTTTTCGGAAGTCAGGTGGTGAGTCACACGTTACAGAATACCCAGCCTCTGACCTGCTTTTGTAGCCACAGTATTCATGTGGCTGGTTCAATTACGTTTCTGGTTGATGGTGGGGGATTCGGCAAAGGTAATGCCATTGAATGTCAAGGGGTAGTGGTTATTCTCTCGCTGGTTGAGAATGGTTATTACCTGGCACTTGTGTGGTACAAATGTTACTTGCCACTTATCAGCCCAAGCATGAATGTTGTCCATGTTTGCTGCATTTGGGCATGGACGGCTTCATTTTCTGAGGAATTGCGAATGGCACTGAACACTGTGCAATCATCAGCGAACATTCCCACTTCTGACCTCGTGTTGGAGGAAAGGTCATTGCTGAAGCAGCTGAAAATGGTTGGGTCTAGGACACTGCCCTGAGGAACTCCTGCAGTGATGTTCTGGAACTGAGATGATTGGCCTGGAACACCCACAACCAGTGAAGCTTTTTTTCCTGATTCCTATTGATTTAAATTTTACTCATGCTCCTTGATGCCATATTTTTCAAATGCTTCCTTGATGTCAAGCGCAGTCACTGTCACCTCACCTTTGTAATTCAGCACTTTTGTCCATGTTTGGACCAAGGCTTTAATGAGGCTTGAAACCGGGTGGTCCTGGCATTACCCAAACTGAGCATTGGTAAGCAGGTTATTGGTAAGTAAATGCCGCTTGATAGCACGGTCCATCACTTTGCAGATGACTAAGAGTAGGCTGATGGGCCGGTAATTTGTCTGATTGGATTTATCTTGCTTTTTGTGGATAGGACATACCTGGGCAATTTTTCACATTGTCGGATAGATGCCAGTGTTGTAGCTGTACTGGAACAGCTTGGTTAGAGGCGCGGCTAGTACAGGAGCACAAGTCTTCACCACTATAGTCGGGATATTGTCGAGTTCCAGAGCCTTTGCTGTATCCAGTGCACTCAGTCATTTATTAATGTCATGTGGAGTGAATCAAAATGCTGAAGATTGTCTTCTGTGATGGTGGGCATCACAGGAGGAGTTTACTCTACCAAAACCTTTCATAATTTTAAAGACCTCTTTAGGTCACCCATCATCCTTATGAGCCCCAGGCTCGCTGTTTTGGTATCTTCCTTGTAAATCTTTTTTGCACCCACTCCAGTGCCTTTATATCCTTTTTATAATATGGTGGCCAGTACTGTACACAGTGCTCCAAGTGTGGTCAAATGAAGCTTCGATACAAATTTAGCATAACTTCTCTACTTTTCAATTCCATGCCTGTAGAAATGAACCCTCGTGCTTGGTTTGCTTTTGTATAGCCTTATTGACCTGCATCGTTACTTTTAGTGATTTGTGTATTTGTACTTTGAGATCCCTTTGCTCTTCTACCCCATTTAGATGCTAATTTTCTAAGTAAAAGTGACCTCCTTATTTTTCTTACCAAAATGTAATACCTCACACATATCTATGTTGAAATTCATTTGACAATTATTTGCCCATTCTGCAAGTTTTTTAATGTATTCTTGTAATTTGTTGCATTCCTGCTCAGTATTGACTATCCATCCCAACCCCTCTGCCCAATTTGGTGTTATCCGCAAAATTAGAAGTTGTGATTTTGATTCAAAAGTCTAATTTGTTAATATAAATTGCGAACAACAGTAGTCTCAGCATTGATCCTTGTGGGAGCCCACTTCCCATCTACTGCCACTCTGAATAGCTACCCTTTACCCCTACACTCTGCTTTGATTGAGTAGACTGGGTCTTTACTCGTTGGAGTTCAGAAGGATGAGGGGTGATCTTATAGAAACATTTAAAATAATGAAAGGGATAGACAAGATAGAGGCAGAGAGGTTGTTTCCACTGGTCGGGGAGACTAGAACTAGGGGGCACAGCCTCAAAATATGGGGGAGCCAATTTAAAACCGGGTTGAGAAGGAATTTCTTCTCCCAGAGGGTTGTGAATCTGTGGAATTCTCTGCCCAAGGAAGCAGTTGAGGCTAGCTCATTGAATGTATTCAAATCACAGATAGATAGATTTTTAACCAAGGGAATTAAGGGTTACGGGGAGCGGGCGGATAAGTGGAGCTGAGTCCACGGCCAGATCAGCCATGATCTTGTTGAATGGTGGAACAGGCTCGAGGGGCTAGATGGCCTATTCCTGTTCCTAATTCTTATGTTCTTATGTTCTTATAACCTCTTTGTGGAAGTGCAGTCTCTGAAGGCAGGTAGTGTTGGGCAAGTCAAGGTAAGACTGCTTCTCCCTGTACTAGCAGGGGTTGTATTGTCTGGGCTTCCTCATCAGTCTGGCACATCTTACTTTGGCCACATAATGCTGTGGAGCGTACCTTCGGTGATCTCGAGTCTGCTGCATGTAATTGGTCATCAAGAGAGGGTGAGAAAGGACAGGCCCCATTGCAATAGCTCTCTGATTTCCACCAATTGATCACAAACAATGATTGTCCCGACGAAGGTACCTATTAAATTCCAATCGGTCACAGTATAGTCAAGATGTTTGTGGAGATGTTCACATCAACTCCAATGACCCCCAGAGTACATCCGAATTTCCCCGTGGTTGAAGCACAGCAGCCTTTTAAAGGATGCGACATGTGATGTAGAACATGGCGTCCATAACGCTGTAATTAGTTCCAGTTAGTTCCACTTTTTCTGGGCGGTTTTTTGGGCGAGCAATATTGTGGGCGATATGTGTGCGAGGTGGGGAAAGTGATGTTGGGCGATCTCATGGTCACTAGTTTAGGTAAATATGCTCTTTACGACAAAAAAAAGTGGGCGGGCGGCATTATTGAACCTCGTCGTTAAATCAGTGCAGAAATTAATGTTGGGCGATATGGGCAATGATTTCGCCCATTCTGATGATTCTGCCCAAAAAAAGTGGGCGGGCGATATTATTTTTTCACGGCAATATGCACATGGGGAAAATAACGCTTGCCGATAATTTTATAAAAAATGCCCATCAATTCCCATTTTGTGGCTAAATGGCCGATATATGGCCATTATACGTCATTTCAGCGGTAAAATGGGCATTAAGTGGGCGTTAAGCATGTAAAAAAAGTGGAAAATCTAGCCCCATATCTTTTCCTACTAAATTATTAAACATGCTAACTCTTCTCTAGATTATTTAAAATGCATTGCTGCAAATCCAGGGGTTTTATCCACTTTGAGTTTGATTAATTTATTTAGTACTTATTTTCTTTTTATTTTAAATGCAGTTATATCATTTCTAATCTCATCTTTCAAAGTCATGTCCAGCTGAGCCGTCTCCCTGGTAAATACTGAAGCAAAATAATTATTTAATATCATTGCCTGTGATTTTCTTCTGTCCGTTCCTTAGTGGCTCTAGTCCCATCCCAACTTTCATTTTTTTATTTATTTGCCAGTAGAATATTTTGCTATTTTGTTTTATGTTCCTTGATAATTTAATTTCATATTTCCGCTTTGCCTTCCTAATTTTTTTGACTTTTCTCCTAATCTCATTGTATTCTCCAATGCCATGCTCGCCCCTGCGGTCCATGTACTTAGTGTATGCCTCTTACCTTATTCTCAATGTTTCCCTTACAATAGTGTTTTGCTTGTCCTTGTTTTTTAGAGGAATATATTTTTCCTGGACTCTGTTGAACACTGTTTGAAATATTTCCCATTGCTGTTCTACATCATTGTTTTTTTAAATATTGTTGTCCATTTTATTTTCCAAGGTTCTGTTCTCAGCCCCTCAAAATTAGCTTTTCTCCAATCTATTACCCTATTCTTTGTCATGCTTATGTCTTTCTCAATTATTATCTTAAACCGTGTTATATTATGGTCACTATTGCATAGATGTTCCCCTACTCTTACTTCTCTAACTACTCTGGTTCATTCCCCATTCCTAGGACCAGAAGCAAATCTTCCCCTGTTGGGCTTCTTACATACTGGGTTAGAAAGGAGTTCTGTCCACATTGTAAGAGCGCTATTCCTTATCCCCTTTACCTACCTCTTCTGGCCAATTAATGTCAGGATAGTTGAAATCTCCAGGATTATTATTCTATGTTATTTACTAATTTCCATAATTTGTTTGCAAAGATCTCCTTCCATCTCCCGTCCATTATTAGGTGGTCTGCAAACGACCCTTTAGCACCTTTTATCTTCCACATACACAGGGCCCACCAGGCCCTCTGCACAGCTGCATAGCTCCTGACCCTCCTGAGAACACTCCTAAAGGGGAAACAGGTTCTATTCTTGTACTATAATACAATCTTCGCCTCTGCCTACACATTGCATAGGTTGCATGTTAAGCTGACGCCATATTTTTAGGTGTTTACCTGCTTATAATTTTTCAGAATTTGCTTCTGTTCTACAAACTTCGATTATAATACAGTAAGTGTGTCGGCCAATCTTTATCTTAAACTGTGGTATGTGGTATCTTGGTAACTATTCTCTTATTAGACAATGAGCCTTTATCTCAACCTGAGTGTTTATCAATCGGTGTCCTTATGCTTCCAAAGTGTCTATTGTTAATACATAGAGACACGTTTAAGATTTTCCCCTTACTCCACTATTGTTTTAACACTAAAAACCTAAGCAAAATAAAACAGCTAAGATCAACAAAAGAGATAAGCGATAGCATAAAACTAAAGGAAAAAGTGTACAAAAGTGCACAGAATAATGTACATCGAGGGAACTGGGATTAGGTATAAAGAATAGCAAAGGAAGAAAAAAAAAAGAAAAGAGCTGCAAAAAGGGAATATGAAAAAAAAATTGCAAGAGACAGCAAGATTAACACCTAGAAATTGGTCTCCTTAGCACCTTCCATTACCGTCTCCGGGGGTGATAATGGAGCGCTAAGCACTTAGTGTGGCAAGAAGATCGACTTCCACTATATTTGTCGGGAGGTTTGCAATGGTGGTATGGTGTTGCGCTCTGATCTCCTTTGCCCGGAGATCATGACATCATCGCTGTGCGCATCACCCCGGTTGTGACCCGGACTTTGGTTCCGCCCCCTGCAGCATCGCCAGGTGAAAACATCGGCAACTGCAGGAGCTTCTTTCATTGGGAGGCCGGGTACTTTGGGGGCGATGCTTAAAGGCGAGGTGGCCGAGGAAAGTAAAAATAAAATGTTCATACCTCTCTTTGATTTTTTTTCAGATCTTCTTTGCCCATGATCGATCAGCCCAGCACTCTGGAGAGCAGCTAAATTTTTAGTTTTCAGAGCCTGCAGCGATGGCCCTTCCCTTTAAGGGAGGGAAGGAGCCTTCCAACGCTGTGGCACTGCATGGTCCATTGTGCAGCGCTGCACACCTACCGCACTGCCTGTTGCATGTTGTGCTCCAGGAAGGAAGTGGAGCACTTGATTTAGCACTCCACTTCCTTCCTGGAGCAAAAATGCTAATTTTTTTAAAGTTAGAAAACATTAGCGTCTGGCACTAATTTTTCCAACTTTTAAAATTTAGCACCGAATGCGGCACTCCGGAATTTCTCTTCCAAAGTTTTTTCAATTATATTAGAAGGAAGAGTGTAGTCAAGGGTAATGTAGGTCTTTTAAAAACAGATGTGGTAATATTGCAAATGAAAACAAAGAAATGGAAGATTTGTTGAATAACTACCTTGTGTCAGTTTTCACGGCGGAGGAAGAGGATAAGTTACGTGTCATTCCAGGGAAATTAATAATGAACCAAGGACTCGAATTCACTGAAGTTAAAGTAAGGAAGAAAACAGTATTCGAAAAATTAATGGCACTAAAGATTGCAAATCCCCAGGACCCGATGGTTTCCACTCTAAGGTTTTAAAGGAAGTAGGTGAGGAAATTGCAGATGCTTCAGCTATAATCTTCCAAAGCTCTCTTGCTTCAGGAATTGTCCCTTTAGGTTAGAAAATTGCAAATGTAGCACCATGACTTAAAAAAGGTGAGCGAGAGTAGCCAGGAAATTTTCGACCTGTTTGTCTAATATCTGTTGTGGGGAAGTTAGTGGAATCTATTATTAAGGTCAGAGTGAAGGAGCACTTAGAGAAATTTGAGCTGATTAAAGAGAGCCAATATGGAGTTGTAAAGGGTAAGTCATGTAGAATAACCCGAATTGAATTTTCTGAGAAAGTAACTAAAGTAGTAGACAGTCATTGGCTGTAGTTTATTTGGACTTCCAGAAGACATTCAATAAGGTTCCACATAGGTGATTGTTAGCTAAAATTAAAGCTCTTAGAATTAAAGTCAATTTATTGAGCTGGTTAGGAGATTAGTTAGCTGGTAGAAGACAGAGAGTAGGGATAATGCGTATTTACTTGAATTGGAAGGAAGTGACTAGGGATGTTCCAGTAGGATCTGAGCTGGGGCCTCATCTATTCACTATATTTATTAAAAACTTAGATAATGCAATAGAGAGACATATATCCAAGTTTGCCAATGACCCAAAGATTTCTGGTATAGTAATGGTGTGGATGAGTGGCTTTAAGCTCCAAGCGATAACAAATATGAGGTGTTGTGTAATCGAGAGTGAGCATTGGCGAAGGCACCTTCCAGCCATTAAAGGGAGGGTCAATGGAGTCTGTACACCAGCCCCCAATGATTCGTGGAGTGCAGAATGGTGATATGCTGTGGGATGAAATGCCAAGTCCTTTGACAGCCCGCAATACTCCGGGGACTAAGCAGCCTTTATTTGGCTGCAGATACATCCCACGCTCTCTGCCACCCATAACTGACCTTTGGAACGAAAGTTCCATGACAGCTGGAATGCATCCAATTAAGTAGCACCCTGCCAGCCGGTTAGTTCACACCTCCGCTCCCTGGCGCTGTTGGAGAGAGGCAGTAAGGGGGGGGTGGGCGCTACTGAAGTTTGCAGATCGGGCGCCCAGTGAGCGTTGCATGGTCACTAACGTCAGGATCTGCATGCCGAAAGGTGCCGAGGTGCTGTTATCGCCGGCACTACGGAGCCAGTGAATTTTCTGTGTGGCTTAAAATTCATCCCGCTGCGGCGCTACTGCTGGAGCGCCCTGTTCGCGCCTTGTTCGCACCCCTGCCAGGCGCTAACTGGGGGTACTAACATGCCAAATTGTTCCCCCTATGTATACTAGCCTAGAACTAACAGAACCTGTCAATTGATGTTAGTCAAATTTAAGTGTTAGGGAGTGGGCTCAAACCTGGGGGTCCCGGCAAGAATCCAGAATTGATAGAGCCTGGTAACTTTCACCATTCAAACAATTCATTGTCATCATAGTATTGTTTCAACTGTCGATTACTAGAGGTTCTGCTGAGCTTAATTATTGGAAAAAAATTAATGTAGTCAGAGTGATGTTTGTCAGTGCATCACTATAATGAATTAATATTATTTATCATTCCGGTTTATTTTAAGTCTCATTGAAGGCAACCACTGGCATAAGACATGCACTTACTTTAATTTAAGCTATTGATGTTACCATTACATGCTCTTTTGTGTTTTAATATTTTTATCGGTAAATTGTTTTAGACATGCATACAATACTGGTATAGACTCAGTTAAGGGTATATAACATCAGTGTCTATTACTTTGGTAGCAATACCAAAGTAATCATTGTCAAGCCTGCTCAATGATGCAAGGAAGAAGAGTGCAGCATTGGGATTTAGCAGTACAAATGGAACACCTCCTCCAGAAGCACTTTTGATTATAATCATGAGAAAATACGTACATTAGAAGCTAAACTATGGTGTGCAAATGTTGTTTGAGTATTTTATGTAATTTAATATTTTCACATCAGTCATTAAAAATGCCACTTTTGTGACCTGGCTGCACCAGCAGTAGAAAAGGAAACTTCTGGTCAGAAATCCAACCTCAACCCATTGAACTTGATTACTTTCAGTGGGCAAGATCAGCTGCCAAATGATGCACTGTAAAGCAGCAGTGCTTTCCCATCCAGACAGAGGCAGGAAAAGCGGTGGGTCAGCTGTATCCTGGTGAAACGTAGCTCCCATTGTTTGAACATAGAGTGACATTGGCAGGCGACATGAAGAAGCCTGCAGCACAGTTCTCCACTACTAAAGAAGAATGCATTGCAAATGGGGTTACCCCTTTAGCCAAATGCAGAACCTGTTATGGGGCAGAATAGAGACAAGCCAGAGCAGGTCATGGAAATGATGAACAGGATGGCTCACCTAGCCTATCTCATGCAACTGTGATGCACAGTGCAACATAAAACAAACACTCAGCATCCATCCTAAGCCAGGTAATCCTTTGTCAGAAGCAAAAAAACAGATCGATACCCAGGCCAATTAGGAAATAAAATCAAGCAAATTCCTCAGTGACCCCTTATAAAAGAAAAAAAAAGAAAGACATATATTTATACAGCACCTTTTACGACCACCGGATGTCTCCAAGCACTTTACAGCCAATGAAGTACTTTTTGGAGTGTAGTCAATGTTGTAATGTAGGAAACGCGATCGACAATTTGCACACAGCAAGCATCGTACAAACAAATGTGATAATCACCAGAAAATCTGTTTTTGTTGTGTTGATTGAGGGATAATAATTTTAGGCAATCAAATGTAGTCCATGAGATCACAATGACTCTAATTCAAATTACAGGACACCTCCCTCTTGTTAGATCTCTTAATTTCCAATGAAATACGAACTCCGGTTGTAGTTTTAATGTAATTTTATTCTGGCAGCAGCAACAAGCACTTGGCTTTAAGCCAGATCTTTGTCCTTCTGAGACCACATGGCCAAAATGGCTGTACTTATACCTTGTTCAATTTACAGAAAAAAACTCACCTTCTTTGACCTTATTGGCTCAGTTGATAGTATGTTAACCTTTAATTGGCTTGCTACCCAAAGGTCCTAAAATGTCAAGTTGATTGATGACTTAATGCAATGTGGTCTGTGTTTTTTCAAAACTGCAGCTGGGCTGCAGAGCTTGAATTCTCTATCACTGTTGTATGAGGTAATCACCACAACAGCCAGAAGCAGATCTAGCTCTCTCTTGAAACATTCATATACTAGTCGGCCGGACTTCTAAAATTCACAAGGCATGGACCTTCATACAACTATCACACTCTGGAATAGGTCTCCAGGAGTGTCAGAAACTCAACCTACTTGGTAAGTTCACATAATATCACATTGTACACTGTATCATGTATGCTGTATACCATTAATACAATCTATGTTAATGTGTTTGGTTACAACTCAACTGAATCATAAAACATCAGGTATCACTGGTTAAACATTCTACAAAATAATTTCATACATGTTAATAGAGTTTCCTTCTAAAATTTGTTGATGTGTTTCGCCACATGTCCGGACTAGTAGCTTCCACACAAATTTACACCAACCCGAATTCCATCGTGGCCACAATGGAAGTCTGGTTTTAGTAGGTTAATTAACCTTATTCCAATTTAATCCAAATCAATATCTTAATTCAACCAGTAAACAACCTTCCCTTAAGCATAACATACCCCTGTGCCACATACAGATGGTCTGCTGGGACCTGCTAGGCATCTCACCTGCGGGACAGCAGCTACAGCCGTCTGGTCGCAACAACATTTAATCAACATAAACAAACAATATAAAAGTAAAATAATTACAATGAATAGAATTAAACCTTCCAGCAATGAAGTTCCTATTGAACTTAGCCATTCAGTGGCTCCGCTCCACAAAGTGAATGATGGGGGTTGCTTACATTTTTCTACCTCCTTTTGGATATGTTCCACTAAGTGAATAATTTCTTCGGAGCTATCTGCGATATACGTGCAACACTCAGTTCCGAGTAGGGCGCAAGTACCTCCCTTTTCAGCCAGGATGTAATCAAGGGCCAGTCCATTCTGTAGGGCTACTGTGCGGATTGCGACCATTTCTGCATTGATTTTAACTATGGCCTCTGAGGTATCATTGGCTACCCGTTCCACAATGGATGCCATGTTAATGGATTCCCTTGCCAATCTGGTGGTCCCATACTTGAGGATCAGAATGGCAAAGAACCTCTCTGTTTCTGTGATAGCTCTCTTAGGACGGTGTAGATGTTCCGATAGTGACTTTATATTATACATATATGGCACAATGTAAGCTAAATAGCAGGAACCCGTCCAATTCTGGGGCAGCCAAGGATAGGCCTTGTGGCCACACACCCAATTGGTGCCATTATAGGCAATGAAGGTTTGCTGTTTCTTTGTCAGCAACACTCCGGGGCCTGTCCAGGCTTTTCCATCTGTTTTATTCAGAATCCCTGTTGCGTTAAAAACTCCCACATCGGCCCAGTTTGGACAGTTCCGTGGCTTGATTACATTATAATTCCGGGAGCAGTTACTATACCCCATATTTTGGCCTCCTTTGATGTTTCTAATCAGACAGACCGATTCCCCCGGTCTTCCTATTCCTGTTGTATTAGTGATAACAAAAAATGGGGGCCGTTTGGAATTATTGTAGCACGGTTGGTATCCCCCTTCAAAGGTAGTCAGATTGTAACCTGCTGACTTCCATTTACATGCCCAGTTTTCCGTATCCTGAAACGCATTGTCTGTTTTGTTTTGATTAATTATCCGTTCAGCCATTTCCGAGATATTCAAGGGAACTGGCCTCAACGGAATCCCTCCCTTTGAGTGAATAGGAATATGCGCAATATACCCAACAACTAGAAATGTTACCTTGTTTGGCATAAATGTATGACATATATAAAAAGGTATTTACATGTAATCCCCTTGCTACCCTACTATTTCCCTTTGGTGCAGAGGGTCGGCAAGTAAGAAGTAGGCAAATGCCTAGAATACCTACAATCAGTAATACAGTAAATTTATAATTTTGGCAAAAAGTAATTGTCCTTATTAGATTTCAGCTTCAGTTACGGGTGCTCGTTTAACGTGTGAAGCGTGGATCCAGGCTTTCTTTCCTTGGACTTTAACAGCTGCCTGGGTGGTCAATAACACTTGATAAGGTCCCTCCCACTTGGCACCCAAAGGTTCTTTATGCAACTTTTTCACATATACCCAGTCTCCTGGGATGATGTCGTGTTCTCCTTCGGGTAGATTACCCCAAGCTGCCGATACCTGTCGGGAAACAGAACTAATAGCATTGGTTAGATTCTGATAGTATGATAACAAAGTGTCACTCATTAAGTGAACATCAGCTTTCCTTAAATCGATAGTTCCTGGCAGCGACATGGGTCTTCCTGTTATAATTTCAAATGGGCTTAGACCTGTAGTTCTGTTCGGGGTTGCCCTAATGCTACATAGTACTATTGGTAGTGCCTGGGGCCATGGTGTTCCTCCTTGGTGATATTTGGCAAGCTGTTGTTTCAGTGTTCAATTCATTTGTTCTACTTGTCCTGATGATTGTGGATGATAAGGACAGTGTAAATCCCACGTAATGTTCAGTAACCTACAGACTTCTTGGCAGACAGCACCTGTGAAGTGTGTTCCCTATTCTGAGTCAATGCTACTCGGGACTCCCCATCGGGGAATGTAATCCTTACACAAGACCTTTGCAGTGTGATTGGCTATGGCTCTTTTAGTTGGGACAGCTTCTACCCATCTAGAGAATCTGTCGACCATGACAAGAATGTTAGTGTATCCTTGGCATGAAGGAAGAGATATATAATCAACCTGCAGATGCTGGAATGGTCCGACAGGGGCAGGGGGCCTCAGTTGGGGCATTACCGTGATGGGTCCATAATTATTTTTCTGGCAG
Organism: Pristiophorus japonicus; assembly: GCF_044704955.1. Classification (NCBI taxonomy): domain Eukaryota; kingdom Metazoa; phylum Chordata; class Chondrichthyes; family Pristiophoridae; genus Pristiophorus; species Pristiophorus japonicus. Next base: position 87,382,505 of record NC_091982.1, on the reverse strand, counting down.
ACCACACAGCGGTCTACTACCAGCTGGGCATGTTTTTTAAATCCCCGACCCCACCAGCTTTTCTGGAACCATGCCGTCATCTGTTGTGAGGCCAAGTATCCCCACGAGTGGATCTGTTGGGCTAAAAAAGGCATAAGCGCTTGTGGTGCAACTGGCTTATCAGTAACTCTTTGTCTCCAGACACCATCTTCACATAGGTTAATTCCTGCCTCAATACATGCCCATTTTTCCTCTCGGGAGCACTCACCTTGCATTGTTTGAAGGTCTCGTGTCAGAGTCCCGAGTGCTTTCAATCTGCACATCTGTGTTGGTTCTTCTGGGGGAACGCCCTGTGAGGTGGCATCTTTAGCTGCCTGGTCGGCTAGGGCATTTCCCTGTGCTTCCGTGGCATTTTCCTTGGTATGGGCCTTACACTTCAGGATGGACACTTCCCTGAGGTAATTGTATGGCCTATCGTAAGTCTCGGACATCTTTACCATTTCGGATAGGTGTACCAGCAGCAGTGAGGAATCCTCTTTTCCGCCATAACAGACCAAAGTCGTGACCAACTCCAAAAGCATAACGCGAATCTGTGTAGACATTAGCTGTCTGTCCTTCTGCTATTCGACATGCTTTTGACAGGGCCCGAAACTCAGCCTGTTGTGCTGACGTTCCTGAGGTAAACATCCTTTTGCCACTACCTTATATAAGGTTGTAACTGCCCATCCTGCTTTTCTGGTACCATTGTCAACAAAGGAGGAACCATCTGTAAAGAGGATGAGGTCTGGGTTGTGCAGAGGCTCCTCTGCTGCTAAGGCTGCTTCTTCTGTTTCTTTTAAAATCTCCACACAGTCATGCTCTTCACATTCTCCCCCCTCCTGCTCCCTCGATTCTGACATCGGGAGCATAGTTGCAGGATTAACCGGGTTGGCCCGGACGATATGGAGATTAGGAGCTTCCAAAACTGCTGTCCAGTGGGTCCATCTTGCTGCCGTCACCTGAGACATTCTATTCATAGACAGCAAAGCGTATACGGTGTGAGGACACTTGACAATCAGCTTTTGGTCGACGACTAGACCCGCAGTGATCATTACCGCTCGATATGTAGCTTCCATGGCCCTTAGGCAACTTCCCCATCCGAGCGCTACCGCGTCCAATTTTGCCGAATAATAGCCAATAGGTCTTTGCCGATCCCCATGTTCTTGTGTCAGTATAGCTGTCATATATCCTTCTTTCTCATGGACAAACAGGGTAAATGGCTTACCACTGTTGGGGATTCCCAGAGCCGGTGCCGAACACAAAGCCTTTTTCAAACTCAGGAAGGCCTCTTGCTGTTCCTTAGTGAGGGTGATGGCTTCTTTAGAGGCACGTTTCCCCTTTAAATATCATTCAGTGGCTGAGCAAGCTTTGTGAAGGAGTCAATCCAATTTCTGTTAAAGTTACACAATCCCAAAAAGGACCTTAGTTCCTGAATAGTGGTGGGTTTTTTAGCAGCCCGAATGGCTGCAGTTCTATCCTGGGTAAGTTCTCTCTTTCCTTGTGAAATATTTTGTCCCAGGTATACAACCTCTTCTTGGGATATTTGTGCATTGTCGATGCTGGCTTTATGTACTTTCAGCCAAAGGTGGTCCAGCAAAGCTCGTAAATCTTGTTCATGCTGTTCTTCATGTTTGAAGCTAGCAGGATATCGTCTACATATTGGATGACTGTGGATGACAGGGGAGGTAATTCTCGCATATGGCTTTGTAAAGCCATGTGGAATACTGTAGGGCTGCGGTGACCGGGTCCAAGTATACTGTTGTCCTTGGACCATGAAAGCCAACCACTTTCGAACCTCCGGTGCCAGAGGCACCGACCAAAATCCGTTGGCCATATCTATAACCGAGAAATATTTATGTTCCGGTTTGAGGGCATTAAAAATGGTGGAGGGATCTGCGACCAAAGGAGCTTTTTGATCAATACACTGGTTAGCTTTCCTATAATCGACAGTCAAACGCCAAGTCTCATTAGATTTCTGTACCAGCAACACGGGGCTATTGGAGGAGCTATGCGTTTTAATCAGCACCCCTTGTTTCTCCAATTGCTGAATAACCGGTAAGATTCCCACGATGGCAGTTGGACTGATGGGATACTGTTTAGTGCAGTAAATGACGCAGGCTCCATCTTTAGCCCATATCGGGTGTTCCTTCAATTCTTCTTTCTTCAAAGTTCTAATTGACCATGTCACCCGACCATCCTCGAAATGCAACGATGAATCTACTTGGATTAGAACATCCATTCCCAAAAGGGGTTGATCTACTGGGCCTATCCAGACCAGCGTGGTTAATTCATGTGGACCCAGCCCTATAAGTACCGGTGTTGTCCTTTTAATTTCCATTTTATGGCCCCCAACTCCATAGTCTGTATGTGCCCTACCATCCAACGACAAAAAGTCTCCATATTGTAGGGGTAAGCATGTTAATTCCGCCCCTGTGTCTAAAAGACAGTCCACATCCTTATCGCCCACCCTCACAGTTATATATATCCCATCTCCCCTCTGTTGTATTAGTGCGAGGAGGGGGGCCAGGGTGGGCTCTAATTGTTTTTTGCTATCCCAAGTAACTCCTTCTGTTGTTTTATTGTCAGTCGCTTAAATGCTTCTATGAGGTCGGTATCTTGTGACAAGCCTGGTTTGTTGGCTGAATTGTATCCCTGGCTGCGTCCTCTTCCCCGGCCGCGACCTTGCTGTTTTGCCCTGCACGTCTTGGCCCAGTGACCTTCTTTCCCACAATAATGACATTTTCCGGGTAATTTTCTGAATAACTGTTTATTGGCATCCTGGGATTTCCATCCCATAGCCTGTACAGCTCGGAGTTTAGCTCCCATATCCCGATCTAATTGGTTATATCGCTCTACCAATGCTGCAAAGGTAGTTCCTCTACCTTCCAAGTCCGGTAACACTACCTTCAGCATTTTGGACAATTCTGGCTTTAGACCTGCCACGAAAGCTGCTTTCAGGGGTCCAAACACTTGTTCATCCATTTCCTCATCCGTATTATTCATACCCGAATGTTCTCGCCACGTGCATCTAAACCGCTCGTCATACAGGACCTCCTCTGTTCCTTTCTGTTGGCAGGCTGCAATTTTTCCCCAGTCTGTCTTAGCTGGACTGAAGGCTTGCAGCCAGTGTTTAATCGCCTCCTATCCTGCGTTTAATTCTTGCTCAGCCTGCCCCAAAGTTTCTTCTACCTTGTCGTGCAATTTTCTTCCTTGTGTTTTTGGCACCATTATTGTCAAAATTTGCACTCCGTCCCAGGGATGAAGTTGATATATATTTCTTAAGCGGTCCAATTGGTCCCATGTTTTCACTCCCCCTTTCTTTGGATTGGGCAACTCCTTGGACCATTTATCAATTTTCTCTGTGTCTGCCGGATCATGAACTAAATATTCTGCATACACCCTTTTCTTTGTTTTTTTGGTTCCGCCCTCATCCGCAGTCTCTTCTGATCTGACTACAACTCGTCTTTTTTTTAACGGGGCAAAATGCACCCTTAATTCTTCATCCTCCGACCCTGTATCGTCAGAGGATTCAGAATCCGTATCTATTCCTTGGTTGTGTCTTCGGGTTTGCGCTTTTAATTTATCCAAACATGGGTACCCTGGGAATTGACCGATACATTTTCCTTTTCCTATTACTGTCTCTTGACCTAATGATTTTTTTCCATTCTTTAATTTCACCTTTAAGATCTTTAACTTCCGCTTCCAATTTTTCAAGTTCAAGTCTTGTCTGTCGCAGCTGTGCACAAACAGCTTGCAATTGGTCCTTTGTACTGGTCAGTTCTCGATCATGTTGGGAACGCATTTTAATTTCATTCCGCTTTCGGATCTGGCCCATAATGGCTAGGGACCATCTAGTTCGCTCTTTATTTTTCATACGGTTCGTTTTTCCCCAGACCCTTTTAATCTCGTCCAAGGACCATTGTCCTTTGGAGGTACTGTATTTTTGTTCGATCTTAATACAGGTTTTAGATAAGTTGAATTGTTGCTCTATATATTCTTTCAACTGTTCGAGGATTTCATCTATCGAAACCTCAGCTGGTGCCCGCCCGCCTTTAACAGTTGTCGGCAATTCTTTACTCTTATCTCCTGCTGCCATAATACTGATTTCTTTACTGGGGTCTCGAGTCGTAAGCTTTCTAGCCGATCAGTGGGTCGGTGATTAATTAACTAACACACCGCCGAAGTTAGACGTCTATGGGACCTCGAGCCGACTACCAGCCGAAAGGTTCGCAAACCGGAGGCTTTCGGAATCGCGTAGAAGGAAAGGCGAATTTAGACTTTTGACCAAGGACTTTTATAAAGAGGAGTCCTTACCTCAGTTTGTGGGTCTGATGTCCAAAATTCAGTTTCTTCCCTCAGCGATCGTGTTCGTGGTGCCAAAATTGTTAGATCTCTTAATTTCCAATGAAATACGAACTCCGGTTGTAGTTTTAATGTAATTTTATTCTGGCAGCAGCAACAAGCTCTTGGCTTGAAGCCAGGCCTTTGTCCTTCTGAAACCACATGGCCAAAATACCTGGTTCAATTTACAGAAAAGAACTCGCCTTCTTTGACCTTTTTGGCTCAATTGATAGTCTGTTAACCTTTAATTGGCTCGCTACCCAAAGGTCCTAAAATGTCAAGTTGATTGATGACTTAATGCAATATGGTCTGTGTTTTTTCAAAACTGCAGCCGGGCTGCAGAGCTTGAATTCTCTATCACTCTTGTATGGGGTAATCACCACAACAGCCAGAAGCAGGTCTAGCTCTCTCTTGAAACATTCATGTACTAGTCGGCTGGACTTCTAAAATTCACAAGGCATGGACCTTCATACAACTATCACACTCTGGAATAGGTCTCCAGGAGTGTCAGAAACTCAACCTACTTGGTAAGTTCACATAATATCACATTGTACACTGTATCATGTATGCTGTATACCATTAATACAATCTATGTTAATGTGTTTGGTTACAACTCAATAAGATAAAGAAATAAAAGAAAACAACAAAATATGCAGACTTTGGTATCCAGGTTAAGTCTTAGAAGCTTAGCAATTATTACTGTTGATATCAGTAGGTACATGTTTAGCACATTCATACGACAGTTCTCTCTCTGCCATTTTTAACCTTAAACCCATTTGTTTTAAATGGATTAGTGTCTCTGTTAAAATTTGGGGAATGACGACTGTGTTAAGCATTTGTCCACCAAAACCACCAACAATATCAGGTAGAAACATAGAAACATAGAAATTTACAGCGCAGAAGGAGGCCATTTCGTTCCCATCGTGTCCGTACCGGCCGACAAAGAGCCGCATGGCCCTCGGTCAGCAGCCCTGAAGGTTACATATAAACCTATGAACAATGAACAATGGCAGAAAGGTAGAGAATACCAAGCCCAAGCAGTCCACTAGACTCGAGATTTCTAGACAGCCTGCTGGGGGAAAATACTATCTGGTCAAATGTTGGTCAAGTAGCAACTCTAGTTACAGCTGTTTTGTAAATCCTGGAAATATAGTCATTTAATATCAGGCCATCAATTTAGGGTAATTTTTAGTTTCAGCAATGCAGAGGGATCAAACAATGTCTGAGTGCAGCAAAATTAAAGCATTTCTGAAACATAGCAGTATGAACATGCATCAAGATCAAATGACAATCAATGTTTTGTCGAAATAAAATATTACTTGTGTTCAGGAGCAGTTTATTATTTAAAATGCTTGTCATACTTGTTTTTTCAGCTAAATTGAGTGATAGTCTGCTTGGAATATTTTCCTCGCGTATAATACAAAATATGTGGCAACCTGATGGTTCCTAAATGCCTATAGTAATATGTTTCCTCCTACGAATTAATTTTAAACTTCCCTGTTGACTTGTCTCAATCTATCTGAGCTGCTTTACTTCAGTCTCACCGTGCTGAACACTGCCTATTCAAAACAAAACTAATTTTTCCCTGCCGTTGGATTCTTTGCTGCAATGCAGAATAAAAAGGTTTTCGAGCCGCAGTTTGTTGCTCCCCTTGCTGTGAATTCCGTCACACCAGCCACGCATTGTGAGCAGTGAGCAATGAATCGCGCAGCCGGTGTATCAAGCAGACATTGTGCCGATTGGGTCACTATGGATGGAACAGAAGGAACCATCGATTTTATGACTTCTGATGCACACGATTGCATCTCTGCCTTCTTAAGTAGAGCATGTGAGGTGATTGAATAATCAGCGGGATTACCCTGGAGGAATATAAATCCCCTGATCCAGCCAGTCAGCAGAGAGGCTGACAGTTTCAAAAGCAGTGAAACGGGGTCTGCAGTGTAAAGCAATGCTCCAGGCAGGATAGTTACAGGCCAGGCAACTGGAGGAAAAGAAGAGGTTTGCAGTGCCTTTTAAGATACACAGTCATTCAAATCTATACACATTTAATTTAAAAAGCTGCTAGAGATTTGTGAGAAATTTGCATTTTACTCTACTGGCTGAGTCTAGAAGAATTGGAAACGATTTTACAAGCCTATAACTGGAAGTGGTCAAAATTAATGATGCCACAACATGCCTTGCCGAATCATATAATCATTCTTTATCAGTAAAGCTGAAATACAAATGAATCAAAACAAAGAAATATCAATTATTTTTAGAGAAGAGAATCTTCATATGACAGTGGGACCAAGAAATGGGGTCGTTAGCACCAGAGGTGGGGGTAATATATTAGTATGGAGAGAGGATTGGCTAACGAACAGAAAACAGAGAGTCGGGAAAAATGGGTCATTTTCCGGTTGGCAAAGAGTAACTAGCGGGATGCTGCAGGATCGGTGCTGGGGCCTCAACTATTTACAATCTACATTAATGACTTGGATGAAGGGACTGAATGTAATGTAGCCAAGTTTGCTGATGATACAAAGATGGGTGGGAAAGCAAATTGTGAGGCGGACACAAAAAAACTGCAAAGGGATATAGACAGGCTAAGTGAATGGGTAAAAAGTTAGCAGATGGAGTATAATGTGGGAAAATGGTAGAAAGAATAGAAAAGCAAATTATATTTTAAATGGAGAAAAATTGCAAAGTGCTGCAATGCAGAGGGACCTGGGGCTCCTTGTGCATGAAACACAAAAAGTTAGTATGCAGATACAACAATTAATCAGGAAGGCAAATGGAATGTTGGCCTTTATTACAAGGGGATGGAGTATAAAAGCCGAGAAGTGTTGCTACAACTGTACAGTGTATTGGTGAGGCCACACCTAGAGTACTGCGTAGAGTTTTGGTCTCCGTATTTAAGAACGAATATACTTGCATTGGAGGCACTTCAGAAAAGGTTCACTAGGTTGATTCCAGAGATGAGGAGGTTGACTTATGAAGATAGGTTGAGTAGGTTGGGCTTATGCTCATTGGAATTCAGAAGAATGAGAGGTGATCTTATCGAAACATATAAGATAATGAGGGGGCTCGACAAGGTGGATGCTGAGAGGATATTTCCACTCATAGGGGAAACTAAAACTAGGGGACATTGTCTCAGAACAAGGGGCCGCCCATGTAAAACTGAGTTGAGGAGGAATTTCTTCTCTCAGAGGGTTATAAATCTGTGGAATTCTCTGCCCCAGAGAGCTGTGGAGGCTGGGTGATTGAATATACGTAAGGTGGAATTGACAGATTTTTAAGCAATTTAATTAGGAACATAGAAAATAGGTGCAGGAGTAGGCCATTCGGCCCTTCGAGCCTGCACCACCATTTAATATGATCGTGGCTGATCATGCACTTCAGTACCCCATTCCTGCTTTGTGTCCATACCCCTTGATCCCTTTAACCATAAGGGCCACATCTAACTTCCTTTTGAATATATTTAACGAACTGGGCTCAACAACTTTCTGTGGTAGAGAATTCCACATGCTCACAAATCTCTGAGTGAAGAAGTTTCTCCTCATCTTGCTCCTAAATTGCTTACTCCTTATCCTTAGACTTTGACCCCTGGTTCTGGACTTCCCCAACATCGGGAACATTCTTCCTGCATCGAACCTGTCCAATCCCGTCAGAATTTTATATATTTCCATGAGATCCACTCTCATTCTTCTAAATTCCATTGAATATAAGCCTAGTCGATCCAATCTTTTTTCAAATGTCAGTCCTGTCATCCCAGGAATGAACCTTCGCTGCACTCCCTCAATAGCAAGAATGTCCTTCCTCAGATTAGGAGACCAAAACTGTGCACAGTATTCAAGGTGTGGCCTCACTCATGCTGTGTACAACTGTAGTAAGACCTCCCTGCTCCTATACTCAAATCCTCTCGCTATGAAGGCCAATATGCCTTCTTCACTGCCTACTGTACCTGTATGCCAACTTTCAATGATTGATGTACGATGACACCCAGGTCTCGTTGCACCTCCCCTTTTACTAATCTGTCAACATTCAGAAAATAACCTGCCTTCCTGTTTTTACCACCAAAGTGGATAACCTCACATTTATCTACATTATACCGCATCTGCCATGTATTTGCCCACTCACCTAACCTGTCCAAGTCACCCTGCAGCCTCTTAGCATCCTCCTCACAGCTCACACTGCCACCCAGCTTAGTGTCATCTGAAAACCTTGAGATATTACATTCAATTCCTTCGTCCAAATCATTAATGCATATTGTAAATAGCTGGGGTCCCAGCACTGAGCCCTGCGGCACCCCACTAGTCACTGCCTGCCATTCTGAAAAGGACCCATTTATTCCTACTCTTTGCTTCCTGTCTGCCAGCCAGTTCTCTATCCACATTAATACATTACCCCCAATACCATGTGCTTTAATTTTGCACACTAATCTCTTGTGTGGGACCTTGTCAAAAGCCTTTTGAAATTCTAAATACACCACATCCACTGGCTCCCCCTTGTCCACTCTACTAGTTAAAATCTCAAAAAATTGCTCAAGGTTTGTCAAGCATGATTTCCCTTTCATAAATCCATGCTGACTTGTACTGATCCTGTCACTGCTTTCAAAATGCGCTGCTATTACATCTTTAATAATTGATTCCAACATTTTCCCCACTACCGATGTCAGGCTGACCGGTCGATATTTCCCTTTTTTCTCTCTCCCTCCTTTCTTAAAAAGTGGGGTTACATTAGCTACCCTCCAGTCCATAGGAACTGATCCAGAGTCTATAGAATGTTGGAAAATGACCACCAATGCATCCACTATTTCTAGCATCACTTCCTTAAGTACTCTGGGATGCAGACTATCAGACCCTGGGGATTTATCGGCATTCAACCCCATCAATTTTCCTAACACAATTTGCTGACTAATAAGGATTTCCTTTAGTTCCTCCTTATCACTAGACCCTCGGTTCCCTAATATTTCTGATCGATTATTTGTGTCTTCTTTAGTGAAGACAGAACCAAAGTATTTGTTCAATTGGTCTGACATTTCTTTGTTCCCATTATAAATTTATCTGATTCTGACTGTAAGGGACCCACATTTGTCTTCATTAATCTTTTTCTTTTCACATATCTTTCGAAGCTTTTGCAGTCAGTTTTTATGTTCTCTGCAAGCTTACTCTCATATTCTATTTTCTCCCTCCTAATTATACCCTTTGTCCCCCTCTGCTGAATTCTAAATTTCTCCCAGTCCTCAGGTTTGCTGCTTTTTTTGGCCAATTTATATGCCTCTTCCTTGGATTTAACACAATCCCTAATTTCCTTTGTAAGCCACGGTTGAGCCACCTTCCCCGTTTTATTTTTACACCAGACAGGGATGTACAATTGTTGAAGTTCATCCATGTGATCTTTAAATGTCTGCCATTGCCTATCCATCGTCAACCCTTTAAGTATCATTCTCCAGTCTATCCTAGCCAATTCACGTCTCATACCATCGAAGTTACCTTTATTTAAGTTCAGGACTCTAGTCTCTGAATTAACTGTGTCTCTCTCCATCTTAATGGAGAATTCTACCATATTATGGTCACTCCTCCCCAAGGGGCCTCGCACAACAAGATTGCTAATGAATCCTCTCTCATTACACAAGACCCAGTCTAGGATGGCCAGCTCTTTCATTGGCTCCTCAACATATTAGTCTAGAAAACCATCCCTTATACACTCCAGGAAATCCTCCTCCACCGTATTGCTACCAGTTTGTTTAGCCCAATCTAGATTAAAGTCACCTATGATAACTGCTGTACCTTTATTGCACGCATCCTTAATTTCCTGTTTGATGCCATCCCCAACCCCACATGACTGGTGGTCTGTACACTGTATACTAGTGTTTTCTGCCCTTTGGTGTTCTGCAGCTCTACCCATACAGATTCCACCTCATCCACACTGATATCCTTCCTTACTATTGCATTAATCTCCTTTTTAACCAGCAACGCTACCCCACCTCTTTTTCCTTTCAGTCTATCTTTCCTGAATATTGAATACCCTTGGATGTTGAGTTCCCAGCCTTGGTCACCCTGGAGCCCAATTACATCATATCCATTAACAGCTATCTGCGCAGTTGATTCATCCACCTTATTATGAATGTTCCTCGCATTGAGACACAGAATGTTCAGGTTTGTCTTTCTAACACTCTTTGTCCTTTTAGAATTATGTTGTAATGTAGCCCTTTTTGATTTTTGCCTTTGCTTTTTCTGCCCTCCACTTCTACTTTTCTCCTTTATGCCTTTTGTTTCTGACAGCATTTTACTTCCCTCTGTCTCCCTACAAGGGTTATGGGGAGCGGGCAGAGAAGTGGAGCTGAATCCATGATCAGATCAGCCATGATCTTATTAAATGGCGGAGGAGGCTCGAGGGGCCAAATGGTCTACTCTTGCTCCGAGTTCTTATGTTCTTAGGGGGGCTGCTAACAGGGTGCAAATGAATTTTCGCATAGGTACAGCACTGCTAATGACTCCCGTTAAATTCCACGGGTGATTAGCAGCGGTGGTAACCCATACCATCCCCTTTTGCTGTGCCGGTGACGCCAACGTCATCACCATGCACAGCGCCACATTTTCGCTCCGAATCAAAAATTGGGGAGTGTTCCCTGCAGCTGCGCCAGACGATGACAGCGACAGCTTCAGGAAACGTGAACGGGGCTGCAGGTCACTTGCAGGGCGCCAGTTGAAGGGGAGGTGGCGGCTATCTTGAAAAACTATCTGCTGGTTTTCTTCAGTGCCCATTGGCACCGCGATCACGGGCTCCATGCTGTGTGTGCCACTCTGCATGAGTGCCAGGCTGTTGGCATGGCACCCCCACTCCCTTGTCGACCATGGAGGTCTGGTACTTAGTGTTATATATGTAAACCTGTATATATTTAGTATAACCACCAGAGGGCTCATCCTCTGGGGTCCCAAGAGATCCCACAATCCCTTGGGAGCACAGGTACTTAAGGAGGCCTTACAAGCTGGAGAGGCACTCTTAAGACCTGCAATAAAAGACGAAAGTCACACTTTACTTTGAGCTCACAGTATCTACTCAGACTCTTGATTCCTTACATAACTGATGACAAGATACAGATGATGAACCCAACGATGCAGAAAACAGTGGGCACCCTGGAGAAATTCTTGGAGGGAGATGATTGGGAAACCTTCGTGGAGTGACTCAACCAATACTTCATGGCCAATGAGCTGGAAGGAGAAGTGAATGCTGCCAAACGAAGGGCGATTCTCCTCACCGTCTGCGGGGCACCAATGTATGGCCTCTTGAAAAATCTGCTTGATCCAGTGAAACTCACAGAGAAATCATATGATGATTTGTGCACAACAGTCCGGGAGTATCTGAGCCCGAAGGAAAGCATTCTGATGGCAAGGAACTGGTCCTTCACCTACAAAAGGTCTGAAGGCCAGGGAGTGGCGAGTTGTGTCGTCTTACAGGACATTGCAAATTTGAAGGACATTTGTAGCACCTGCTCAGAGACTTTTTCGTACTTGGCATTGGTCATGAAGTGATACTTGGCAAACTTTTGATTGTAGAAACCCCAACCTTGAGTAAGGCCATAGCGATAGCCCAGGCGTTCATTGCCACCAGTGACAAAACTAAGCAAATCTCTCAGCACACGAGTGCTGCTTCAAGTACTGTGAACAAAGTGATGTTGTTTTCAAATCGCAATGTACAGGGCAGGCCCCACATGCCTGCAGCTGCACATCTGCAGATGTCTCAGAGTCCACCATCAAGGGTGATGAATGCAAGGCCATTAACACCTTGTTGGCGCTGCAGGGGTGATCATTGTTTCCATTCATGCCACTTCAAAGGGTATGTTTGCAAGGCCTGTGGAACAATGGGACACCTCCAACGTATGCGCAGGCGAGGCGCAAACCCTGTTAATCCTGCAAACCACCATGTTGCAGAGGAGGACAGATCCACAGCGGATCACGAAGAAACCAGAGCCTCAGATTGAGGAGGCAGAGGCATATGGGATGCACACATTTACTACAAAGTATCCCCCAATAATGCTGACAGTTGAATTAAATGGACTCCAGGTGTCAATGGAGCTGGACACGGGCGCGAGCCAGTCCATTATGAGCAAAAAGACTTTCAGAAAATTGTGGTGCAGCTAGGCCTCAAGACCAGTCTTGATTCCCATTCATACTTTACTGAAAACGTACACAAAGAAACTGATTCCCGTAATCGGCAGTGCCACTGTCTCCTACGATAGAGCAGGGCACAAGTTACCACTCTGGGTGGTGCCGGGCGATGGTTCCATGCTGCTCGGCTGGGAAAGATACGCTGGAACTGGGCCGATGTCCGAGCGCTCTCATCCGCTGATGACAGTTTGTGTGCCCAGGTCTTAAACAGTTTGAACCAGGCATCGGGAAGTTCCAAGGAGCAAATGTGCAGATCCACCTTATTCCGGGGGCGCGACCCATTCATCACAAGGCCAGAGCAGTACCGTACATTATTAGAGATCGAGCTAGACCAGCTCATTGAGAGGGCATCATTTTGCAGATCGAATTCAACAACTGGGCCAGTCCGATTGTTCCAGTCCTCAAGGGAGATGGCACCCTCAGAATCTGTGGTGATTACAAGGTAACTATCAATCATTTCTCCCTGTAGGATCAATACCAACTACCAAAGACTGATGACCTTTTTGCTACGCTGCCAGGAGGAAAGACATTCACGAAGCTGGACTTGACCTCGGCCTACATGATGCAGGAGCTGGAGGAATCATCGAAGGGCCTCACCTGCATCAACACACACAATGATCTCTTCATTTATAACAGATGCCCATTTGGAATTCGATCAGCCGCGGCAATATTGCAGAGAAACATGGAAAGCTTACTGAAGTCGGTCCCGTGCACGGTGGTCTTCCAGTCCAACATCTTGGTTACAGGTCGGGATACAGTCGGGCATCTGCAGAACCTGGAGGAGGTTCTTAGTCGACTCAACTGCGTGGGGCTCAGTTTAAAATGCTCGAAGTGCATTTTCCTGGCACCTGAAATGGAGTTCCTGGAGAGAATAATTGCGGCGGACGGCAGACTCACTGATTTGAAGATGGAGGCAATCGAGAACGCACCGAGGCCACAGAACATGATGGAGCTGCGGTCGTTTCTAGGACTCCTGAACTACTTTGACAACTTCTTACCAGATCTCAGCACACTTTTAAAACCATTGCATGCCTTACTGCATAAAGGAGACGAATGGGTTTGGGGCAAAAGCCAAGAAAATGCCTTTGTAAAAGCTAGAAAATTGTTATGCTCAAACAAATTGCTTGTGTTGTATGATCCATGTAAGCATTTGGTACTAGCATGTGATGCGCCATCGTACGGTGTCGGGTGTGTATTGCAATCTAATGAATTGTGTGTTAACAATCTAATGAATCTGGGAAATTGCAATCGGTTGCTTATGCATCCAGAAGTCTGTCTAAGGCTGAGAGAGCCTACAGCATGATTGAAAGAGAAGCGTTAACTTGTGTTTATGGGGTAAAGAAAATACATTAATATCTGTTTGGGCTCAAATTTGAATTGGAAACTGACCATAAGCCACTGATATCCCTGTTTTCGAAAGCAAGGGGATAAATACGAATGCACGGCCCGCATCCAGAGATGGGCACTCACGTTGTCCGCATACAACTTCGCCATCCGCCACAGGCCAGGCACAGAAAACTGTGCCGATGCTCTCAGTAGGCTGCCATTGCCCACCACAGGGTGGAAATGGCACAGCCCGCAGATTTACTCATGGTTATGGAAGCATTTGAGAGTGAGCAATCACCCGACACAACCCGACAGATTAGAACCTGGACAAGCCAGGACCCCTTATTGTCCCTCGTAAAAAATTGTGTGCTTCACAGGAGCTGGTCCACTGTCATAGTGGAAATTCAGGAAGAGATAAAGCCGTACCAGCGGCGCAAAGATGAAATGTCTGTACAGGCAGACTGCCTTCTGTGGGGTAATCGGGTAATGTTCCCCAAGAAGGGCAGGGGCACTTTCATCAGTGACCTCCACAGTACTCACCCAGGCATCCCAATGATGAAAGTGATAGCCAGATCCCACGCGTGGTGGCCCGTTTTGAGTAAAATGTTCCTTGTGGTTGTAGATGCGTACTCCAAATGGATTGATTGTGAGATAATGTCGGCAAGCAAGTCCACTGCCACCACTGAGAGCCTGCAGGCATTTGCCACGCACGGACTGCCTGATGTCCTTGTGAGCGTCAACGGGCCATGTTTCACCAGTGCCAAGTTCAAAGAGTTCATGATCAAACATGTTACATCTGCCCCGTTCAAACAAGCATCCAATGGTCAGGCAAAGAGAGCAGTGCAAACTTTCAAGCAGGGCTTGAAGAGGGTAACTGAAGGCTCACTGCAGACTCGCCTATCCTGAGTCCTGCTTAGCTACCGCACGTGATCCCACTCGCTCACTGGGATTCCACCCTCTGAACTGCTCATGAAAAGGACACTTAAGACAAGGCTCTTGTTAGTTCACCCTGATCTACACGAACAGGTAGAGAGCAGGCGGCTTCAACAAAGTACATATCATGATAGCGCAAATGCGTCACGTGAAATTGAAATCAATGATCCTGTATTTGTGTTGAACTATGGACAAGGGCCCAAGTGGCTTCCTGGCACTATTGTGGCCAAAGAGGGGAGCAGGGTGTTTCGGGTCAAACTTTCAAATGGACTCATTCACCGGAAACACTTGGACCAAATCAAACTCAGATTCACGAAATATCCTGAGCAACCCACTTTGGATCCTACCTTCTTTGACCCCCCAACATACACACCAGTGGCAACCGACACCGCGGTTGGCCACGAAGCATAACCCATCCCCCCTAGCAGCCCAGCAGGACTCACCACACCAGGCAGCCCAGCTAGGCAAGCTGCAGAGCAGCCCAGTTAGGGCCCAACAAATGATTCACCAAAACCAGCATTTGCACTGAGACGATCAACCAGGGAAAGAAAGGCCCCAGATTGACTCATCTTGTAAATAGTAACACTGTTGATTTTGGGAGGGAGCATTGTTATATCTGTAAATCTGCATATACCTTGTATAGCCACCAGAGGGCTCATCCCCTAGAGTCCTAAAGGATCCCACAATCTCTTGGCAGCACAGGTACTTAAGGAGGCCTCACAAGCTGGAGAGGCACTCTGGAGACCTGCAATAAAAGACTAAGGTCACACTTTACTTTGAGCTCACAGTATCCCGTCAGACTGTTTATTCATACATAACACTTAGCAGCAGACTTTGCAGCTTGGGCCCCCTCCTTTAATGAAGGGGAGAGCCCCTCCTCTGCCCACTGCATAGCGCTGCGAACCGCTCCCGACCCGTCCACCGCACTCCTGCCCAGAAAGTAAGTGGAGCACGTTATTTTGCATTCCACTTTATTTCAGGGGCGGTATCTCGAATCTTTCGAGCGGGGCGGGACTTCCGCGACTGGCGCAATATGTCCTGCCTCCCGGCTGTTACCCCCCAAATGGGGCACAATGCGATTTCTCCCCCTTAATTTCAAGCCACATTTATATCAATATCAACATTATTCATGTCTGGTGTGCCAGCTTATAGCCCATCCCTCATTGAACTTTACTGAAAGCGGTCAGCATTCCCCGTGGTCTGAGGCTTGTTGTCACAGTTCCTATACTGTGAACTTTTGTTGTTAACCTGGTCATCAGCTTTAGCATTAACCTTTCATGATACTTTATGGCACAGCTTGGGTCAGACAACCAACATAAAGGCAGGAACATGCAATAACAATACACAACTATCATTCTATATTTTTATTAAATAGAAAGATCATTATTTAGCCATATGCTGAAATCTGTCTTGGATAGTTAATACTTCAAGTCAGTTAATCTATTTTGTGCCTTTGTCCCATTCGTGTTGACAATCTTAAAGTGAATATTTAGATTAACATAATAATTTAGGTTATTTAGATTAGCTAGATTAACAATAATAATTTTTATAATTTCATTGCTGCAGGTTCCCTAGTATCATGAATGAGGAAGTAAACATGTTGCTATGTAATGAACACTTTGGGAGTAAACAAAGCCCCAGTATTGACACAGTGGTGTGTAGGGACCAGGGCGGGGGTCAGTTTTGCGGTCGGGAAACCTGGAAGAACTAGTTTCCCTCAGGTCCTGCCGAATTTAATAGCAGGACTTGATTACTCTTTTTGGACTCTGTCCCCACCGCAGACAGCCAGTTTGAGAGGCAGCAGCAGCATCAGGCCGCAGTCGGTGAGCATAGAGGAGGGAGGGAGAGATGGGGGTCAGGATGGACATGGATGGAATGGCCTGATTGAACAGGGGAGGATGGGACATCGGTAGGGGGGTCAGAGAGATCGGGGTAGGAGGGGACACCAATGGGGGGTTGGAGAGATCGTGGGAGGAGGGGACATCGATGGGGGTTCAGAGAGATCGGGGGAGGAGGGGACATCGATGGGGGGGGTTGGAGAGATCGGGGGAGGAGGGGACATCGATGGGGGAGTCAAAAAGATCGGGGGAGGAGGGGATATCAATGGGGGGTCAGAAAGATCAGGAGAGGAGGGTTCATCGATGGGCGTTAGAGAGATCGGGAGGAGGGGAGAAGATTATGGGTGCTTGTGGAAGTCATATGGAGCTGGGAGAAGGTCATGGACCATTGAGGACATCGGGAGAGCATCAGATCCCTGGGTGGGGGGTCCAATCACTAGCGAGGTTAACAGGTTTGCTTGAGGGGGCTGGAGGGACGCATTCCCTCTCCGACTGGTCCATAAGCAGTGCTGGATCAGTACTTACCTGTTCCATGCAGCAGTCCTCGCCTTCCTTTAGCTGATTTGTTTCCCGAGGCACGGAAAATCCAGCCAGACAGTGTTAAAGCTGCAACATAGAAACAATCTGAGGTGCGCAGCCTCATTAAAATAGTAAAATGCGGTGCTCATGTCCTGAGAGCGAGTCGGTCACCCGCTTCCAGTCCTGCTTTTGTTAAACGTAAATGTGGACGTGTTCGAGGCTGGTTGGGTCGAGTTTGAGATTTTTAAAAATTTTTGCTTCCCACCTGACTCAAAGCCATCCATTTTTGGGGGTTAAAATTCTGCCCTCCGCTGCCGCCACCCAATAATTTAGAGACAACTGGAAATTCAGACGGACAGATGGAGAGGTACTACGACATAGAGAAACAGAAAGAGAGTAGGCTGGAGTGTCAAGCTTCCCGACCAGAGGAAAAGGGGCGATAGTGCCACATAATTGTGGAGAATGCTCTACCACTCCATTCCTGCCATCACTGTGGCTACATCTGTGATACCTTGGGTCTAATGCTGGGTGGCCGGAAACCCCTCGCTGCGTCAGGCGGAAGGCCAATTTAAAATGCCATTTTTGCCATGCCCGCTATTACCAGTATCCGCTGGTGGCTTGGCGCATTGAAGCCCAAATGTGACCTCTTAGGTTTTATGGAGCCGAGAGGAGCAGGACCGCAAAACCAGCCTGTACTGCTACCACTCCGGCCTTGACTTCTCCGGAGATTGACCCCTTCTCATGCCCCTCCCACAGACGTACCTTCTTCTGGCCTAGCTGCCTGATATTGCAGTGGAACGGAGACAGTGGGCTACCCGGGACACTCGATCTTCAGCCACAGCCCGTTTCCCTGACCCTAACAAGGCCTTTATTGTTATTAATTCACAGAATGTGGGCATCGCTGGCAAGACCAGCATTTATTGCCCATCCCTAATTGCCCTCGAGAAGGTGATGGTGAACCGCCTTCTTGAATACACCTGAGTGGTCTGCGAGGGCATTTCAGAGGGAAGTTAAGAGTCAACCACATTGCTGTGGATCCGGAGTCACATGTAGGCCGGACCAGGTAAAGACAGCAGATTTCTTTCACTAAAGGACATAAGTGAACTAGATGGGTTTTTACAACAATCTGGTAGTTTTATGGGGCTAGAATTTCCTAACAACCCACCAGCGCCCGATTGCCACCCAAAAGACCACTAAGATTTCCAAGATTATCGCCAGCGAAAACTTCCCCCCAAAAAAGAAAAAAATCCATCCAGAGAAAAAAATGGGCATTGCACCCCGATTCTCAGCAAAAAAGTAGAATTTAGGGTCGATTGGGCAGTTCCTAAAGAAAATGGCTGATAAATAAAAAAATCATTAAAAATTTACCCCGAGGCTGCGGGTTGGGCCGAGGAGGAGAAAAACACTAAAAATATTTTTTCAAAAAACAGAACATAAAAAATCATAAGAACATTCTCAAGACCTTTTTAACTTAAATCACCACAACAAAATTTTAAAATAATAAGTAAAAGACCAATTGCTCAGTTTTATCTTGCAGAGCTGCTGCCCAACTCCACTGATTCTCGTGGCCGATTTTTTTAATACCGTATCCTGCGATCTCGCGTATCATGCGACCCCTAAATTTTCGTCCCCAAAACATGATTTTACCATATATCTCATGTATCATGCGAGTCACTTTTTTGAGATCGAATACAGACCTTAACATGAAACATCGAGTGGATTCTGCTGTGAAAGCTGTTCGCGAATCGAACACCGATACAGCAATCGTTCCAGCTGGCTTGACTAGCGTCGTTCAGCCACAGCCTCTACTGTGTTTGCGGGTAAAAGAAGCATGGGCTGAGATAGATGGAGCCTCTAATAATGCAGCAAACTTCAGAGGGAGTTGTGGGTGGCGATCTCTCGACCACAGCAAAGATACAGTACAAGCGACAATAGAGGCTGCAATCCAGCCCAGGAGATACCTGCCGAGATTCAGCGTGGATACGGTCTGCTTAACAGACTAACGGCCTAATCTTGGCCAGCACTTCACACCCGCAAATTTTGTATCTCGCGTATCATGCGACCCCCCCAAATTTAGGTTACAATTTAGGTCTTCAAAAGTTGCATGATACGCGAGTATATACGGTACTTACCTGCAGGTCACCGCTGAGCCAAATATCACATCATGGTGATCTGTGGACGGTACACGTCGGTATCTCGAAATTGCCAGCTTAACTCAGCTGTGCAATTTCTCGCCAACCTGGTTATCGCCCACAATGATCAATACCACCCAGAAACCAGGCGGTAAGCCAATGTAATTTCTAGCCCTCTGTCACCATTACTGATAGGAGCTTTTTTAATTCCAGATTTATTTGAATTTTAAATTCCACAGCTGCTGTTGTGGGATTTGAACTCACGTCTCCGGATCATTAGTCCAGGCCTCTGGATTACTAGTCCAGCAACATTGCTGCTATGCTACTGTACCCCTAAATGTTGATTGAGCAAATAACAATGGCCCGGACACTGGGGGAACTAGCCCACTCTTCTTCAAATAATGCAGTGGGATCTTTTACGTACAACTCAGAGAGCAGATGGGGCCTCAGTTTAAGTCCCCATCCAAATGACAGCACTGCTGACTGTGCTGCATTCCCTCAGTACTGCACTGAAGTGTCAGCCTAGATTTTGTGCTCAAGTCTCTGAAGTGGGACTTGAGCGAAAGACAAAGAGAGAACTCCTTTCTCAGTACTGCACCCTCCCGCTCTGCTGAAGGTGCTTACAGACCCTAACATATGTCATACGAACAGGAGTAGGCCATTCAGCCCCTCGAGCCTGTACTGCCATTCAGTTAGATCATGGCTGAGCTGTACCTGCCCATTCACCCGCCTTTGAGCCATATCCCTTGATAACCTTACTGAATAAAAATCTATCGACCTGTTGTGAAAGTTTCAATTGACATAGCATCCACAGCTTTTGGAGGAGGGTGGGGGAGAGTTACAAATTTCTACTACCCTTTGTGTAAAGAAGTGCTTCCTGATTTTGCTCCTGACTGGCCTCTATAATTTTAAGATCATGTGCCCTTGTTCTGGATATGCTCACCAGAAGAAATAGTTTCTCTTTATCATATCGAATCTTTTAATCAGTTAAATACCTCGATTAGGATGCCTACCATTACTGCCAGACTCCACCCAGTAAATCTGACCCCAAATTCCAGCTGTAATGCTGCCATCCCCAGGTTCTCCCTCTATTGCACTTTTAGAAAATCTGCTGCTAAACACGACACCCCATCCTCCCTCCAGTATTACTAAATTCCTACGTGTCTCCATACTATCTTCCTGAGTAGTAGGATGTTTGAAAAGGCAAAAGAGTAAAATTAAAAACACTGGTGAGTAAACCGATAATAGCAAGTCCATTTATTCATTAAAAATAATGGCGAGATTTGCAGTGGTAATCCCCATTACGATGATAAAAATCCCAGAATACCGTAATAAAAACAAAAGATATTCAATCATCATAACTCACTGCCATAAAACAGCATATCCTCTGACTCGCTATGAGAGATGTCGCAGTTAGCTCACTGATAGTTAAATAAAAAAACAATATTTTTCTCACTTAATTAATAAGGTCTTCTCAATAATCTGAAACAATCGAATTCCAGAATAGTAATTCTAATTTTAACTGTTGATTTATCAAAACATTAGCACTACTATCTAGAGGGAAAAGTGGAATAAAGTGGTCAGTTGTCAGGTAGAAATCAATCGTAGAGTTTGAAAGACACTTTCTTTGTACTGCTTCATGGACCATCTCTGTAAATTTGAAAAGCCTTTAAAAAAATATAAGAACATATGAACATAAGAAATAGGAGCAGGAGTAGGCCATACGGCTCCTTGAGCCTGCGCCGCCATTTAATACGATCATGGCAGATCCGATCATGGACTCAGGTCCACTTCCCTGCCCGCTCTCCATAATCCCTTATTCCCTTATTGTTTAAGAAACTGTCTATTTCTGTCTTAAATTTATTTAATCTCCCAGCTTCCACAGCTCTCTGAGGCAGCGAATCCCACAGATCCACAACCTTCTGAGAGAAGAAATTTCTCCTCATCTCAGTTTTAAATGGGCGGCCCCTTATTCTAAGATTATGCCCTCTAGTTCTAGTCTCCCCTGTCAGTGAAAACATCCTCTCTACATCCACCTCGTCAAGTCCCCTCATAATCTTATACATTTCAATAAGATCACCTCTCATTATTTTGAATTCCAATGAGTAGAGTCCCAACCTACTCAACCTTTCCTCATAAGTCAACCCCCTCATCTCCAGAATCAACCAAGTGAACCTTCTCTGAACTGCCTCCAAAGCAAGTATATCCTTTCGTAAATATGGAAACCAAAACTGCACACAGTATTCCGGGTGTGGCCTCACCAATATCCTGAACAACTGTAGCAAGACTTCCCGGCTTTTATATTCCATGCCCTTTGCAATAAAGGCCAAGATTCCATTGGCCTTCCTGATCACTCGCTGTACCTGCATACTAACCTTTTGTGTTTCATGCACAAGTACCCCCAGGTCCCGCTGTACTGCAGCACTTTGCAACCTTTCTCCACTTAAATAATAACTTGCTTTTTGATTTTTTTCTGCCAAACTGCATGACCTCACACTTTCCAACATTATACTCCATCTGCCAAATTTTTGCCCACTCACTTAGCCTGTCTGTGTCCTTTCACAGATTTTTTGAGTCCTCCTCACACATTGCTTTTCCTCCCATCTTTGTATCGTCAGCAAACTTGGCTACGTTACACTCGGTCCCTTCCTCCGTCATTGTGAAAATGTACTTGACTTGATAAGTGAGGTCAGTCAGTCAGTAGAACTATAATGCAAGTGACTAATCAAGTTCCCATGTTAAATCTGTTGATGTCCAGCTGAGTTCAACTTTGAGAATTATAACCAGTCATCAATCATAGGCAGTCCCTCGGAATCGAGGAAGACGCTTCCACTCCCAAAGTGAGTTCTCTGGTGGCTAAACAGTCCAATACGAGAGCCACAGACCCTGTCACAGGTGGGACAGACATTTGTCAAGGAAAGGGGTGGGTGTGGTTGGTTTGCCACATGCTCTTTCCGCTGTCTGCGCTTGACCTCTTCACGCTCTTTGCATTGAGACTCGAAGAACTCAACGCCCTCCCGGGTTCACTTTCTCCACCCTCGGCGGTCTTTGGCCAGGGTCTCCCAGGTGTCAGTGGTGATATCGCACTTTACCTGGGAGGCTTTGAGGGTGTCTTTGTAACGCTTCCGCTGCCCACCTTTGGCTCGTTTACCATGAAGGAGCTCTGCATAAAGCATTTGTTTAGGGAGTCTCATATCTGGCATGCAAACTATGGCCTGCCCAGTGAAGCTAATCGAGTGTGGTCAGTGTTTCAATACTGGGGATGTTAGCCTGGATGAGGATACTGACGTTGGTGTGCCTGTCCTCCCAGCGGATTTGCAGGATCTTACGGAGATATCACCAATACGCTTTTATCGACACCATCACCTTGGCCCGTGGTTGTAAACATCACACCAACACACCTACACCGTAAATATGCAGTCTCCAGAGAATACAACTATTACACCAGCAAAGACATGCTGATGGAGGCCGAATCGAACAATCTATCACCAACCCGGCCATTTTGGATCATCACCAAAGCCCTTTCACGATCTCCCCTCAGCTTTGATAACCAATGGCGAAATGCTTGGGAGATTTGTGATATACGGATTGGATTCCTTATAGAGGGCCCCACAGTACAACCTGCAGGATCAAACCGTCCTTGCAAACAGTAGACAACCATCAACTGCCTCAGAACTGGTCATGGTAGATGCTGCTACCTTCTCCTTGGATGGAAGATGAAAGCATCGCCATTATGTTATTGTGCAGCTCCTAATCATACCCTGGAGCACATCATTGAGCGCTTCCCTCAGAGGAAATTGGCAGGCAGTCAACAAGATATCTACGCTGTTATACTGGGAGCTTTGGCCTGGATATCTGACTTAGACAATGACATTTAACTTGCTTTGCTACTACCATATGAAAGAAGAAGTTACCAATTTGATTAAAGCAAATTATCTGGTCATTATCTCATTGTTTGAGGGATCTTGCTGTGTGAAAATTGGCTGCCGCAATTTCTACATTGCAACAAGTGACAACACTTCAAAAGTACTTCATTGCCTGTAAAGTGCTTGTGACATACTGAGGTCATGAAAGACTCGATATAAATGCAAGTTTTTCTTCTGTCTATGTACACACTTTTGTGCCAATATGGCATAAACACATGCAACACTAAATTAATCTGGATTTGATCAGCCCATAACATTAGATTTCCAACAAACATAGATGCATAGGCCCCACTCCATGCAAAAAAGGATATTGATCACCAGGGTTTAAATGCTAATAGACTGTGATGGACTGGCTATCTCCCATGAGATCACCAGGAATATTATAATATGCAAACATCTACATGTATTTTTATTGCTTTAGTTGTTATTGTGTTCCTAACACAGATGAGACTGCACACAGGGAGGTTAAAGTCACAGTGACCTCAGTTTTTTTTAAGACACTCCAGAGTGAGGAACAGGCCTAAGGGGCCGGCATATATACAGTGCTCCCAAGGGATGCTGGGATCCCGTGGGACTTCAGGGGATGCGCTCCCTGGTGCAGAACATGGGAGTACATGCTTTACAGATACACAACATCATTCCCCCCCCACCAAAGTCAAGGTGAAAACTATTTACAAGGTGAGGCGGTCGGGAGCCTTTCTTTCCCTGGTGGACCGCCTCGGTACAAATGTCTGTTCTAGTGTGTAGACTGTGCCTTTGCTGGGCTGGAGTGTTATTGGCCCTGCAGGGCTGCTGGGTGAGCCTGGCCTTGCTGGGCTGTTGGGCGTGATGGGTTCAATTTCCTGGTCCAGGGTGGTGTCGTTGATCCTTCGGGTGTGTGTTGTGGGCTCGAAAAAGGTGGTGTCTGCTGTGGGTTGTTCAGGGCAGTCTGTGAACCGCAGTCTCGTATGGTACAGGTGCTTTCTGCAAATTTGTCCATTGTCTAGTTTGATTGCAAACACCCTACTCCCTTCTTTAGCTATCACCGTGCCCGCGATCCACTTGTGACCATGTCCATGGTTTAGTGCATATACAGGGTCATTCAGATCAATTTCCCATGACACAGTGGCGCGACCATCGTTTACATTTTGTTGCTGCCATCTGCTTTCTACCTGATCATGCAGGTTGGGGTGAACCAGCGAGAGTCTGGATTTAAGTGTCCTTTTCATGAGTAGCTCAGCCGGGGATACCCCAGTGAGCGAGCGGGGTCTCGTGCGGTAGCTGAACAGTACTTGGGACAGGCGGGTTTGGAGTGAGCCTCCTGTGACTCGTTTAAGGCTCAGATTGATGGTTTGTACTACCCACTCGGCCTGCCCATTGGAGGCTGGTTTAAACGGGGCCGAGGTGACATGTTTGATCCCATTGTGGGTCATGAATTCATTAATTCAGCACTGGTGAAATATGACCCATTGTCACTGACCAGTATGTCAGGCAGGCCGTGTGTGGCAAACATGGCCCTCAGGCTTTCAATGATGGTGGTGGCGGTGCTTCCTGACATTATTTCACATTCAATCCATTTTGAAAAAGCATCCACCACCACCAGGAATATTTTACCAAGAAACGGGCCCACACAGTTGACATGGTTCCTCGACCATGATCTGGAGGGCCAGGACCACAAACTTAGTGGTGCCTCTCTGGGCATGTTGCTCAACTGAGCACACACGCGGCATTGCCGTACACAGGACTCCAAGTCAGAGTCGATACCAGGCCACAAAACATGGGATTTGGCTATCGTTTTCATCATTACTATACCCAGGTGTGTGCTGTGGAGATCCGAGATGAACGTCTCCCTTCCCTTTTTGGGGAGCACGACACGGTGAACCCACAACAGGCAGTCTGCCTGAATGGATAGCTCTTCCTTTCGCCACTGGAACGGCTTGATTAGCTCTTGCATTTCAATGGGGATGCTGGCCCAGCTCTCATGCAGTACACAGTTTTTTACATGGGACAGCAGAGGATCTTGGCTGGTCCAAGTCCTAATCTGGCGGGCCGTGACTGGTGATTTATCATTTTCAAATGTTTCCATGACCATCAACAAGTTTGCAGGCTGCGCCATTTCCACCCCCGTGGTAGGCAATGGTAGCCGACTGAGTGCATCTACACAGTTCTCGGTGCCAGGCCTGTGGCGGATGGTATAGTTATACGCTGATAGCGCGAGTGCCCACCTTTGTATGTGGGCTGAGGCATTGGTATATATCCCCTTGTTTTCAGCGAACAGGGATATGAGGTGCTTTTGATCGGTTTCCAGCTCAAATCTGAGGCCAAACAAGTACTTATGCATTTTCTTTACCCCAAACACACACGCTAATGCCTCTTTCTCAATCATGCTGTAGGCCCTCTTGGCCTTAGACAAGCTCCTAGAGGCATAGGCAACAGGTTGCAACTCCCCCGCAACGTTAGCTTGTTGTAATACACACCCAACTCCGAACGACGACGCATCACATGCTAGCACAAGTCTTTTACACGGGTTATACAATACAAGCAGCTTGTTGGAGCATAAAATGTTTCTGGCTTTCTCAAAAGCAATTACTTGGTTTTTTCCCCATACCCAGTTCTTACCTTTACGCAATAACACATGTAGGGGCTCTAAGAGGCTGCTTAACCCCTGTCGGAAGTTTCCAAAATAGTTGAGGAGTCCCAGGAACGACCGCAGCTCCGTGACGTTCTCTGGCCTGGGCGCGTTCCTGATAGCCTCTGTCTTGGCGTCTGTGGGCCGAATGCCATCCGCCGTGATCTTTCTCCCCAAAAACTCCACTTCTGTTGCCATGAAAACGCATTTCAACCTCTTCAGCCGCAGCCCAAGCGATCCAGTCACTGGATGACCTCCTCCAGGCTTTGTAGGTGCTCGATGGTGTCCCGACCCGTGATCAATATACCATCCTGAAAAACCACCATGCTTGGTACCGACGTGAGTCAGTTCTCCATGTTTCTCTGGAAGATCGCTGCAGCCGACCGAATTCCAAACTGGCATCTGTTGTAGATGAACAGTCCCTTGTGCATGTTGATGCAGGTGAGGCTCTTCGAAGACTCCTCCAGCTCCTGCGTCATGTAGGCCGAAGTCAGGTCGAGCTTGGTGAACGTCTTGCCTCCTGCCAGCATCGCAAATAGGTCGTCTGTCTTCGGTAGTGGGTATTGGTCCTATAGCCAGAAACGATTAATAGTTACTTTATAATCACCGCAAATCCTGACCGTGCCATCACCTTTGAGTACTGGAACAATCGGGCTGGCCCACTCGCTGAATTCAACTGGGGAGATGATGCCCTCGCGTTGAAGCCTGTCCAGCTCGATTTCCACTCTCTCCCTCATCATGTGAGGTACCGCTCACGCCTTGTGGTGAATGGGTCATGCCTCTGGGACCAAGTGGATCTGCACCTTCACCCCAGAAAAGTTTCCAATGCCTGGCTCAAAACGGGAAGTAAATTTGTTAAGAACCTGGGTACGAGGACTCATCGACATGTGATCGCGCTCGGATGTCATCCCAGTTCCAGCAGATTTTACCCAGCCAGCTCCTTACAAGCAGTGTCGGGCCATCACCTGGGACAATCCAGAGTGCCAGTTCTTGCACCGTGCCCTCGTAGGTGACCTTGACCATGGCGCTGCCCAAGACAGTGATGAGCTCTTTGGTGTACGATCTCAGTTTCGTGTGGATGGGGCTCAGGGTTGGTCTGAGTGCCTTGTTACACCACAGTCTCTCAAACATCTTTTTACTCATGATGGATTGGCTCGCGCCAGTATCCAGTTCCATGGCTACAGATAAGCCATTCAATTTTACATTTAGCATTATAGGTGGACATTTCGTCGAAAATGTGTACACCCCATGTACTTCAGCATCTGCCTCCTCTCTCTGTGGCTCGAAATTGCTTTGATCCACCATGGACCGATCGTCCTCTGCCACATGGTGGTTGGCAGATTTTGCAGAGCTTGCAGCTTGTCTGCAAGCTCATTGGAGGTGCCCCATTGTTCCACTGCTCTTGCAAACATACCCTTTGAAGCGGCATGAATAGGCTGAATGGAAGCCTCCACAACACCAACAAGGTGTGAATTGCCTTGCATTCATCCTTTGTTGCGGACTCTAAGTTATCTGGGTCACCTGACGCCTGCTGGCAGTTGCAGACTCGTAGTTTCTGCCCTGTACATTTCTGCTCACAAACACAGTTCCAGTTAATTTATGAACATTGCTAGCACTTGTGTGCTGAGAGATTTGTTTGGTGTTACCACTGGTGGACATAAACGCCTGTGCTATCTCAATGGCCTTACTGAGGGTCGGTGTCTCTACAGTCAAAAGTTTTCGTAGGATGGTCTCGTGGCCAATGCCCAGTACAAAAAAGCCTTTGAGCATCTGCTCCAGGTAGCCATTAAACTCACATTGTGCTGCAAGTTGCCTTAGCTCAGTGACGTAGCTCACCACTTCCTGGCCTTCAGATCGCTGGCACATGTAGAACCGATACCTCGTCAACGCACGCTCTCCCTCGGGTTAAGATGCTCCCGAATCAGTGTACACAGCTCCTCATACAACTTATCTGTGGGTTTCACCGGAGCCAGAAGATTCTTCATGGGGCTGTCGGTCGGTGCCCCGCAGACCGTGAGGAGGACCGCTCTCCTTTTTGCAGCGCTTCCTTCTCCGTCCAGCTCGTTGGCTACAAAGTACTAGTCTAACCGTTCGACATAGGCTTCCCAGTCCTCACCCTCCGAGAACTTCTCCAGGATGCCCACAGTTTGCTGCATCATTGCGTTGGATTCGTAGATTCATCGCCAGTTATTGTTTTCCTAACACAGATGAAACTGCACACAGGGAGGTTAAAGTAACAGTGACCTCAGTCTTTATTAAGACACTCCAGAGTGAGGAACAGGCCTTAGGGCCCGGCTTATATACAGTGCTCCCAAGGGATGCTGCGATCCCTTGGGACTTCAGGGGATGCGCTCCCTAGTGGCGGAACATGGGAGTGCATGCTTTACAGATGCTCAATAGTTGTAGCTACAGCTCACCATTTCTGACCAAGTAACCACCATGGTATCAGGAAATAAATAAGAAGATACTTCAAATGACTGAGTACATGTACGGCAGCATTAAATTCCAACAATAACAGTAAGATATAAAACGTGGTGATGCACACCTACAGAGAAGAATTTTTAGTGAAGTTGGGGGCAATATTTCTAACCACTTTTTTATATACAGGTACACCGTCTGAAATCCAGAATCCTCGGGACCAAATGCATGACGGTTTTTGGGGGTTTTCGGATTTCAGACAAGAAAATCAATAGTCTAAATTCCGGAATCCTCTGGACCGAATCCATGCCAGATTTCGGGTTTTGCCATATTTCGGACCTCACAGTCTGCCGATCCTCCGCTCCTTGTCCCTTGCCGAAATGTCCAGTTTTCGGACAATTCTGGTTTTCGGAATTCCGGATTCGGGACATTGCAGCTGTACTATTTTTTGAATTTTGATGTTGGAGTGTGGACAAAGGTAAACAAAGAAAAAAGAAGAAAGACTTGCAATTTTAATAGTGCATTGCATGTCATCCCAAAGTGCTTCACAGCCCAGTAATTACTTTAGAAGAGTAATCGCTATTGTTTTGCAGGCAAACATACAGCCAATTTGTGCACAAAAAGGTCCCAGAAACAAGATTGAGATGAATGACCAGATAATCTGTTTTTGAATGCAATGGATGAGGGATGACTGTTGACCATGTCACTGGGAGAACTCCCTGCTCTTCGTGATCTTTTACATCCACCTGAACAAGCAAATGGGGCTTTGGTTTAATACCTCATCTCAAGGAAGGCACTTTCAGCAGTGCAGCAATCCTTCACAACTGCACTTGAGTGCCAACCTAGATTATATGCTTCTGTCCTGACATGGGACAACCTCTAAATCAGAGATGAGAGTACTACCAACTAAGTCAAGCTCACAGCAATTCTAATAAATATTTATAAATGT
This sequence comes from Pristiophorus japonicus, assembly GCF_044704955.1. Classification (NCBI taxonomy): domain Eukaryota; kingdom Metazoa; phylum Chordata; class Chondrichthyes; family Pristiophoridae; genus Pristiophorus; species Pristiophorus japonicus. The sequence goes on along the minus strand of NC_091982.1, from coordinate 87,353,347 downwards.
ACATATATATGTATTTCATCGTGTGTTATTTTCTTAATTAGAGCTATGAAAATGCTGCTGCTGAAAACCCTCAACCATGAATTTGTTACCTCTAGACAAGACTATTCCAATGCTCTCCTGGCCAGCTTCCCACATTGCACCGTTAATTTGAGCTCATCCAAAATGCTGTTGCTCGTATCTGAAATCGCACCCAGTCCCATTCATCCATAACCTCTGTGTTCGTTGACCTACATTGGCTCCCAGTCCGGCAACATCTCGATTTTAAAATTACACTTTTTGTTTTCAAATCCCTCCATGGTCTCACTCTTCCTAACTCTGTAACCTCCACCAGCACTACAACCCTCCGAGATCTCTGCACCCCTCCAGTTCTGGCCTATTGCGCATTCCTGATTTTAATCGCCCCGCCATTGGCGGAATTGCCTTCAGCTCCCTTGGCCCTAAACTCTGGAATTTCCTCACTAAATCTCTCTGCCTCTCCACCTCTCTCTCCTTTAAGATGCTTCTTCAAATCTTCCTCTTTGACCAAGATTTTAGAAACCTGTCCTAATATTTTCTTATGTGCCTCAGTGTGAAATGTTGTTTGATAACACTCCTATGAAGCGGCTTGGGCTGTTTTGCTACAACAACAACAAGGGGATATATTAAATAAATCAATCAAACTCAAAGAGAATAAAACCCCTGGTCCAGGTGGATTACATCCACGCATTGTTAAAGAATCTAGGGAAGAGATAGCAGAGGCATTACTACACATATTTAATAATTGCCTAGAAAAACGTGCAGTGCCAGAGGACTGGTGGATAGCTAACATAATACCTATATTTAAAAAGGGGGATAGAACTTGTCCAGGGAATTATAGACCAGTCAGCTTAACGTCGGTGGTAGGAAAAATAATGGAACCTCTACTAAAGGACACCTAGAAACCAAACATATAATAATGAATAGTCAGCATGGATTTCAAAAGGGAAAGTCTTGCTTGACCAACTTTACTGCATTTTTTGAAGAGGTAACAGATATAGTAGACAATGGTAATGCAGTAGATGTAATTTATCTAGATTTTCAAAAGCCCCATAATAGACTGATGAACAAGATCAGAGAATGCGGAGTCAGGGTCAAGTAGTAGAATGGAGTGCTAGCTGGCTTCAAGACAGAAAACAGAATGTAGGGGTAAAAGGTAGCTGTTCACAGTGGCAGAAGATGGGTAGTGATGTCCCACAGGGATCAGCGCTGGGACCACTGCTGTTCACAATTTATATTAACGATTTAGATTTTGGAATCAAGAACACAATTTCTAAATTTGCAGATGACAGCAAATTGGGGGGGGGGATAGTCAATACTGAGGAGGAGTGCGACAAATTACAGGAGGACATTAATAAAGTTTCAGAATGGGCATATAATTGGCAAATGAAGTTCAACACAGATAACTGTGAGATATTGCATTTTGGTAGGAAGAATAGGGTGGCCACTTATTACTTGGAGGGTGCGAGTCTAGATGCGGTAGATGAAAAAAGGGATCTCGGAGTACAAATACACAAATCAGTAAAGGTTGCGACATAGCTTAGCAAGGCCATAAAAGAAGCAAACTGAGCACCAGGGTTTATTTCTAGAGGTATAGAAATACAAGCTAGGGAATTTATGCTAAACCTGTAGCGAACCTTGGTTAGACCACACTTAGAGTTCTGCGTACAGTTCTGGTCACCATATTAAAAAAAGGATATAGAGGCCCTTGAGAGGGTGAAGAGAAGATTTACAAGGATAATACCAGAAATGTGAGGGTATACATATCAGGAAAGGATGAACAGACTGGGTCTCTTTTCTCCTGAAAAAAAGAAGCTGAGGGGTGACCAACAAAGCTCTTTAAAATTATGAAAGATTTTGATAGTATGGATACAGAGAGAATGTTTCCACTTGTGGGGAAGCGCATAACTAGAGGCCATCAATGTAAGATAGTCACCAAGACATCCAATAAGGAATTCAGAAGCAACTTCTTTACCCAAAGAGTGGTGAAAATGTGGAACTCGCTACCACAGGGAGAGGGTGAAGCAAATAGAATAGATGTATTTAAGGGGAGGCAAGACAAGCATATGAGGGAGAAGGGAACAGAGGGTTTTGCTGATAGATTTAGATGAGGAAAGATGGTATTAGGCTCGAGCCAAGCATAAACGCCGGCATGGACTAGTTGGCCTGAACGGCCTGTTTCTGTGCCATATATCCTATGTAATGCTATGTAATCCTATGTAACAACTTGTATTTATATAGCATCTTTAACGTAGTAAAACATCCCATGGCGCTTCACAGTGTTATAAAACTAAATTTGACACCGAGGCGCATAAGGAGAAATTAGGACAGAGGACCAAAAGCTTGGTCAAAAGGGTAGGTTTAAAGGAGTATCTTTAAGAAGGAAAGAATGGAAGAGAGGTGAAGAGGTTTAGGAAGGGAATTCCAGAGCTTTGGGCCCAGGCAGCTGAAGGCACAGCCACCAATGATTGAGTGAATAAAATCAGAGATGCTCAAAAAGCCAGAGTTACAGGAGTGCAAATATCTCGGTTTGCGGGGGTGGGGGTTGGCTGGAGGAAATTACAGAACAAGGGAAGGGTGAGGCCATGGAGAGATTTGCAAACAAGGATGAAAATTTTGAAATGGGGACTTTGCTTAACTGGGAGCCCATGTAGGTCAGCAAGCACAGGGATGGTGGATGAACGGGACTTGGTATAAGTTAGGACACGGACAGCAGAGTTTGGATGACCACAAGTTTACGGAGGGTAGAACTTGGGAGGCCAGCCATAAGTGCATTGGAATAGTCAAGTCTAAAGGTAACAAAGGCATGGATGTGGGCTTCAGCAGCAGATGAGCTGAGGCAGGGGCGAAGTCGGGCGCAGTCACAGAAGTAGAAGTAGGCAGTTTTATTTATGGCATGGATATGTGGTTGGAAGTTCATTTCAGAGTCAAATATGTCAGTAAGATTGCGATAGCCTCAAACAGATGCTTGGGAAAGGGATTGTGTTGATGGCTAGGGAATGGAGTTTGTGGCAGGGACCGAAAACAATAGCTTCGGTCTTCCCAATATCTGGTTCAAATAAATTTCTGCTCATCCGGTACTGGATGTCGGACAAGCAGTCTGACAATTTAGAGGCAGTGCAGGGGTCGAGAGAAGTGGTGCTAAGGTAGAACTGGGTATCGTCTGTGTACATGTGGAATACTGACACTGTGTTTTCGGATGATGTCGCCAAAGGGGCAGCATATAGATGAGAAATAGGAGGGGGCCAATGATAGATCCTTGGGAACACCAGAGGTAATGATGCAGGAGCGGGAAGAGAAACTATTGCATGTGTTTCTCTGGCTACGATTAGATAGATAAGAATGGAACCAGGTGAGTGCAGTCCCACTCAGTTGAATGACTGTGGAGAGTCGTTGGAGGAGGATGGAGTAGTCAACTGTGTCAAAAGCTGCAGACAAGTTGAGTAGGAAGAGGAGGGATAGTTTACCTTTATCACAGTCACATAGGATGTCATTTGTGACTTTGATAAAAGCCGTATCGACACTGTGGCAGTGATGGAAAGCGACTTGGAGGGATTCAAACATGGAGTTGCGGGAAAGATGGGCACGGTTTTGGGAGGTGACAGCACATTCAAGGACTTTGGAGAGGAAAGATAGTTTAGAGATGGGGTGGTAGTTTGCAAGGACAGAGCGGTCAATGTTTTTTTGAGGTGAGGAGTGATGACGGCAGATTTGAAGGATAGTGGGACAGTACCTGAGGAGAGAGAACCGTTAATAATATCAGCTAACATGGGAGCCAGAAAAGGAAGTTGGGTGGTCAGCAGTTTAGTGGGAATAGGGTCGAGGGAGCAGGAAGTGGATCTCATGGATAAGTTGAGCACGAAGAGGTCATGAGGGTAGATCGGTGAGAAACTGGAGAAAGATGCAAGTCCAGGGCTAAGGCAGGGAGGAACCTCAGAGGAAGTTTGGCCCGGTGGACTAGGGGAAGGGAGGGAATAACAGAGGCAGCTGAACAGCTGGTCTTAATCTTAGAGACAAAGAAGCCTATGAGTTCCATTCACTTGTTGTTGGAGGTGAGGGTGGAGGAGACAGGGGAGAGGGATTTACGAAGTTGATTAGCAGTAGAGAAAAGAAGCCAGGGTTTATCTTTGCATTCCATAATGATCCTCAACTAGTGAGCAATTTTGGCAGACAAGAGCAGGATCCAATAGTGCATAATGTGGTCCAGCCAGATCTGGCAGTGAATGGCTAAACCAGTTGTCCACCATTTCTGTTCAAGTCTGCAACCCTTGGACTTAAAGGAGTGGAGATGAATGGAGATTACCTTACAGACGCTATATAAATGCAAGTTGTTGTTGTTGATTAGTATTATACGGGGGAGTATAATAGAAATCAGATATCATTGAAAGCCTTTGTTCTGTTACATAAGTAATAGTAAACATAAGAATGTTTTCATAACTATACAGAGCCAAAATACAATGCTGAATTAATGGCAGTCTTTAAATGAACAAAATAGCAGTTACCTTGTCATGTTTTGAATTTTTGCATAGAAATGCTATTGCATTACTCAGGAGCTCCATGGCACTCGGTTGAGTAACACAAAGTATGTGAGTTATCTATTGAATAATATACAGTGTAAGTGCTGGATAATGAGTTAACCTGTAGTAATGGATTAGTTACATCAATACAATGAAACAGCAATGCAACTATTGATTCTCGGGCTTCTTCATTTTTGTATGAGAGAAATATTTGGTTCTGACGTAACACGTGATTTTATTGTTATACATGTTTGTAAATAATGACACACAGATTTTAATGAATTTTTTTATACCTATTCACCTCACGTCTTAGCCATGCTGTGAAGGCAACTTTGAGATTGAAGTTGGTGATTAAATGTGGATTATCTTACAAGGATGCAGAAAATATTGAGGGCATCATCAATGTCTTCCAACTGATTAATCAGTAGCACTTCATCTTGTGCTAGTGTTCTCTTGATTCTTCACAGAATACAGAGGCACAAGCTGGAGCTATTGCATTGACATCAATCTTCTCCACATTCTTGTAAGATAATACATTTATCTTCCATGGTTTTTCACCTTTTGAAGGGACGTATCTGATCCTGAAAGCTTGTGAAAAAAATTATCATCTGATAGACAGCTAAGTAAAAGTTGTGACATTCACTGAAACAAAACTTCTATGTCATATGTCATATTCAACAAAAAACAGCCGATCTTAGCCAGATCAGACTGCAATATCTTTACAGCCAACCTGCTCACACTGACTGAAGTCCTACATTTCACATATCATTTAGATGAAGAGAGCTATTATGTCACAATTACCCACCCCTCCTCCGTCACCTCACTGCAGAGGACAACCAACTTTAACTTCAAAGAGACCTGTCAGTATAAGAAAGCCCCAAATCATCAGCAGCACCGAGAAGTTTGATGGCTTTTGAGTCATATACACCCCACTATTTCTATGACAACCTACACTGCTACATATACTAAATCTGAGAAGTTGCTTGCCCTTCCTTTAAACTCTAGTTATGAATGTGCCAGATGGCACTATGCTCTGTGTTGAAAGTAAATTGTACAGAACTATTAGGACAATTCCTGAACTTACCTTAATGTTTACTTTTGCATTAAAGTGTCATCACTACTTGTTCAGCCTCATTTGGCACACACTACTCAGTATTTGCTTGTGTTATTAATAGGATGACTTCTGACTTTCACTTTGGTAATGTAATCAGATGTTCTTTCTAATTCAAACTGACTCATGCTTTAAGTGTTTGTCATTTTTACTCAGAAATTCTCTTGTGCTTTTTTCTTGGCATTGGGTTTTATTCCTTTGAAGTCACACTTTTATCTTAGCATTAGATTACAGTTTTTCATTTTACCTGCACTCTCGCAAAGGGGAATTGGATGAATACTTGAAGGGGGAAAAGTTACTAGGCTATGGGCAAAATGCAGGGGAGTGGGACTAATTGGATAGCTCTTTCAAAGAGCCGCATCTCTCAAAAAGCATGTGCCATAATCTATTTTTTTAAATCTCACCAACAAATAGATGTGCAATGACTGAGGTGTGGGAGTGGGGAAACACTTATCTCAAACTATCAGAAGCATTAGCTTCTAACCAAATCTTACACAGCAATAAAGAAGAAATGATAATTCTTGATTTAGTACCTATCTGCCGACTGGTCCAGTAATTCATGCTGACTCACATCATTGTAACAAGCTCTACCTAAGCACTCTGCCATGTATCTCTTGCTTAAAAGGGGCAGTACACAGAGGGAATGATTTGACCAACTCTCCCTGATCAGATTCATTACTGACATTGAAAAATATAAGATGCCATTGTGTAAACTGTTTGCTAATGTACAGTCATTTTTCATACTGTCGGCATTTATCATTTTTCAGGGAGAGCTTGAGGGATTTCCTCCCATTTAAAATTTATCTTATCAATGAGAATATTTTGGCTCCTTGACAGTATTGTTGGGTAATTTTAAGCATTACGGTAGCTATTGTGCCACTTACCTTAGAGAATGACCTAATAGGACACCCTCAAATCCTCCTTGATAAAGTGCAACATCCCCACCGACACCTGGGAGTCCCTGCCCTAAGTGGAGGAAAAGCATCCGGGAAGGCACTGAGCACCTCGAGTCTCGTCGCCGAGAGCATGCAGAAAACAAGCGCAGGCAGCAGAAGGAGCGTGCGGAAAACCAGACTGCCCTCCCACTCTTTCCTTCAATCACTGTCTGTCCCACCTGTGACAGAGACTGTAATTCTCGTATAGGACTGTTCAGTCACCTGAGAACTCACTTTTGGAGTGGAAGCAAGTATTCCTCAATTTCGAGGGACACCTGGACCTTGCTGATGTCACTCTTCGCTGCCGTTTCCCTCTTGCACCAGCTCGCGCTCTACCTTGTAGTAGCATGCCTCCATGCTGCTCCCAGGCCGCTGCTCACCGCTATTTTTATGGCCCCGACCTGCTGCTGATGGTCTCTTGCAGGTCGGGGCCTCCATATCATAGAATGATACAGCACTGATGGAGGCCATTTGTCCTATCGTGCCTGTGTCGGCTCTTTGAAAGAACGATCCAATTAGCCCCAATCCCCTGCTCTTTGTCCATAACCTAGCAAATTTGCCCCCTTCAAATATTCATCTAATTCCCCTTTGAAAGTTATTACTGAATCTGCTTCCGTCACCCTTTCAGGCAATGCATTCTCAATCATAACAACTCACTGTGTAAAAAAAAATTCTCTTCATCTCGCCTCTGGTTTTTTTGCCAATTACCTTAAATTTGTGTCCACTGGTTACCGACACTTCTGCCAGTGGAAACAGTTTCTTCTTACATACTCTATCAGAACTCTTATGGAAGAAGCTTTTGCAAATTACATCTGCTAAAATATTTATTTGAATGGAATGTTTCGACAATGGAAACTTTTTTCCATTACTTTTCAGCAATGCATGGAAACTGATCATCATTTTAAATACTTGTAGCTGCTGATTAAAATTATAATTTAAGTTTGCAATTGACTAACAAGAAGTACAAAAATAAGATTTATTTTTAAATGAAAGGACATTGCTGTGAGCTACGCCTTTCACATTCTGGAATGGTCTGATATATAGCCAGCAAGCAATTCATCATGAGTGTAATTATGATCTATATAATATTTTTGGCCCTGTCCGCTTATGCATATAGCATAATAGTCTAGAAACTACACTGTGTGAAATTAGTGCATGAACACTTACTGCATTTATATCAAATGACTTGGTCAACCATTTTAAACAAGGACATTAGCATGCCATTGTTCAAGTAGTAGACAAAATAATTTCACCCAATCACAATAAGAGTTCATGCAGAAATATCATAAAATATATTTTGTACAGAGTCAGATAAGCAGACAGATATTTTGAATGATATTTGCAGGCTGATATTTTTAATTATTGCAGCTAAATCATAGATTGCTTACAGATTCCAAAACCACTTCATGATTGTATCTTCGTTGTTCTTAAGAGAAACTTCAGTAGTTTTAAAAATTACAATAGTTTCACATGCAGCTTTCTGTGATTTATGAGAAGGAATTCTTTGCAAAAATATGAATTAAACTTTAATTTAAATATGCCTTTTCGATCACTTGTTTAGTGCTTAGAAAGTGACAATTAGGATTAGTTTAGTCTGTTCTTTTCCCCTCATTATTACTTTAATTGGTGATTTTCTACCTTGGTGGTAATGCTCAGCATTGCAATTAATTCAGAGCACAAAAAGTAAAAACCCCAAATACTTTTAATGGCCCTGAATTATTCTATTGAGCAGTGATATCACACTAACATTGTCACCGGCAGGATGATTTCACATTTATATTTTGAAGTGATATTAGTTTTTCTGGTAATTATTACAATATACTTCTTTTCATTTGCCATTCATATTGTTAAATTTGTGTCTATTTCTGCTTTGTTTTGACAATCTAAAAAAAATGGTGTCTATTTCTGCTTTGTTTTGACATTTTTTTTAAGCCAGAATATGCTTTATACAAATAGTCATCAGTTTAATCAACCTGGGTATTACAGTTCATACTTTTAAGCTCTTTCCCAACTTTTTTTCTTTGTGCTCACAGCAAAAAGATGCACAGCAGCAGTCCTACAAATAAAATAGGTTTCTTTATATGGTTCCCCTCCCCATCCCTGTCAGCATTCTGAAGGGACTGTTCCCTCTGTGACACCTTGGTACACTTTCCCATCACCCTAAACACCTGCTCCCCTTCCACGGTACCTTCCCATGCAAATGCAGGAGATGCAACACCTGCCCTTTGACCTCCACCCGTTCCACCGTCCAGGCCCCAAACACTCCTTCCAGGTGAAACAGCGATTTACTTGTACTTCTTTCAACTTAGTATACGGTATTCGTGGCTCACAATGCAGTCTCCTCTACACTGGGGAGATCAAACACAGATTGCACTTTGTTCAGTCCACAAACGTAACCCTGATCTTCTAGTTGCTTGCCATTTTTAATTCTCCATCCGATTACCATTTTGGGCTCTCTGACCTCAGCCTCCTGCACTGTTCTAATGAAGTTTAATGGAAACTCGAAGAACAGCACATCATCTTTCGAGTAAACACTTTACAACCTTCTGGACTTAACATTGAATTCAACAATTTCAGGTCATATTCACTGCTCTCATTTTTTTCCAACAGCAGGTAATGGTTTTTCTGTTGCCATTTACAGCTCTGTAGACCCATCTTTCGTTTCTTTACTTGTCGCATTACCATCCCCTTTTGCCTTGCACCACCATCATTTTTGTCATTTAATCAGTTGTGCCCTCTACCCTATCAATGAACTTCCTTTTGTTATTTCCTCCCCCTCGTCCCTTTTCCCTGCCTCTGTGCTTGCTTATAAACTTTTAAATGTCTAACATCTTGTAGCTCTGGCGAAAGGTAAATAACCTAAAACAAAGGCCGGAATTTTCCTTACCTTGGTGGATCTGCTGCGGCCGGTGTCCGTGGCGGGTCCCGACCCCACTGCTGGCTCCATCCCGCTGTACGAAATTAACTTACCTTAAAGGGGCCTTTTAAGCCTGCCCAGCATGTTACCCAACCTGATTAGATGGAGCAGGTCTGGTATCGTTACTCGTGATGCGTTTTAAGCCGGGATCCTTAAAAGGACTCTGGCCCCATTAAATGTTAAGTTTAATCTAGCATACTAGGTGTTGTATCTTTACTCTACAATAATATATTACAGGTTATATACGAGTGACAAATAATTATTTAAATAAAATTATCATTAAGTAATACGACTCCATCTATAAATACGATCAAGAATATAATTTAAAAAGCACATTAATTGGGGAGTTATTGGTGCTTTAGTCACAAATCTATAGACTTTTGTATCAGTAACTGGTGCAAATAAAATATGTGTGTATATAGGTAAGATTTAAATGTAATTGTAAAGGAGTGGATTTACAATCTTATGCAAGATCAGCGGAAGAGCTGCAGGAATCCTGACAAACAGTGTAAGTGGCACTTGCAATGTGTTTCTGGGATTTCTGCAGCTTTCTATTGAAGTGAACAATGGACAAGTGAGAGAACCGCTGCAGGAATTCATCCTAAAGTCTCAGACTGAAAAATTAAATTAGTCATATTCAGGGATTGAAACAAATTGAACCAGTGGAATGAGTGATGAGAATGAAATTGTTACGGTTGATGACTTAATTTAATGTGTACATGGTCAATCACAGTTTAGTGTGAGAAAAACCTGACCAGAAACAACACAAGAATTTATTTAAATGGTAAATGGCAGTTTTATAGCGCAGATCAATTCACTGCAATTACTGTTCAGTTGGAAGGCAGCAGCCGAGAATGGCCAGTGAAAAATTAATATTTGCCAGTAGCTTTTCAAGTAGAACAGGCTCTCCATCTATCCATTAACTGATGCAATCAGCATGTTTTTATTTTGGTTTGGTTTCCATGCCATTGAGTAATCAGCTGGAGCAATAACCACGGAACTCACGCCTCAGATTGACAGACGTGGCTCCTGAGTTGTGTTAATCCCATGGCCATGCAGGGACATTTTTAAAGTAGGTGTTAATAAGCTCTTAGGCGCCTGTAAGCACCACATAATGATATCAATTGTGTCTCCAGCGCTGCAGGTCGGATTGGCTCCACGCTGACAGATGCGCCTGTGGGAAAGGTGCATGGGAGCGAGATGACAGCATGCTCCCGACTCGCTGTCAAAAAAAACAACTTTCCCCCGACCCACCACTGATCGTGATTGGTAACACCTTGTATAATTCAGCCTGTTAACTCTGTTTCTCTCTCTACAGATGCTAACTGACCTGCTGAGTGTTTCCAGTATTTTTGGCTTTTATATCAGATTTCCAGCATCCGCAGTCTTTTGATTTTAGTCCTTTATATGTGCTGTGTATAGATTAGTGCACTCCTAATTGTGGAATATTGTTCCCTGGAGCTCAGATGAGGTGACAATGGTTGTCTTCTACCCCTCTGAAAGGCCAAACATAGCACAATGATGAGCCAATGTGTACAATCTAAAACTACATGTATTTACTGGTTAAATAAAAAAGTTAGGCTTGTTACTTGGCAGATCTTTAGATTGCAATGTTGAACATGCATGATTCAAATCTCTGTTCATCCATAGACTTTGTGGGGCCAAAATTCCCCTGTTCTGAACCTCCCGTTAGCACCTCTGGGTGGTAGGAATGGGGCGCAAAACTGTTTTCACCTGGGGGGAAGGGTTACCAGCTCCCACAAAATTTCATGGGGGTTAGCAGAGGAGCGAAAACGGTAGCTCTGCGCACCCACCGGTAGTGCTCCGGGCCGCTGCGCCTCTGGCAATGACATCATCACCGCGCACGGTGGCCCCGTTTTGCCCCATGGTAGCCCCTTTCCGTCCTGTGGCAGAAAATGGCCAGTGTCCCGTGAGGCCACCGCAGGCAATGCCCGCGCCAACCTCTCGAGTCACAAACCGGGCCAGTGACCCATCATGGGGAGAACCTTAAAGGGGAGGTGCGCTGCGTCATGCACCGCCATCGTTTACCCCCCCCCCCCTTACCGGTCGGGCCGTTCACCGCTCCTTTCGCGGGATCTGGCCCGCGAACATGCAGCCCGGCACTCCGTCTCAGTGCCATGCTGCATCCAATGGCACCCCTTAGCCCTGGTGGCCCAGTGGAGGCCTTCAACGAGCCTGCAGAGTTCGCAGCATTTAACAGAAGGGGAAGGGCATTGAAACACATCAGCGCTACGTGGAGAGAATGCATAGCGCTTCCAGACCCGCCTGCCTAGTGCCCCCGAGCCTACCCCAAAAGGAAATGGAGTGTGCGACATTGCACTCCACTCCCTGTGAGGGACTGTAACCACAGTTTCATGGCCGGGCGGGACTTTCATGCCAGGCACAGGAATCCCACCTCGGCTCGCTTACCGCCCTCAAACGCGATGTAACCAAATTCCGCCACCACCTCTTGCTAGAACTAAATTTAGGCCTTCAGAGCTGTGCTTTATGCCATGAGATTTACTTCATGTTATAGGTTCTTCCTTGACATAAATAAATGGACAGAGTTAAACAATCTCACACCTTGTGAAGTGAGATGTGAATGCCGAGATGCTTGCTGTTTCCTCAATATATTTTTCTTAATGGCTTCAGAATCGGAGAAATTATTATCATCTCTCCACGGTCGATCCATCCACAAACATTAATATTTTAAATAAACTGTTCCAGTCACCAAGCAACAGTTTGACATAAATTAGTTTCTGAGCAAAGGCGTTGAAACAAACAAGAGAAATGCATTTAGGACAGTTAGCGCCAATTGAACACACTGTCATGGTCTATTTATGTCTTTCAAGTTGTGTGGATTGTTCACCATTGCTGCAGAATGAGAGGAGCAGTAAAAGATCATTAAGGTTTGAAAGCACAGCAAAAGGCCTGTTAGTTCATTTCTAATGCTACACTAAGAGAGTGGCATTCTCCCAAAGACTCAGTTGGTTAAGAAGCATTTTAAAATCAGATTTATCCTAACTATCTGGCATTACATAAAACAAACAATCATAAAAACAAGAAAGACATATTTATATAGCACCTTTCATAACCTCTGAACGTTCCAAAGTGCTTTACAGCCAACTAAGTATGATGTGGAACCAAAATAAGGCTCAAAACACAAGTCTGATAAAGAATCAAAAATAATGATTATTTGCGAATACCTATAGCTTGGCTAAGGGAGCACGGCTAGAGTTCCCGCAACTCGTAGTGCCGCCTCAACTTTTGGCTGCCAGCTTACAGTATTTAAAGCCAAAAACCGCAGTCCATGTGCGTCACCAGTTCCAAGAACTGATCCCAGATTCTCCGTGACATTTAGAAGCGCATCTTGACTTAACCACACGCATCTATTCTTAATGTCAGCATCCTGTTATTCTCTGTCTAAGTCTACTAAGCCTGCTACCACATCTCTTGCAGGTAGGCAGTGATATGATTGGTCTTGCTAGTTGTTGCCAGGCAGAAACAACTTGACATCTGAGTTTCACCCAGACTGCACCTACATTACTGGCTTGTCCACTTTTCTAAACAATTTTCCCAGGCTGCAACACTATGGGCCCAAGTTTCCACATGATTTGCGCCTGATTTTTAGGAGCAACTGGTGGAGAACGGACTATCTTAGAAATCGCAATTCTCCACATTTTTTTTTCTGCAGTTCTAGTCAGGTAGAACAGTTCTACTTTGGAACAGAATTTTTTCTTCAAAAGGGGGCGCGTCCGGCCACTGACGCCTGATTTCAAAGTTTCCACAGTGAAAACGTACTCCAAACTAAGTTAGAATGGAGCAAGTGAAGAATTTTGTAGAACTGAAAAAACCTGTTCTACACATTAAACAATCAGGCGCAGGTTACAAATTAGGCGTCCAGAACGAGGTGGGGGGGGAGGGGGGGGAAGGGAAGTCATTAAATTCTATAATAAATCCTTATTTATACTTCTACAAATATTATACAAATAAATCCAACCTGAATAAACATTTATAAGCAAAGAAAAGATTAAATAAACCATCTTCCTACCTGTGTGAAAGTGCTTCAGCCAGCCTCACAAGTTCGTTCGTTCGTTCCCGACGGCAGGGGGGGAGGAGGAAGCCGTTCCCGACGGCGGGCTGGCGGGAAGAAGGGAGTGCGGGCCCGACCGACCGACCGCAGCGGGGGGGGGAGGAAGCCATTCCAGACGGTGGGCGGGCGGGAAGGAGACAGTGAGAAGGCTGCAGAAAGCCTCAGTGCTGATGTGCTGATGGCAATGTGCTTTGATTAAAAAATGTTCAAAAATTAAACAGCTACAAAGAACTACATAAATGGCCGAATGCCAATGTTTCCTTCACACTGCGCGTGCGCGAACGCTCCAACACGCACGCGCAGGGTTGCCGGCAGGAAAAAAACAAATTTAAATAGTACCCGCCCCCTCCCACTTACAAAATCGGCGCGAATGTAGGCTCCGCCCCCCCTGGGCGCCGCGCCAAACAGACAAGGAGCTGCAGGGCTCTCCAGAATCGCGAGTTTTTTTTCCGGCGCTTTTTTAGGCGCGAAAAATGGGCGCCCAGCTCGGAGGGGTGCCCGTTTTTTATCATGTGGAAACTTGGACTCTATATCACTACAGTGGGCTTCTAAAAAGTCCCATTTCAATCCCCCCTTTGGTTCCTGGCTAACCCCAGCCCATGAGACCACTAGAGCTATCTAATGCTTTGGACTTCCCGCCCCGCTTGCGGTGATATCTGCTGCCAAGTTTGGGAGGTCTTTTGCTTAACCGGGGTTTAGCTTCCCCCATGCATCAACAGTCTATCTTTCTCTTGCATACGAGTGATTGCATTAGCTTGCTGCCTGTTTATACGCTTCCTACAAGCTGCACATGTCATTATCAACCAGCACAGTGCCAAAATCAGTTGAACCGCCACCACTATGTGAGAAATGATACGTATCCATGGATGGATAGTAACATTCAGCCCCCAGTTCCATGTCCTCTCATACCAGGGGGTACGTTGAAGGTCTTTTGCAATGTCCTTGCCCAGTTCGCGCAGCTCCTGTTTGAGCACGTGATGCCATTTTATGCTTGCCAGCAGAGGATCCTTTATGTCTCTCAGGTCCTCGGGCAGGTGGGGTATTGGTGCAGCCAGTTCACTATTATATTGGAACAAATCTTGTTTAATTTCATCAGTCAGGTTCAGGGTAACGGTTTCTCGAGCATGGATATATGTCAGTTGTGCTCGTTCGATTGTTACCGGTAGCCTCGGGGTGAAGCAGAAGTTGGGGTTAGTGATGTTACATTGATAAGTACCATAGTCATACGTTGGTTGGTTGGTTACCACACAGTATTCTCCCTTTCCGCAGTAGGCTGAGTGGGTGTGTTCGGATTCTGATGTGCTTATTTCTAAGACACACGCAATGGTTTAATTAAATCCGCAACCATCCTCGCTTCCCCAGGATGTTGACATATAGTTAGGCTTCCTACCCTGCGGCACCCTGATAATGAGACCCCTCGCATGGTTCCATTCCATTTGATCGCATATTGATCCATTGAATAGTACCGCATGTAGTTCTCACTCCCGATTAGCTCCAAGTTTTCTACCTCAAACTGGGGATGTGATCCAGACTCCCCCTTCACCATTACCGGAATCATTAGGACCATTCCCATCTGGGCAAAATGTGAATCTGTGCATCCGTCTGTCATCAGAAAGACTCTTGTCATTCCTTTCATGGTGCACGCATCCAGTGACCTTGGGTGCTGTGCTAGACGGAACAGGTGGGTGCTGTTAATCCAGTCCGAGACTTCGCCCCTGGTCAGGTTCTCCCTGACCTGCCCAATCATCCATCCCCTGTAAACATGGCAGAGGTCTCGTTGAACCTCTGCCTTTTCCACATTGAATTCTCGGTCAATCAGGAGGTTAATGGTGGCCGCATGGCCCTCCAGGATTGTAATCCCTTTGACTGAGCTCTCTGCTGCCCCTTCGCCTTCCCGAGCAGCCCCTTTTGCTGCGTCTGTCTGCCTCTGCAGCAGCTTCCTGACTGTGTCTTTAAGGCTTTCCGATTGTTAGACCACATTCAATACATAAGGTCCTATTGTACTGTATCGCGATGCCTAATGATGTGGGTTGGGTTCCCTTACACCCGCAAAATATTTTGTCTGGTCTGAGGCGAGTCTCGGCACTCTCTTGCCGGAATATACCAGTCAGGTCGACTCCATTTCCAACTTGGGTCTTTTGATAGTCCGGGTCTTCATAATTTGGGTGTAACTCAACCCCATGATTTGAATTCTGGCTGATCATCCAGCCCCGCGCTGGTTGCCATAGGGGTGAGGGCCAAAGTATAATCAGTATTGCGATTCTCCAGTCCATCCTGTAAAATCAAACTTCCCCCAAGATGGGGTATTCTGTTTGAGTTGTTTTCGCTGGGACCAGTATTTCCACCATCCTACTCCATTCATATCCACACATGCGCACGTATCACCACTGATCAATATCTTGTATGGTCCCAACCATCGCAGTGCGAATCCGGTTCATCCCGGTAGCCCCTTAACCATTACTTTCTCCCCTACTTGGGGAAGATCTACTGGGAACTCTCTAACTCTTCTTGTTCGTCCTGGCCTGCCTGTCGTTCTCTTACTTCCTGTCTCATATCCATAAGTTGCTTACTTAATTCCATTACATATCTCCTAATCTGATCCTGCAATGGGCCCACATCGGACCCTTTTGTGATTATACCTTTGGCTAATCGAATTATGAGCTCATATGTCATTAATCCTGTTGTCCGGTTAGGGGTTGCCCTTTTTATCATCAGGATAACAGGCAACAGCTCAGCCCAAGCCTGTCCGGTTTCTTGGATGGCTTTTGACAGAGCCGTCTTTATTGTCCGATTCATTTTACCACCTGCCCTGTGAAGTGGGTTCCCTGATCGCTGTCTATTGGAGTGGGGATGCCCCAGCGGGGCATCACCTCCTCGGCTAAGATATGAGCCACTGTGGTTGCAGTACAGTTTCGGGTAGCAAAAGCTTCCACCCATCATGTAAACAAATCAATTATTACTAGACAGTATTTCTTTCCTTTAGAGCTTGGCAGTGGTCCCATGAAATCAATTTGTATATTCTCCCATGGCCCTCGTGGCCGTGGTTGATGGGGCATTCTAATTTTGATGGCCTTTCCTGGATTATGTTGGGCACGTGTAATGCATTGCTGGCAATATTTAGCAATGTCTTGTCCATGCCTGGCCACCACAAATCTCTCGAGACACTACTGATCATGGCATTTCTCCCGGCATGGTTAATGCCATGGTGCAGTTCCATGAGTATCTTTCTTATACAAGTGGGGGCTGCCACCTTACCGTCCTTTCTCCACACGGAGTCTGGATCTGGTGCACCTCACTGTCTTTTCCATTCTGTCACTTACATCTGCATGTAACCTTACAAAGTCAATATCTTCTTTAGTAATCATACTACTTACTGATTCCTCCCTCACTTCAAACGATACTGCTGCCTCCTGCACTGCCTTATCTGCAGCCTCATTGCCTCTCTGGACATTGTCCACCACTCTCTAGTGGGCTTTAACCTTTATTACCGCTGCCTCGGCGGGTTTACTAGCCGTGTCTAATAGCAACCTAATTCGGCATTCATGCTTGATGGCCTCCCCGCCTGAGGTGACAAACCCCCACCTCCGCCAGGCGGTTATGTAGTCATGTACTACTCCAAAAGCATAGCGGCTGTCTGTGTAGATATTTGCCCATTTGCCTTCAGCTAATTAGAGGGCTTCTGTCAGGGCAATGAGCTCTGCCACTTGTGCGGAAAGTCCTCCGTCCAGTCTCCCATTTAGGACGGTTTCAAGTGCTCCATTGACCACCGCCCACGCTGTATGTGGGGTCCCGTGGATATATTTGCGGGACCCGTCCACATCAAGGATTAAATCGGGGTCCTTGAGTGGGATCTCACTTCCGGGTGAGTCTTCCCATTCTCGGGCGTGGCATTCATGGGATTCACCCGTGACCAGGAGACCCTCTGCAGGGTTATCCTCTATGTCCCATACTCTTTTCACAGACTCATCATGGGAGAGTAAAACTGCCTCCCATTTAGCCCTGCGTACATTGGACACGGATCTTAGTTTCCCGGTGTTGAGCATTAATACCAGAATGTGTTTAGTGTGCAGTACAATTTCCCCGGTCATCACTACCGGTTCACTGACTTTCATTGCCCACGTTGCACAGTGCAGAGCCGCCACACACCGGGACAAACTGGCCGCCATGGGTGACTGTTGGGTTGAGTAATAGGCTACAGGACGCATCCTGTCTCCATGCATCTGAGTGACCACTGCCCCATAGAATCCTTCCTCATTTTCGCAATAAATGTGGAAAGGTATATCCATTTCGGGAGTCCCAGGCTGGGTGCAGACATTAAGGCTTCCTTCAGATTACCATAGGCTGCTTCTTGCTCCAGGTCACATTCTATATTCTCTAGGGAGGGTTTCCCCCCTTTCACCAATTTCTGCATTGGTTCTGTTATGACTGCGAAGTTGGCTATAAAATTCCTGCAGTAATTAAAAGAGTCCCAGTACTTTCCATACCCCTTGGACTGTCTTTGGGCGGAGCATGATTCTGATAGTTTCTTTCCTATCTTGAGACATTGTTCTGGTCCCTTGTGATATCTCATGTACAAAATATTGTACCACTGTCTGTCCGATCTGAGCTTTCTTGGGATTGGCTTTAAATCCCACCCTTTGTAGGGTCTCCAAGGTTCCAACATTGAGAGGGTTCTGATAGCTCAGCTGATTATGGGTTTTAAACTTAGAGAGAGAGAAAAGTGGATTGATGATTGATGCTGTTCGTGAGTCATGCTGCAGCTCCCGCTTCTCCATCTTCCCTTGGCTTCGGTCGTGACCAGTATCGTCCTGACAATCGTGAGGATCCGTAACATAGTCTGTGGGAAACAAGAACAGTGCAGTATTTACTCTTTGGCAGTTTTTAACTGATTAATGTGAAACCACTTCTTGTACTTAACACCCTTTTTCCCCGGTAACTGAATCAAATAAACCGCGGGGTTCATTCGGTCCATAATCTTATGCAGTCCCCACCACCTGGGCTCAAAGGCATGCTTCTTTTTCCCATAATTTGGAATCATTACTAAGTCTCCCACCTTATATTCAAAGGGACGTACATTCTTGTCAAAGTACCTTTTAATTTGTCTTCTTGATTTTCCTAATTTGGTGGCCACAAATCGATCGATCTGATCAGTGTGATCTACCACTTGTTCCAGCCACTTGGACCTACATGTTTTCATTGTCAGGGGACTCATCCCTGTTAGTGTTAGCTGGCCTGGTGTTCTCATGGGCCTCCCTGTCATGGCCTGATATGGGGAGACCCCTGTTGTTTGATGAGGTGTGGACCTCATTGCCATTAAGCACATTGGCAGCATGTTAGCCCATTGAGTGGGGTGGTCCACGCACAATTTTTTAAACATTAACTTGAGGGTTCTGTTCCCCCTTTCGACCTCTCCGCACAACTAGGGGTGGTGAGCAATATGTAATTTGTGTTTTATCCCCAACATTTCCTGCAGGTGGGTAAAAATTTTCCGATTAAAGTGTGAACCTTGATCGTTGTCCACTTGTACTGGTACTACCCACCTACAAAACACATGATTCAATAGTGTTCTGACTGCTGTGATTGCAGTGTTGGCGCAGCAGGGGAATGCTTCGATTTAGTGAATTGATCCACCACCACTAGGGTATGCTGAAAATTGCCTTGCGCCTGTGGAAGTGACCCAATGAAGTCTATCTGGAGGCAAGTCCATGGCCCTTGAGGTGGGGGTGAGCTTTGAAGCAAGGCTCGGTTAATGCATGCGGGAGGATTGTGTTGCAGGCATGGTAGGCATCGTGCCACGTATTGATTGTTTCCCTCATGGAAGGCCACCATGCTGTGGATGCCAACTTATAGAAGGTTACCAAGGCCGATTAGTGCCCTGCTGTGGGGTGGGAGTGAAAGAGGGAGAGCAATTTCTGACCCACCTCTGGTGGAACACACACCACCGGGCAGGTGTTTGGTTTTCTTTTGAACATCAGCAACCGCTCATCTGAGTCAGGGGCAGTGGCTGGTATGGTATTGGAAGCCCAGGCTGTTGGTTGAGGAATGGGTCTGCCTTCCTCGTGCCAGGCGCTTACAACAGCATATGACCAGTATTGTTGCTGCAGGGATTTTAAATCTAGGTGACCTGTTGGGGAGGCCTTGCTAACAGCATTGCAGGGCTCAACAACTATATCCTCTATCTCCCCATCAGTCGCAGCATCCTTGGATGCTCTGTCTGCTCTGGAATTTCCCTTACTATGTGGACCCCCTTTTCTATGGGCTGCTACCGTTCCTATGAAGCAGGGCTGGGATCGCTGTTTAAGGTATGACCAAAGCAGGCGTAACCAGGGCCCATGGACCAGGGCCTTACTGTCTATTATACAATAGTCATTTTTGTGGTATAGGGGCAAAGAGAGCATGGGGTTTATAGCATAGGCAAATATTCACGGGTCTATCTGAGGTTTCCTTCACAGCAGTTAGAAGTGTGGCGATTTCTGCATATTGTGAAGACTGCCTATTACATCTTCGCTGGATGGTTCTTTCTGACAATAGCAGCATATCCGGTGTGAGGGGATCCTTCAATGTGATATGAGGACCCATCGATGTAGACGTCTGGGGCACCCTGTATGGGCTCTTTCTGCACAGGATGGGTCTCAAAGTTAATCAGAGGTAACGGACATTCATGTCCCCCTCATAAATCAGAAATTGTGGCAGCAATGTGGTGGGTTTGGAAATGGTATCAATGTCTCTTTCCATAAATTCCAATGTTCATTTGCTGAGGCGCTGCGAGGAAACTAGTGAATCTCCAGGTTTCATCAGTAGTTTCAGAGGTGTGTGTCTGCTGTGCAGGATTGTAGCCTGTAACCCAGTAATAAAAGTAAAGTGATGTACCGCCCAGAAGGCGGCCAGTAGATGGTGCTTGCATGTGGTATACGTCTTTTCTGCCCCCTGCAGTATTCGAGACGCATATGCAATGGGCTGCAATCGATCAGTTCGTGTTTGGCACAGAACTGCAGTGAGGCTTTGCTCTGTGGCCCCGACTTCCAAATAGAATGGCTGCGTGGGATCAGGAGGGATCAGACATGTGGCCTGTATCACTGCAGTTTTTAAGTTAGCCACGGACTCAGTGTGGGCATCAGTCCATGCTGGGCGTATGTCATCACCCTGCAGTTTTGTTAAATCATACAGGGGCTTTGCACACTCTGCAAAGCCTGGGATAAAGTTCCTTTGGTACCCCACCAAAGCAAAGAGTGATCGTAGGCCTGTTTTGGAAGTGGGTTATGGCAGTCGCTGTATTATCTCCACCTTGTGAGAGTCGGAGGATGATCCCTCTGGAGAAATGGACACTCCTAGAAAGGTGACCCGTTCTTTTACTAATTGAGCCTTACGGTGATACACCTTTAATCCTGCCTGAGCCAACAATGTCAAAAGTTCATGCAAAATGGACAGATGCTCCTCCATGCTGTCGGTTGCGAGCAGTAGCTCATCTACATACTGCAGCAAGCAGGTAGGGTGGGAAACATCTTTTAAAATTGCAGCTACTCTTTTGTGGAATATAATGGGGGCATTGTGGAACGCCTGAGGCAGGCATGTCCAGGTGTAGCTGTGGTCCTCAAATGTGAACGCAAATTTGTACTTGTCTTCACTCTTAACAGGGATACTCCAGAATCCATTGGCGATGTCGAGGATCGAGAAATACTTGGAACCAGCAGGAATTTGAGATAATATGGTGGGAATTTCTCTTACTACCAGTGAGCAGGCTGGTGTTACAGAATTTAAGTTTCTGGAATCAACAGTCAGTCACCAGCTGCTATCAGGTTTTTTTAACCGGCCATGTGGGTGAATTGATCATGAAAGTGCTTGTCCGAAGAACACCCTGCTCGACTAGGGATTTTATGGTGTCACGAATGTAAGGGTGACTCTCCCTTGGGATGGGGTACTGTTTAGTGAATGAGCGGGGGGGTCCCGCAATAGATTCCTTACCTGCCATTTTTTCACAGTCATGCTTGCATGTGGCAAACACCGCTAGGTGTTCTTGAATTAGTTTTGTCACAGCTTCATTTTCATTCCCCGGAGGGTCACACTCAGATGGCTTTTTAATAGCAAAAACTGAGTGAGCATCTGAAATTTCTATCACTCCTGCCATATCTCTCAATCTCATCCAAACACAGTCACGATTATAATCTATCACCACGCCATACTGATCCAATACATCCGTCCCTAAAATTCCCCTTCCATCGGGGGTGGTCATCAGCATCGGCGCTGGAACCTTACAGGTAAGGCCTCCCAACTGAAGTTCAGTGGCCTTCCCTGTATACGCGGTGGTTGTATCACCGTTAAACCCTTTAAGGGTCATATAACCCTTGCCCGCCACCGCATGGCGTTCAGGGTATGGGGTGTGGATGATGGTAACAGCTGAGCCAGTATCAATAAGCATAATCTGCTGCCTGCCCCCTTTTAAGACAACAAGGACTACTGGTTTCCTGCTACTATTACGTCGGAACACAACTTCCAACCAATCTTTGGGGGCCGAACCCTGTCAGGGTCGATCCTTGAATGGGTCTCGCTAATGAGTGTGCATCGCCGATTGCATGCAACGGTAAATGCTTTTGCATCCTCACCGTGGCAATTTGGGTTTGTATCAGGGTTATCAACTGGTCCAATCGTTGATCTGTCCCAGAGGGCTTGGATTCATCCCTCGGGAAGTATATATGCATTGCATCACAGTTCGGTGCAGTTTTTTGCTAGATGGCCTACCTTCTTACAATTAAAGCACTGTCCCTTAAAGGGGTAGTTTCGAGATCCCTCCACCATTGACATTGTTTTTTTGCAGTGGGTGGTGACTTTACCTTTAACTGATCTTTTACCATCTCCCAGGCTATTTGAGCGCTAGTCTCTATATCTGTCCACTGATTAGTGGGCCTCATGTTATGCCCAGGGTACTTTTAACAAAAGGGTGGAGTTGGGTCAGAAACATTGATTTAAATTGTTCCTGATTCTTTTCTACTGTAGCATTTGCGGGTGCCTGGTTCTGCATACATTGATAGATATCGTACAGGCGAATACTGAAGGCTCTAGGGTCTCTTCTGGGTGCTGCTTGGTCTGATTAAGCAGAGCCACTAAGTTCAAGTTTCAGATCCCTAAATGGTTTAGGATCTCGGTCATGTGCCAGGCTGGAGGATTGCGTCTGGCAGATTATCTTTTAGGAAAGTGGAACAGGCCAAGCGGAGGACTCGTGTTAAGTTTCTCTTCCAACTCAGGGTGAACCCTTCTGAAATTTGCCCACCTCCTATTAACTTCCAGTGGATCGTCCCCATCATTTATGGGCCCCAACTCGTGGCTACACACAATGGCATCAGCACCAGATATGGGCCGTGAGTCGGTATGGTTACTGGTGATGTGGCCTTGCGCATTATCTCGTGAAGAAGTGGTTACTACGGCTACGATTGGGTCTTGTGTCTCCAAGTTATCCCATCCTACACCACCACCCTGGGGATTATACTGACCGCCTTCCTCTTCCCAATCTGTCTCCCCCTTGTCCCCTTCTGCTGTCTCTGTTATGGCTCCCCGTGTTATTGCAGATACCAGGGCCTGCTGCTCCCCTAACTTACTTTTTAGCCTCGCTATTTCTAGTTGGCACTGGGAGTGATCTACCTCCCTATGTGGCTTCTTAATTACTTCCCTTAATGTCCCCGCTTGCATTTTCTACCACTTGCTGTAGCTTCAAGTTTTCCAATATATATATTTTTAACTCTAATTTGTTTTCATTTGCTTCAACAACTGCTGCTGTGGCATTTACATTTGAGAGGCTTTGTTGTTCTAGCAATGAATCTGCCTGTTCAGCCCCTCTTTCTAATAGCCTAATACTGTGGTTTAATCGACCAATTTCTTGTCTTAAATGCTGTATTTCTCCCTCTTTTAACTGCTTCACAAGTTGGAGGCCTTCTTCCTTTTGTTGCTTTATACCTTCAATCTCTCTTTCTTTTAGTTGAATCTCTTTTACTTGCAATTCTTTAAATCTTGTATCACTTTGGCCTCCTGCCTCATTAATTCCTCATCTCTCCGGGTACAATAAAATGCGCTGAATGCCACAAGACCGTTTGCCCGTTTTGGCCTTAGCTCTCCTTTATCTACTTTCTCCTGGATAAGTGCCACCAGCTCCCCGAAGGACACAGTTTGACCCTTGCGGAGGTACCGTACCTGTGCCTTTAACTCTTCTATGTCTTGTATCGGCAACTTTTTGGACAACTTCTCCTGAGAAACTAGCTCAACATTTCTTTTTATTGTTGGCTTTCTGTTCATGACCGATTCCTTCATCCTGTGTCTTTTGAATATAACTATTGGTGGGTCCCCATTTAAACAGTTACAACTATCGAGACAACTGCTCCTTAAGACGCAACTCACCCGATCCGTTTAATCATTTATATGTTATGCTTCGCAACATAGGTTAGAATCGCAACTCCCAAAATTTCCAATTGTTCAAAACAATCATCAAAAAGCTGTCTCGCTAGATGCCCACATTCTCCAACAATTTGTAAGATTTCTAAATCTCTGGCATTAAATTGACAGCGAGACAGATTCTTTTAAAACAATTCGGAACAGTGTATTAAACACACACATGCACATTTATCAGCAGTCGTAGTTACCCTATGGATCTTATTTAGTTACAACAGATACAATGTTACAATAATGATTTATTAAAAGGTATACGTCACTTTCCTCTGGCTGGCTGGCTGGCTGAACACACGGCCTGCTGTTTCGGCAAATCTTTGAGCAGGCATTTTGCCGTGTGCCCAGGAGAGATAGAGCAGTCTGTCCTTGGGTTTTTATATCACTTAAGTCCATTGTTCCTCCGAAAGCCTCAGGATTGGATCTTGGTTCCAGGGCAGTTCCTCATTGGCTCTCCTCACTCATGTGTCTGCTGGAGGGCCCAGCCATCCCTGATTAGGTCAATGGCTTTCCAATACACATCTTTAAGCTCTGTTCAGCCAGAAGACACAGAACATGCTGGAAGTCTGTGAGCTTCCATTTTGAAACTTTCAAAACTGTCTTTTCGTCTGGTCTACACTTTCAACATTTATACATACACAGAACTAATTTTATTACTGAACACTTTTATTCTTACAGGGGTTAGGTCCACCTTTTCTCCGGCTCATAAGAACATAAAAACATAAGAAATAAGAACAGGAGTAGGCCATACAGCCCCTCGAGCCTGCTCCATCATTCAATAAGATCATGGCTGATCTGATCATGGACTCAGTTCGCTCCCCATAACCTCTTATCCCCTTATCGATTAAGAAATAGTCAATTTCTGTTTTAAATTTATTCAATGCCCCAGCTTCCACAGCTCTCTGAGGCAGTTAATTCCACAAATTCACAACCCTCTGAGAGAAGAAATTTCTCCTGATCTCTGTTTTAAATGGGCGGCCCCTTATTCTAAGATCATGCCCTCTAGTTCGAGTCTCCCCCATCAGTGGAAACATCCTCTCTGCATCCACCCTGTCAAGCCCCCTCATAATCTTATATGTCTCAATAAGATCACCTCCCATTCTTCTGATTTCCAATGAGTAGAGGCCCAACCTACTCAACCTTTCCTCATAAGTCAACCCCCTCATCCCCAGAATCAACCGAGTTAACCTTCTCTGAACTGCCCCCAAAGCAAATATATCCTTTCGTAAATATGGAAACCAATACTGCACGCAGTATTCCATGTGTGGCCTCACCAATACCTTATATAGCTGTAGTAAGACTTCCCTGCTTTTATACTCCATCCCCTTTGCAATAAAGGCCAAGATACCATTGGCCTTCCTAATCACTTGCTGTACCGGCATACTATCCTTTTGTGTTTCATGCACAAGTACCCCCAGGTCCCACTGTACTGCAGTACATTGCAATCTTTCTCCATTTAAATAATAGCTTGCTCTTTGATTTTTTTTCTGCCAAAGTGCATGACCTCACACTTTCCAACATTATACTCCATCTGCCAAATTTTTGCCCACTCACTTAGCCTGTCTATGTCCTTTTGCAGATTTGTTATGTCCGCCTCACTCATTGCTTTTCCTCCTATCTTTGTATCATCAGCAAACTTGGCTACATTACAATCAATCCCTACTTCCAATTCGTTAATGTAGATTGTAAATATTTGGGGTCCCAGCACTGATCCCTGCGGCACCCCACTAGTTACTGGTTGCCAACCAGAGAATGAATCATTTATCCCAACTCTCTGTTCTCTGTTAGTTAGCCAATCCTTTATCCATGCTAATATATTACCTCCAACCCTGTGAACTTTTATCTTGTGGAGTAACCTTTTATGTGGCACCTTGTCATATGCCTTCTGGAAGTCCAAATACACCACATCCACTGGTTCCCCTTTATCTACCCTGTTCGTTACATCCTCAAAGAACTCCAGCAAACTTGTCAAACATGACTTCCCCTTCATAAATCCATGCTGACTCAGCCTGACCGAATTTTGCTTTTCCAAATGCCCTGCTACTGCTTCTTTAATAATGGACTCCAACATTTTCCCAACCACTGATGTTAGGCTAACTGGTCTATAGTTTCCTGCTTTTTTTCTGCCTCCTTTTTTAAATAGGGGCTCGACTCATAATCCGGTGAAATTGTGGAATCCCTGTGGCACCCGTGTCCAGGTATACTGGCGGTCCCCTACAGTAAAGGCAAACTTGTCCTGTGATTGGCTATTGTTTATGATGGGTATGCTCAGGTCCTGGGACAATGATTGGGTTGGTTTCTACCAGTCCACAATCTTGTTTGGACCGTGCGCACACTCAATCAATCTGCAGACACACTGGGCCATACCCTTTTAATGTATCCTAATCCCTGGTGAGGAGCTGTACGCTCCCCACCTTCGCATGGTTGTCCAATTTATTTTGTTCCCCGAAGGTAGTAGCTTTGCGCCCATTTGGGCTTCTCCAAACTATTTTCTTCCCCCGGGGATCAATCAACGCTCCTAATTGTTCGAGGAGGTCAATTCCTATTATTGCACCCTCATTATTGGGACAGACATAAAATTGTGCGGGGATTAGAATCCCTGCCACATCCAATAATATTACTTTGCTTAGGTGTGCCCTTGTGGCAGAAGGCCCAACCCCTATGATTAAAACTGTCTGTTTGTTTGTGGGTAGGGAAGTATCTAATCATTGAGACAGAGGTGCCGGTATCCACTAACATGTCACATTGCTGGCTCCCTAACAATGCTGTAAGGTGGATCTGAGGATCGCCTTTGCTCTGAACGGGGGCTGCTGGCTTTCAGTCCCTTGCCAGGTCCTAAAAGGCCTGGAGGAGCTGATTCTAAAATTCCTTCTACCCGAGGAGCAAATATTCTCTTCAAATTAAGAAAATCTCCAATATTCAAAAGGTATCACCCACTGAATTAAAATAGAGTTCATAGCTGCATGTGAAAGAGTTAACTTCCTTTGTTTCGAAAGCCGACAAACACAGATACTTTCAATCAATGTCAACTTTCATTACACAGCTTGCAGCCTTTTCAGTTTAACCTCTCTGTTTTTACACTTAAAGAAAAACATCATCTTCCCTTTTCTCCTTTTCATTCACAATACGCGCAAGTCACTAAAACAAGGGCTTTCTCCTCTTTGTTTATTTTCCAACTCCCATCACTTCCTTCGTGCTGTGGGTGGGTCATCTGGTTTCCAATTTTGCAATTAGGTTTCAATTTTTTTTGATTTGCTAGGTACCGTGTCAGAGAAATTTCTGGTCCCAACTTGAGTTCTCACTTCCCATGGCTATATGTTGTCACCGGTACGTCCCTTACTTACTCCTCACGATTGAGACCGATACTTGCAATGTATACCAATATCAATTTTAACAATTGTTATACTATAATTATAACAGCTTTCTTGGCTCTCTTAGTTTTCTCTTTCTTCCACCAAGCCTTTTGCTCGGCTAGTTCTTGTGATGGATCCCATCCGTCCTTTATCATTTTGTCGATCAGTCCTTGGTGGTCATTGGCATAAAATTTGGTTAGTGACCCTTCGAGTCTCCAGATTGAAATCTTCACGACTAGTCATTTTGTTTAATGACTATTCCAGTGTCGATTCAACGTCTGTATACTCAGCCTCTCACAGCGTTCTTTCGTTCCCGTCTCAGGTGCCCTGAATAGACCAACCCTAGGACGCTGCTCTATTAGGCTTCGGCAACGTTTCGGTCACATTTATACTCTACCAGGTATATTCTAATCTATCTTCCAACTTGCCGACAATATCGCAATGACAGTTTCCTATCAATCACTTTAAACTAAATCAATGACTTTAAACTAACTTATTATACTCATGCACCAACAAAAGTTTGTTCTTTAGCAGACTTTCACAGTACGGAATACTGGTTGACAGCCAGCCTTGTCACAGAAATCATCTAATTTTGGAATGGTACTTTAAACTTACTCATTCCGAGATATTTCTGTCAACAGTCGTCTGTCCATCTCCCAGCGTATCCCATCCTCATCGCCAAATTGATATGGAACCAAAATAAGGCTCAACACACAAGTCTGATAAAGAATCATAAATAATGTTTATTTGCGAATACCTATAGCTTGGCCAAGGGAGCACGGCTAGAGTTCCCGCAACTCGATAGTGCCGCCTCAACTTTTGGCTGCCAGCTTACAGTATTTAAAGCCGAAAACCGCAGTCCATGTGTGTCACCAATCCCAAGAACTGACCCCAGACTCTCCGCGACATTTAGAACGCGCATCTTGACTTAACCACATGCATCTATCTATGTCAGCATCCCTATTCTCTGTCTAAGTCTACTAAGCCTGCTACCACATCCTCTTGCAGGTAAGCTGCGATATGATTGGCCTTGCTAGTTGTTGCTGGGCAGAAACAACTTGACATCTGTGTTTTACCCAGACTGCACCTACATTATTGGCTTGTCTACTTACTTTTCTAAACAATTTTCCCAGGCTACAACACTATATCACTACAGTGGGCTTCTAAAAGGTCCCACTTCAACGTCCTTTTGAAGTGTAGTCACCTTTGTAATATAGGAAACATGTCAGCCAATTTACAACACAAAAATTCCTACCAACAGCAATGTGATAATGATTAGATAATCTGTTTTGGTATGTTTGTTGAGAGATAAATATTGGCCAGGTATAGTGCCATGGAATCTTTTACATCTACCTGAGAGGATAGATGGCATCTCATCCGAAAGATGGCAACTCTAACAGTGCAGCACTCGCTCAGTACTGCACTGGAGTGTCAGCTTGGATTATGTGCTCAAGTCTCTAGAGTCGGGTTTGGAATCCACAACCTTCTGACTCGGAGGCAAGCGTGTTACTACTGAGCTGCAGCTGACACAAGGATGTCAACTTTAAGTTTGAATCACACACTTGGTATCTTTCTGTGAAAGGATAATTTTTTTTAAATGGTGGAAAACACTGTTTAAAAAAATACTGAATTACCTTTCTGCAATGTCTTGCATGTCAGGCCAAATAGACTGCTGTTGGCATATACTAATTCTTTCCAGTAATTCGTGATACTGTGTTCCTTAAATCCTTGGTAGGTAATTCTTTGCATTCACTGACACGCCAACCTCTTGATGATTGTAAGTGTGATGGTTTCCTTTTCGGCACAAGGCAGACAATCCCACCTTGGGACACACTATTTGTCTTTGTCGATTTGTGATACAACATTCAAATCTCTTCTCCAGTATTCTTGCAAATGACTAGCTGTAGGGAAGACAAGAGAACATAGGAAAAATACAGAATAATAATCCTGAACATCCCAAATGTAATAGTTTAAACGGTGCGAGTTGACAGTATTTGAAGAATGGGAAGTTTCTTTTTATTTCTGGTAATAAATAAGAACTTTCAGTCAAGTATAGTAAGTATCAAAACTGAAAGCCTATTCCTTGCCAACTGAACTGCTTTATTGAATGACTGATAAGAAAAAGCAAGA
Source organism: Pristiophorus japonicus (assembly GCF_044704955.1). NCBI lineage: Eukaryota > Metazoa > Chordata > Chondrichthyes > Pristiophoridae > Pristiophorus > Pristiophorus japonicus. The sequence continues at coordinate 87,323,848 of NC_091982.1, read as the reverse complement.
TTTAAATATGCTCAGCAGCAACATTTTTGCTTCATACATCATAGGCAGTCCCTCGTATCGAGGATGACTTGCTTCCACGCCGAAAAGGGATGAGTTCACAGGTGTTTCAATGAAGGACCTAATATTCCAGATCCCGAATTACATCTTGAAATGTGGAAGATGCCTGTGCGTGGATTTTTTTAACGTGTGGTGGCCGTTGCACCCCAGCCACCACACGGGTTTGACAGAGCTCGGTCTTGGTCCAGTGGCAAGGGTTAACCAAGACGACTGGAGACCAGCTCTGCTGCACGGACCTAGTGTGCACATATATCACAGTGCAGGCTGGTCCATGCTGCCCCTGGGCCCTTGCCTCTTCTGGGCCCCGAACTCTCGCCTCTTCTGCTCCGATCATATCCCTCTACGAACTCTTGCCGCTCCTTCGCCCCGACCTCGCAACTTCTGCTGTACCTGCCCGCACTGCAGTCAGCCATCGCCCTCCTGCAGCAGCACGTGATGCTCCCTGTAGTGGTACGCCGCCGCACGCTGCTCCCTCTAATGGCCCCGGCCTGCTGATGATCGTGCAGGCCGGGACCGAGCCGATTTCCGAACCATAGAGGGCACTGCTGAATAGTAGCTTGGAAATGCCAATATCTATCAGCAATATGGCACGAGAAATAAACAATGCAGTCTGCATCTGGACATTGTGATTTGAGCCAACTAAAATCCATCAAAATTATAGCAGGACTTGGGCCTAAGAATATTCAACTTAAGTAGCAAATCCTTACATCCACTCAGAGTGCAAGGGTTTTCCTCCATCTGGGCCAAAATGTTCCCGTGCTCCTGGGAGCACTCTCACTGGTAGAATGGCAGACCAACCCTGTTAGATTACACAGGGATAGTTTTCCTGTAGAAATGCTACTGTATCAATTAACAGAGACTGTCCACAATTCTCAGTCTATCATATCTCATTAATCTGACTCTCAGGTCTCACAAAGCACAGATTCATAATTTTATTTTAAAGTGATCCATGTAATACGGGGTTATTTTGGTCTCTCCACCTCCTGTTTTCCAGCAGGAATAGGACAGTAACAAGACTAAGATCCCAAATAAATACTTTCCATCCGAGGTCTGCCCACTGTCATTGTCCAGCGAACCTTGAAATAGGTGGCCAGCGCTGTCACCAGAAACAAGCAGAAGCCTCATGAGGCCATGCAGATTAGGATTCTATGACATGGATAGAAATCGAATGTCATTTTAGTTCACCAATGCAGCACGACCAGTATAATTCCTGCACAGTGACCCTCAAGCAGAAAGCAACCAAAGCCAACGATTCTTAAAGGGGTCACTGGAGGCTGCAAGGAGAAAATTGAAGTAAAGGTTTGGGAACTATTTTTTGACGGCAGTATAATTACCCTTCCTGCACCTCCCTAAAATTGCTCCCAAATTTTGACCTACGAGTCTGTCGACGCTCAGACTCCAGTCCTCCCCTTTAATAGCATTGTGCAGGCTCGGTTCAGTGGATGGGCCACCGGATTCCCCCTCCAAAACAGCAAGCTGCCAATCAGCACTCAGAACAGGCTGGTCGTTTGCCGTATCCATGTAAATGAGGCTCGACCATAAAAATAGTTTGGTGCTTCTTGCGAGTGATGGTGAAGTCACTCCGCTCACCATTCACTGTATGGAGGCTGCAATCCAAAATCACCCCGATATTTCAACTAGTGTCTCAAGGCTCTGCCCATACATTAATGTTTGTTTGGTTCTTTGGTCTAGATCGTTTCTTGTGCCAACCAGCAAGTAATTAAAGGTTCTGCTGAGAAAAAAAACTGATTTGGCAAAAAAAAGCATCTTAGCTTCGTGCAAAATGATTTATGTATTTCAAAGCTTATGATTCCATCGTCTTGCCAGTTCTCCTTTCTGTCTTTATTTTCAACTAAAGCTCATGTGCAGATATTTGTAGATTAATGATTATACAGATGGCAGAAGATCAATGCTGTGGTTTACACTTTGATGGTTCATAAACTGAACATCTGGGAGCTGCCCCAGCAACAGGAAACTCTACCAGATGTCAGGTTTCTAAAACTCCTCACAAATTTCACTGTCATAATTCCGAACTGCTACAATGATATAAAATTGTCTTGTATCATAAGCTAAATTAAGTAGAAAATGTTATTTACAATTTGCGACATCAAAAACTGCTTCCCTTTGCAAAAATGTAATAAGCGCGATGATGTTGCTTAAAAATCACTCATTGAGAAAAATAAATACATCATACTGATAGGAGGAGCTGAATAAACATAATAAATGTTTATTTGAAATAAATTTTGCATGGCCTCACTATGGTCAGCATTAAGCAACACTTTTATGCACATCTTTTATGCTAATAGAATATTTTATTATCCGAAAGAAAACTGGTTCAGCCGAATTAAAATTATGTAGAAGTCAACAAAAACTGAAGATAAACTGCTGCCATTGCTTGGTGGAGGCTGTTAAACAAACTGAAGATCGCTATCCTTGTTATATTTAGTGTTATATTTAGCACAGATATACTTCATTAGTTTAAATGGCTAATGCTACAGATGGGAAAAATTATCATAACTATATATCAGAGGTTAAAGACCTTCAATTTTTGAATGCATTCATTGTTAACCTTATTCATTAGGCAAGACATAATATAGTGGAACTTTTTGACTGCTACAAAAATAAATTCACCATTTCAAGAGTTTCACTGCATCAGTATGTTGGCTGATTGACCTGCATTAAATCAGAGGAAGTTGAATTAACGATTGCAGACGGGTCTTAGACATGAAACGTTGACTTATTTTTTTCTCCGCAGATGCTGCCTGACCTGCTGAGTACTTCCATTTTTTTTTCTCCTTTTCATTTTTAACAATCCCAGAACCTGCAGTATTTTGGTCTTTGTTTGCTGAGTGAAAGCTGCGAATGAGCACAGAATCTAAAATCAAATCCACAAAATCTGTTGCGGCATACTCGCTATAGATGCTGAACACTTAAAAAAAATTCCTCCCTCTGTTATTTTAGCAAAGATGTAACCTATTTGTTTTAAATAGATTAGCACCTTCTCTAAGATAACAGAGAGAAATGTCAGATGAAACCACAAACTATTTGTAGGCTAATATCCCACAGTGGTAATTTTAAATCCATTGTCGGTGCAATTGGTCTACATTACCATAGGAAAAGAAAATCGGGTGCGGCATAAAATGGGCTGCCCATTCAATACATGTCCATTTCGTGTTACTGGCGAAAATCAATTTCACCCCATTGCCTCATCCCATTCCATGGACGAGCACATAAATCTAGGTTGACACTCTAGTGCAGTGGTGAGAGAGTGCTGCACTGTCAGAGGTACCTTCTTTCAGATTAGACCTTAAACCGCGGCCCCGTCTGCCCTCTCAGGTGGACGTAAAAGATCCCATGGTACTATTTTGAAGAAGAGCAGGGGAGTTATCCCCAGTGTCCTGGACAATATTTATCCCTCAATCAACATAACAAAAATAGATTACCTGGTCATTATCGCATTGCTGTTTGTGGGAGTTGCTGTGTGGAAATTGGCTGCTACGTTTCCCACATTACAACAGTGATATATTCCAAAAGTACTTCATTGGCTGTAAAGCGCTTTGAGACGTTGGGTGGTTATGAAAGACACTATATAAATTCAAGTCTTTCTTTCTTCCTTTCATACAGTAAACAGCCACTTCATGTCTGTACAGTAGGAATGTATAAGGGCAGCTGATCCACTACCATCCATTTGGTCCCCAGCTAAGTTGAATTTCATCCCCTAAAAAGCTTCAAGTCACAGTAATATTGCTTATTTAAAGGAAATTTGCTTATTGTGTGTGTATGTTTTGACATCAAATAGTATTATGCAGGAATAAGACAATCACACCCAGATGTATGATGGTCTTTAAGATAAATTTACTTTTACAATTTTTGAATTGCCTTTTTTAAAGCGATCATCCCCAAGTTTTCTCCCTTCCTCTGTTGATTCATGCTGAGGTGCAGTTGTTCAGCTGGCACTCATCTCTGGTACCTTGCTAAAAAAGACCATTCTTCAGGTGCTGGCCTCGATAACGAGTGTCATCAAGCTACTCGATTATGGGGTGGGGGCATCAGAACCAAGGCTGATGCTGTTCTCGTTTGACGCCTATACGCATATATTTTCGAACAGCAGTTGCTGGATAGCCAACAAGTGTAGGAACCCTGGGTGAATTTTTCCCTTTCCTTAGCTAGGAGGACTGAGACAAATGGTAGTGCTCCTATTGTTACACACAGCAAAGATCAACAAACTCAATATAGCCTGGGGATCAAAGCTATATATTCTTGGTCTGGCTCAGCCTACACATGGAGGATGTTCAAATGGTGCTTTTTTAAATGACATTTTGTAACTAGTCCTCTTGTTATTACTTATATGTACACTAACAATCCCCTCATTTTAGAAGCTTAGCATGTTGTATTTCCTTCTTTCTGTGACCTTTTATACATAAGGTTGTATGCAAATAGCAAGAAGTTTAATAAATATTGCTTCCTCAAGCGTTGCTGTCTATTATGTGCACTGAGAATGCATAAGAATCTGATTATGGATTACTGTGCTCTTCATAGTTCATCGCAGTTCTGCTGAAACTATGGGGGCGAAATTGCCCTGCGTCCCAAGAAAGAGTGCCGGACTGCACAGTGGTAGTCCGGACCACGCTAGGGCCTCCATCGTCGTGCCAACCCAAGAGTCGACCGACAAAAAACGATGGCGGCACGAGGTGCTGGCACCTTCCCCTTTAGCGACCCACGAAGCTGGCGTTGAAATCTGCTCACGCTAACCTCGCAGCCCGAAGGGCAATTTCCCCCGCGGGGCAGTAACAGATCGAAGCGGAGCGGTGAGGGGTCGCCGCGCACGGTGATGATGTCATCGTGGGTTGCGTTGTTGCCTGGGGCGCTAACCACGAGGCGCGCGCTACTGTGGCAGCGTCTCCGCAATCTCCCGGGCAATTTCCCAGCGCCCCCTTCCCCCTGGCAAAAACTGTCTTGTGTCCAGTTAGCACCCGCTGTAAAAAGGGGCACTTTCGTAAAAATATCGATTTATTTGTATAACATCCAAGATTGAACTCAAAATTAATAACCAATTAAAAAAGACAGTTAAATGTAAAACTGAATGATGGTTATAATTCATCAGGTTAAATTCTAGGGGCTAGAAATTCAATAGGTTTGCGCCCGTTTTACTGCCAGGGCAAAGCAATTTTTTTTTGGCAAGAAACGAATCGCACAACATTTTATGCTCTGGGTAGAAAATTCGGCAGTGGTTTAGCACCGGTGTTAAAAGTTATCGCCCGCCTGATTTTTAAAACATTTTTACAACATCAATCAGCGTGCAATGCTGGGTTATCGCCGTGAGCAGTAAATTCGGCGTTATCGCCCGTTTCATTGCCCGCCCGAAAACCCACCCTGAAAAAACATTCGGATCCAGGCCGGACCCAGTGCTAACAGTGCCATCTTGAAAACAGAGCACAAGTTCAGTGCAGAAAAGGATTTGGAGAAGGAAGGCTGCATTTTATACAGTGAAGTTTTATGTGAGTTAAATTCATTTTCAAGAACATTTAAGGACTTTTAAGGACATTTTTTAAAAATGGGGGCTATACTATGTCAGCCATTATTCCTGGTTGCTTTTTGTATGCAGCATCGAGCTGGAAGAAGGCTTACTGATGAGCAGTTTGAGCATAATCGAAGAGGTTGCAGACGTATGGGGAGGAGGCCTTACCCCCCCCCCCCACGAGTTTATAGCTCTCTGAGGCACTGTGCATTAGAAGGCTCCGCTTCCGAAAAGAGACGGTCACAGATATGCCAGCTCATAAAGGCAGACCTATACTCTGCCAGCAGCAACAGGACTGCACTGTCTGTTGAGGTGAAGGTGACTGCAGGATTTGCCTTCTATGCCTCCGGCTCCTTTCAGGCATCAGCATGGGATATCTGCTCCATCTCGCAGTTCGCTAACATTGCTGCATTCACCGGGTGACTACTGCACTGTACACATGCAGGATGGATTTTATAAAGTTCCCAATGACCAAGGAGGCACAGAATGAGAGGGCTATTGGGTTGGGGTGAATTGCTGGCTTCTCCAAGGTTCAGGCTGCCATTGACTGTATGCACATCGCCCTGCGAGCACCTTTCCAGGATTCAGAGGTTTACAGAAACAGAAAGGGATTCCACTCCCTGAACGTACAGATTGTTTGCAACCATACTCAGCGTACCATAGCAGTAAATGCCCAATTTCCAGGGAGCATCCATGATGCTTTCATCTTGCGTGAGACCAGTGTCTCATGCCTGTTTGAGTGTCAGCCACAAGGCTAGAGCTGGATGCTGGGGGACAAAGGTTATGGCCTCACCACCTGGTTCATGACCCTCCCTCTGGAACCCTTAGACAGAAGCCGAGCATCGTTATAGTGACAGCCATGCAGCCACAAGCAACATCGTCGAAAAGACAATTGGAGTACTTAAGCAGCACTTCTGGTGCCTGTATCACTCTGGAGGCTCCCTGCAACACTCCCTTCAGCAGGTCTCTGAGTTCATTGTGGTGGGCTGTATGCTACACAACTTAGCCATCATGAGGGAACAGGATTTTCCACTGAGGACTGCGGCACCACTTCAGGAGAGAGGGGAGGAGGGGGAGGAGGAGGAGGAGGAGAATGAGGAGGAGGAGGATGAGGATGAGGAGGAGGACGATGAACCCATGCCACCACCCCCACCACCACCAACACAGAGGAGGCCTCGTGGAACTTTCGCCAGTGCAAAAGCCTTACGTCAGCAGCTCATAATTCAACACTTTGCTCGAAGAGTGAATGGCACATTTGACCATGGACTAGCCACTCTATCCCACCATGTTGATTATTCCCCCTCTTATTCTGCAAATGAGACACTACACAGGAATGGTTAAGGTGAACAAAAAGTGTATTAAACATAGAGTAGCTTGAATAAGATTTATTAAAATTGTAACTTGAATAAGATTTAACTTGAATAAAATTTAAACATCTCAAAAGTGGAACAAAAATTTATTAAACATTATTGTGAATTGGCAAACTTTTATAAAATATCAACAACAAAACAGCAACAAAACAATGAAAGAACAACGAAAGAACAACCCCTGCACCAAACATCTTTTATCTGCGGCCCCCTTCTTCCGCCCTTCCCCACCTTCCCCCCTCCCCCCCTCATTCTAACCCCCCTCCCTCGTGTCATGACCCTACCCAAGGTGGTACTAAGACATCGTGCAGAAGGCAGCCCGAGTCCTGCTCTAAAAGGGGGAGAGAGACAATGGAGACACCAATTATGGATCCCCTGGAGAAGCTCGGGCTATGGAAGGCCCAGCTTCTGAATGGCAAGCGTGTTGCTTGTCCTTGCCACTCACAGGTGATGTGGGTCTGGGTGTGACACTGGAGACTGCAGTGTCAAAGATCGAGACCATCAATTGCGTGTGGGCATTGACAGTCTCGGTGGTTTTGCAGCTCGCACCAACAATCTGCGACATGCCCTCCCTCATGTCCACGGATAGTGCCGCAATGCTTGCGGAAATACTACCCAAGACCTCCAGGAGCTGTCGGGTGAGCTGAATGCTCTCCCTGGATAGTCCCACCATGTCCAGGTTTGCAGCTGCCTGTCTGCCAGCAGACCGGCTTTGCCAACTCACCCTCCAGAGAGACGATATACGGGATTCAACCCCAGTGCTGCATTGCAGCATACCACTTGTACTCGAGCCCTCGGATGGCTCAAAGCCCAAGAATGTTTCCTCCTCGGACAAGCTTGTGGCTGCAGCAAAAAGAGGTATCGAATGCCTTGCCCCCCCACCCCCAGAATAGGTTGATCAGTTTGCTCCTCTCATGGAGGTTTCTCATCCTAGGCCTTGCCCTCGTCCCCCTCTATCCACCCCCACATGGCGGACTGAGGTGGAGGTTTCCATTGGAGAATGTGGCGCATGTGACTCTTCAAATAGAAAACAACAAACGAGTGGTTAGCAGCAGAGGAGGGGGAAAGTTTGACATGAGTAAGGTTACATAGCACAGGCTCATTTGAAGGACCGCCGCTGCTGCATTATATGCAGTCAAGAGACACTGCATCACATTAGCCAAACCTTAATCCAGAGATACTACACCACATTGCCTGAACCCCCATCTACAGACACTAGATCACATTGCCCCAACCCAGACCGAGGATTTTGCAGGCCATACCCTCAGTTTCGAACAGGGGCTCAGCCCCCCGCATGGGTAGTTGACCTCCCTGAGGCATCGATCAGACCTGCCATGCACTCCTCCAGATCTGTCAGAGGCATTGTTATGGGTGGACCACCGCTTGTCCGTCGCTGCTCTCGGCGGTTGTGGGACATCTTTCTCTGCAAAGATGACAATGGGAATGGTTACCAGAGGGCCCATCTGCTCTTGTGGCACACACAGATAGCCATCAAAGCACTTATATCATACTGTGTGCATTTAGTACAGTCCTCTATTTAATGCCGCTGGAAGTTGCACGTGGTTCATTTAAGATCTCAGAATGCAGTCTTAATAATGTGTAAAGATACATTCATGGCAAATAAGGTGCAACACTAAGCCTACCTATACCAACACATATCAGATTTATAATTTAAGTAATGAAGGAGTGCATCAATAAAAATGTTACTTACTCTGATAATCCTGCAATGGTCATTGAACCTGTTGCGGCACTGTATGTGGGTCCGTCTGATATCATCCACGAAAGACACCTCCTGAGAAATGTTGGTCCAAAGACGCCTAAGAACCGCTGGAAGGGGTTTACTTGCATCCCTCCTATTTAATTCACCCTATCTCCTCTCCACAGCTGTGATAAGGACCTCGTTCACCTCATTACTGAACTTGCTCATTCTCTGCCTGCTCACCTTTCCTTCTTCCATCGTGCCTGCGATCTGCAAATGGCTGATTCAGCCCTGGGTGTACTGTGCATGTGCAGGCGCTCCCTGACAGCTGACCAGAAACGTGGGAAGAACAAAAAAATGGCAAAAAAAAAAAATCGGGAAAAAAATTTTCACATGCGCAGAAGGTCTTTTCTTTTTATTTTTTTTGATCGCAAATTTCAGCTCCGCCACACAAATTCAGTCGTGCAATGCCAGATTTATCGCTATCATTATCGCTGGTCACCATTTGATGAATTTTGCTCGATCCGGCGATAACAGTACCCTAAAAAAATAACGGTACGGCTAAAAAGATAACGGTACGCCATGATTATCGGCTAAAAATGGGCAAAATTGCTAAAACCCAAATTTCCAGCCCTAGGATTTTGAGCTAATTAAACCACTAAGCTTTAATTAGCTTGATATCTGCTTTTCCCACCAGTTCATTCAATATAGCATTTAATTTTTAGTTTTTTTCAGTATGTTGCTGAGAGAAGATGGTGGATCCTATTTTTCAGTGCTTATCTTTACAACTTGGGTTGTTTCGCGAATGCAGAGCACATTTGTGAGTCAATTAAATAAGTAGGGAATGTTAACACCCTTCGCCCAGCCAAATCGAGTAAGTATGGGAGTTAAAATCAATTGGTAGGCTTACCGCTGGCTTTATGCTCTGCCGTCATTTTGCGCTATGGATTTAATAGGCGGCTGAGGCACCCACCTGTCTAAAGAGAATACCTCAGGAATACAGTTAAATCAGGCTCCTATTTTAGTCATCGGACCACAAAGTCTTTATTGGGACTTACTCATTGGAGCATCTGCTGATACATACTTCACAGAAAAGATAATTGTCGGAGTATACAATGGGCTACCGATTCAGTAGAAGAACATAAAACAACATAAGAAATAGGAGCAGCAGTTGGCCATTCGGCCCTTCGAGCCTTCTCTGTCATTCAATAAGACCGTGGCTGGTTTTCAACCTCAACTCCACTTTCCCGCTCTATTCCCATATCCCTTGATTCCCTTAGTATCCAAAGATTTATTGATCTCTGTTTTGAATATACTCAATGGCTGAGCTTCCACAACCCAATGGGGTAGAGAATTCCAAAGATTCACAACCATTTGCGTGAAGAAATTTCTCCTCATCTCACTCCTAAATGGCCGACCTCTTATACTGAGACTGTGATCCTTAGTTCTAGACTCCTCAGTCAGGGGAAACATTCTCCCAGCATCTACCCTGTCAAGTACCTTAATAATTTTATGCGTTTCAATTCTTCTAAATTCTAGGGAATATAGGCCTAGTCTACTCAATCTCTCCTCATCGGACAATCCTTCATCCCAGGAATCAACCTGGTGAACCTTCATTGCACTCCCTCCGAGGCAAGTATATTCCTCGTTAGGTAAGGAGACCAAAACTGTACACAATACTCCAGGCGTGGTCTCACCATGACCCTACATAATTGTAGTAAGATCACTCATTTTGCGCTACCACTCAAGACCAGTTTAACCCCTGTGTTTTCCAGTTATACTGCAAATATAATTTACTGTGCTGATGTTTTGTCCCACTTGAAGTTTGCATAAATACTATAGTTAATATTAGAATAGTATTCTCAGTTTTTCTTTGCTGCTACACAGCTGACAGCTACACTCTCGAGATCCATCCCTTGGGATTTCATTTCTACTGCAACACTACCAATACTAGCAGCATTGCTACATCTATGGGGAATGCTGTATTTTGGAGAGGAAATTACCTGCATACAGAAGCAGAAAAGAAAAAAAGAACTGGCAATCTGCAGGGAGATGATTGAGGAAGATAATGAAAGAAATGTGTCCTGGTGTTCCACTAATAGCCCACCAATAGATTGTAGTGATTTTAAAACTAGGGCATTATAGAGTGTGTGATATAAAACAGTAAGGACCTGAACATTTTCTGGTGGTCAACGGACATCATCAGCATAGCAATTTACAATACATGGGACCCACTGTGGAAGTGGCACTTGTGAGTGAATAACATACCACAATCTACACCAGCTGCAGTTGCTCAACTTCTGCGAAATATAGTAATTCATTTGATTCCATACTTTCCTTAGTTCAGTTTCACTGGATACACAGGAAAGAATGCAAGGAGACTGACAAGGAATGCAGAAATACTGTCGACCGGTAAAGTCGGATCATTGTTCTGAGAGAACTGAAAGACAACAGCCCCCTGTCTCTAGCTTTTCTTTTGTACAAGGAATGGTGCAAAACATTTTCCAGTGCTTTGGTGAGCAGTTTTCAAATTGCCAGCTGGCATGCTAGACAGCTGGACTGCATAAATGAGATTGCAGAGAATATATTTGGTACAATTGGAGGCTACATGTGGCATCTTACTACTTACAAAGTATCAAAATGCACAAATGTCTCCAACAACTCAATTGGTAATGCAGAAAAAAAGAAAGACTTGCAATTATATACTGCCTTTCATGACCTCAGGACATCCAAAATACTTTTGAAGTGTAGCCATTTCTGTAATGTAATAAATGTTAAATGCAAAACACAACATGTAACTGAACCAGAACCTCAGAGAGCAGGAAGCTCCCAGTCTGTGGTGAATTAGTCAATCCCAGTAGGCAGTTATGGAGCTAAGACTGGCAGTTACGTTGAAGATAAAAGGGCTGTTTCTTTTTTAAGGATTTTTTTTCTCTGGAGAAGGAATCAAATTGTGTTTTCCATGCAAATATGACAATAGAAATCCACCTTTACATAAAAATCCTGTGGTCAAATTTTCAGTGAGGGAATCATCATTTAGGCAGCCATAAAAACACTTTTGGCAACAATAATATGTGAATCGCCCAATTAATTCAGAGCTTCATACATTGTAAACGACTGATCAGTAGTGAGTCATCTGACCTAGATACAGTTTAAAAAGAGGCAGCTCGTGCAGAGCACAGAGTGCAGCAGCATAGAGTGGCATTCGTGAGTTTGGTAAGTGGGCGAGTTCGGGCAAGTGGGGGTGGTAGGTGCTGTTTTGTCTTGTTTTTCCTACCAGTGCTGACACTAGAGCAGCTGATAAGGAGTGCGAGAGTAAGAGACGGAGGTCCAGAGACCAGACTAACCAGCTACAGACAAAGATAGAGGGGTGCAAAAGCGAGATGTGACGTCACAGCCAAGCTGGTAAGTGGTTGGCTGTTCAACTGGTAAGTATAACTCTCTTTTAGACTGACTTTTAGATTGGTTTAATTGACAGCGAGCTACTAAATAACTGTTTGGTGTTTAAGTAAATTTTAGTAAGCAAATTAATTTAAGGATTAAGTCATGGCAGGAGAGCTCGGAGCCGTGTCATGCTCCTCCTGTGCTATGTGGGAAATCAAGGACATTTCCAGTGTCCCTGACTACTATGTGTGCAGGAAGTGTATCCAGCTGCAGCTCCTAACAGACCGCATGACAGCACTGAAGCTGTGGATGGATTCATTCTGGAGCATGCGCGATGCTGAGAATGTTGTGGATAGCACATTTAGTGAGTTGGTCACACTGCAGGTAAAGGTTAGGACAGATAGTGAATGGGTGACCAAGAGACAAGGCATGAGCAGGAAGGTAGTGCAGGAGTCCCCTGCAGTCATCTCCCTCCAAAACAGATATACCATTTTGGATACTGTTGGGGGAGATGACTTACCAGGGGAAGGCACCAGCAGCCAGGTTCATGGCACCATGGGTGGCTCTGCTGCACAGAAGGGCGGGAAAAAGAGTGGGAGAGCTATAGTGATAGGGGACTCTACTGTAAGGGGAATAGATAGGAGTTTCTGCAGCTGCAACCGAGACTCCAGGATGGTATGTTGCCTCCCTGGTGCAAGGGTTAAGGATGCCTTGGAGCGGCTGCTGAGCATTCTGGAGAGGGAGAGTGAACAGCCAGTTGTCGTGGTACATGTAGGTACCAACGATATAGGTGAGATGCGGGAAGAGGTCCAACAAGCTGAATTTAGGGAGCTAGGGGTTAAATTAACAAGTAGGACCTCAAAGGTAGTAATCTCTGGATTGCTACCAGTGCCACGTGCTAATCAGAGTAGAGGGAGCAGGAGAGTTAGAATAAATACGTGGCTTGAGCAATGGTGCAAGAGGGAGGGATTCAAATTCCTGGGACATTGGAACCAGTTCTGGGGGAAGTGGGACCAGTACAAAAGGGATGGTTTGCACATGGGCAGGACTGGAATTGATGTCCTAGGGGTAACTTTTTCTTATGCAGTTCGGGAGTGTTTAAACTAATATGGCAGGGAGATGGGAACCTATGCAGCGAGACAGGGTGAAGTAATAAGGAGTCGGAAACAGATGGTAGAAAGGTAAAAAGCAATAGTGGAAGGCTGAGTAAACAAAGGCAAGAATCAAAAAGGGCCACACTACATCATAATTCTAAAAGGACAAAGGATGTTAAAAAAAAAACAAGCCTGAAGGCTTTGTGTTTTAGTGCAATGAGTATCCGTAATAAAGTGGATGAATTAACTGTGCAAATAGATGTTAACAGATATGATGCGATTGGGATTACAGAGACGTGGCTCCAGGATGATCAGGGCTGGGAACTCAACATCCAAGGGTATTCAACATTCAGGAAGGATAGAATAAAAGGAAAAGGAGGTGGGGTAGCATTGCTGGTTAAAGAGGAGATTAATGCAATAGTTAGGAAGGACATTAGCTTGGATGATGTGGAATCTATATGGGTAGAGCTGCAGAACACCAAAGGGCAAAAAATTTTAGTGGGAATTGTGTACAGACCTCCAAAGAGTAGTAGTGATGTTGGGGAGGGCATCAAACAGGAAATTAGGGGTGCATGATAATAAAGGTGCAGCAGTTATAATGGGTGACTTTAATATGCATATAGATTGGGCTAACCAAACTGGAAGCAATACGGTGGAGGAGGATTTCCTGGAGTGCATAAGGGATGGTTTTCTAGACCAATATGTCGAGGAACCAACTAGTGGGGAGGCCATCTTAGACTGGGTGTTGTGTAATGAGAGAGGATTAATTCGCAATTTCGTTGTGCGAGGCCCCTTGGGGAAGAGTGACCATAATATGATGGAATTCTACATTAGGATGGAGAATGAAAAAGTTAATTCAGAGACCATGGTCCAGAACTTAAAGAAGGGTAACTTTGAAGGTATGAGGCATGAATTGGTTAGGATAGATTGGCGAATGATACTTAAAGGGTTGACAGTGGATGGGCAATGGCAGACATTTAGAGACCGCATGGATGAACTACTACAAATGTACATCCTTGTCTGGCGTAAAAATAAAAAAGGGAAGGTGGCTCAATCGTGGCTATCAAGGGAAATCAGGGATAGCATTAAAGCCAAGGAAGTGGCATACAAATTGGCCAGAAATAGCAGCGAACCCGGGGACTGGGAGAAATTTAGAACTCAGCAGAGGAAGACAAAGGATTTGATTAGGGCAGGGAAAATAGAGTACGAGAGGAAGCTTGCAGGGGACATTAAGACGGACTGCAAAAGCTTCTATAGATATGTAAAGAGAAAAAGGTTAGTAAAGACAAACATAGGGTCCCTGCAGTCAGAATCAGGGGAAGTCATAACGGGGAACAAAGAAATGGCAGACCAATTGAACAAGTACTTTGGTTCGGTATGCTCTAAGGAGGATACAAACAAGCTTCCGGATATAAAAGGGGTCAGAGGGTCGAGTAAGAAGGAGGAACTGAGGGATATCCTTCTTAGACAGGAAATTGTGTTGGGGAAATTGATGGGATTGAAGACCGATAAATCCCCAGGCCCTGATGGTCTGCATCCCAGATTACTTAAGTAGGTGGCCTTGGAAATAGCAGATGCATTGACAGTCATTTTCCAACATTCCATAGACTCTGGATCAGTTCCTATGGAGTGGAGGGTAGCCAATGTAACCCCACTTTTTTAAAGAAGGAGGGAGAGAGAAAACAGGGAATTATAGACCGGTCAGTCTGACATCGGTAGTGGGTAAAATGATGGAATCAATTATTAAGAATTTCATAGCAGCGCATTTGGAAAGAGGTGACATGATAGGTCCAAGTCAGCATGGATTTGTGAAAAGAAAATCATGCTTGACAAATCTTCTGGAATTTTTTGAGGATGTTTCCAGTAGAGTGGACAAGAGAGAGCCAGTTGATGTGGTCTATTTGGCATTTCAGAAGGCCTTCGACAAGGTCCCACACAAGAGATTAATGTGCAAAGTTAAAGCACATGGGATTGGGGGTAGTGTCTTGACATGGATTGAGAACTGGTTGTCAGACAGGAAGCAAAGAGTAGGAGTAAATGGGTGCTTTTCAGAATGGCAGGCAGTGACTAGTGGGGTACTGCAAGGTTCTGTGCTGGGGCCCCAGCTGTTTACATTGTACATTAATGATTTAGACGAGGGGATTAAATGTAGTATCTCCAAATTTGCAGATGACACTAAGTTGGGTGGCAATGTGAGCTGCGAGGAGGACGCTTTAAGGCTGCAGAGTGACTTGGATAGGTTAGGTGAGTGGGCAAATGCATGGCAAATGAAGTATAATGTTGATAAATGTGAAGTTATCCACTTTGGTTGTAAAAACAGAGAGACAGACTATTATCTGAATGGTGACAGATTGGGAAAAGGGGAGGTGCAACGAGACCTGAGTGTCATGGTACATCAGTCATTGAAGGTTGGCATGCAGGTACAGCAGGCGGTTAAGAAAGCAAATGTCATGTTGTCCTTCATAGCGAGGGGATTTGAGTACAGGGGCAGGGAGGTGTTACTACAGTTGTACAGGGCATTCGTGAGGCCACATCGAGAGTATTGTGTACAGTTTTGGTCTCCTAACTTGAGGAAGGACATTCTTGCTATTGAGGGAGTGCAGCAAAGGTTCACCAGACTGATTCCCGGGATGGCGGGACTGACATATCAAGAAAGACTGGATCAACTGGGCTTGTATTCACTGGAGTTCAGAAGAATGAGAGGGGATTTCATAGAAACGTTTAAAATTCTGACGGGTTTAGGCAGGTTAAATGCAGGAAGAATGTTCCCAATGTTGGGGAAGTCCAGAACCAGGGGTCACAGTCTAAGGATAAGGGGTAAGCTATTTAGGACCAAGATGAGGAGAAACTTCTTCACCCAGAGAGTGGTGAACCTGTGGAATTCTCTACCACAGGAAGTTGTTGAGGCCAATTCACTAAATATATTTAAAAAGGAGTTAGATGTAGTCCTTATTATTAGGGGGATCAAGGAGTATGGCGAGAAAGCAGGAATGGGGTACTGAAGTTGCATGTTCAGCCATGAACTCATTGAATGGCCTACTCCTGCACCTATTTTCTATGTTTCTATGTTTCTATGTTTTCCACAACTGCTCATGATAATTTATCGAAGACGATAGATTAGGACACAGATGAAACGTTTGGTGGAATTACGTAAAAATAACATTTAAAAATTGGCAATGAGGCGCTCAACCTTTCTCATTATGCACTGGCAATAAGACTTGGAAATTAAGTAAATCTAAAGTGACTCAATGCTATTCTTCAGAAAGAAAAGAACTGCATAAATTAGTCAAACTATTTAATAAATAGTAAAAAGAAAGACTTGCATTTATATAGTGTCTTTCATGACCACCAGATGTCCCAAGTGTTTTACTGTCAATGAAGTACTTTTTGAAGTTCTAATTTGCGCACATCAAGCTCTCACAAATAGCAATGTGATAATGATCAGATAATCTTCTTTTCTTTAGTGATGTTGATTGAGAGACAAATGTTGGCTAGGACACCAGGGATAACTCCCCTACTCTTCTTTGAAATAGTGCCATAGGTCTTTTACGTCCACCTGAGAGAGCATACGTATCGTGTATCCTACATGGCTACTGTTGGTACTATCACAAGGTGTGCCACCAGAGGGCACAGCAGTGGGAGACTTGTAGGTTAACTGCCTGGCCTAGTATAAAAGGCAGGCCACCAGATGTGATCCTCACTCTGGAGTTAACAAATAAAGGACTAAGGTCTCTACAGTTCAAGTACAACACATTGCCTCATGGAGTCATTATTAGAGCATCCAAGGACATAATAATTGGCGACGAGATTACGAATTTTCACGAGAAAATGGCTACCCTTGGTATGTTGCAGCAGTTTGCCGATGGTGATGACTGAGATGCCTTTGTGGAGAGGCTCAACCATTTATTCACAGCAAACAACCTGGCAGGAGATGACCTGACCACACTGGCTGATAAGCGCAGTGCTATCTTGCTAACAAGTTGTGGGCCCACCGTCTATGGCCTCATCAGGGACTTCTGGCACCAGTGAAGGCAACGACCAAGATGTATGAGGAGCTTGTAACCCTGATCCATGAGCAACTCAAACCCAAGGAGAGCATCCTCACAGCCAGACACCGGTTCTACACCCACCGACGGCCTAAAGGCCAGGAAATCGCGGAATATGCCGCAGTCCTCAGGAGGCTGGCGGTACCGTGTAAGTTCGGCAACCAAGCGCCGCGGGAAATTTTTGTCATTGGAATTGGCCATGAGGGTCTTCTTCATAAGCTACTCTCGGCGGATACCACAGTCACAGTGCAGAAGGCCATCACCTCAACCTGCAGCTCTAGGCAGATGACTCACCCTCAGGACTCAAACCTGGCAGGTACTGTGCACAGAGTGGTGTCATTTCGAGGCTGGACTGTTGAACCCTCTCAGGGGAGAGATAACAGGCCACCGAGTCCCTTAACTCAGAGTCTGCTGAGTGGGGCTAATCGAGTAGCTCCATGCTGGCGTTGTGGAGGGAATCACAGGGCTCACCAGTGCCGTTTTAAAGACTATGTATGCAAAGGGTGCAGCACAAAGGGCCACCTCCAGCGAATGTGTAAGAAAAATATGACACTGTATCGTTGAAGTGTCTGCAGATGACCATGAATCCAGCACAGATTATGAAATGATAGGCAGAGAGGCAGCTCAGTCCCATAATGGAATATATAGCATGTTTACCTGCACCACTGAGTGTTTCCCGTTGAGGATGGAAGTCGAGATAGATGGCGTTCCAGTCTTCATGGAAGTGGACACGGGGGTGAGCCAGTCAGTAATGAATCAAGAGGCCTTTGAGAGGCTATGGGACAATCAAGCTGAACGAAGTTGGTCCCGGTTCAGGCAAAGCTGCACACCTACACCGATGAATTTATCCCAGTCGTTGGTAGTGCGAATGTAAAGGTACTCCATGATGGCGCGGTGCACAAGTTAGCTCTGTGGATTGTTGCAGGTGATGGACCAATGCTGCTCGGCAGAAGATGGATGGAGAAGATCCATTGGAAGTGGGAAGACTTCAACCCTCCAGCGATCGACATCCTCCGCGTTTGGAGGCGCAGCAAGTCCTCACTTGAGGGTGGACCCGGCACCAGAGAGCAGACCTGCACAGCACCCGAGGCACAGACTGCTCAGCATGATTGCGTGGAGATGATCCAGCTGAGACGACCTGAACGCACCTTCCAAGCTCCAGTGGCAGGACTCCGGAGGAAGAAAATCGGATCCAAAGGTGACTTCCCAGCTTCGGTGGCAGAATCCGGGGAGAAGAGGATCACCACAGTCGACATCGTGGATGGAGAAAAGATGGCACCCAAACCACTAGGTGAGGCGCTGAAGAAAAAGATGGCCGTGGCCAGACCACGAGGTGCAGCGCTGATGGAGCAACACGTGGCACCAAACGGAGAAGAGGATTGGGGTAAAGAAAGCCTCTCTTAAAGGAGGCCTGCAATCCACTACAATTAAATGGACAGTTCCATACATTCAAGCAATGTAATAGCAACTGTAAGTTCGAGACAAAGGGGCCAAGTTTCGGCCTGAGTTGCTCCTGTTTTTTTGGAGCAACTGGTTTAGAATGGAGTATCTTAGAAATTTGAATTCTCGGCATTTAGTTTGCTCCAATTCTCGTCAGTTAGAACAGTTTCACTTTGGAACAGAATTTTTTTTCAAAAGGGGGCCTGTCCGGCCACTTACGCCAGTTTTCAAAGTTTAGGCAATGAAAACTTACTCCAAACTAACTTAGAATGGAGTAAGTGAAGATTTTTGTACGCTCGAAAAAACCTTGTCGACACTTTAGAAAATCAGGCGTAGGTTACAAATTAGGCGTAGGGAATGGGGTGGGGGGGGGGGGTTTAAAGGGAAGTTTACAAACATTAAACACTTCAGTTTTACAAATAAAGAGCCATCATCAATACTAAACGATAAATACATCAATAAATCAACCAATAAATCAATAAAAAAAATTAATAAAAAATAAAAAAAAATTTAAAAATCAATAAATAAAAACATTTCTACTTACCAACTGCAGTACCGGGAGCCCTCCAAAAGCGTGTTGGGATGGCCCCCCCAGTGTGTCACTGTCTCTATCTGTCTGTCTGTGTGTGTGTCTCTCACGCTCTGTCTGTCAGTGTCTGTGTTTCTGACAGCGAGGGGAGGGGCTGAAGGCGGGTGGGGGGGGGGAGAAGGGGGGTGGTGGGGGGAGGGGGAGAAGGGAGCTGGGCGGGAGGAGAAGGGAGGTGGGGGGTAAGGGGGAGAAGGGAGGTGGGGGGGGAGGGGGAGAAAGTGGGGAGGGGGAGAAGGGGGTGGGGGGAGGGGGGAGGGGAGAAGGGGGGAGGGAAGAAGGGGGGAGAGGGGGAGAAGGGGGGGAGAGTGGGAGGAGGGGGTAGAGGGGGAGAAGGGGGGAGAGGGGGAGAAGGGGGGAGGGGGGGAAGGGGTGAAGGGGGGAGAAGGGAGAGAGGATATAGGGAGCGAAGGAGAGAGGATGGAGGGAGGGAAGGAGAGAGGAGGGAGGGAGGGAAGGAGAGAGGGAGGGAAGGAGAGAGGGAGGGAGGGAGGGAAGGAGGGAGGGAAGGAGAGAGGAGGGAGGGAGGGAAGGAGAGAGGAGGAAGGGAGGGAAGGACAGAGGAGGGAGGGAGGGAGGGAAGGAGAGAGGAGGGAGAGAGGGAAGGAGAGAGGAGGCAGGGAGGGAAGGAGAGAGGATGTAGGGAGGGAAGGAGAGAGGAGCGAGGGAGGGAAGGAGAGAGGAGGGAGGGAGGGAAGGAGAGAGGAGGCAGGGAGGGAAGGAGAGAGGGGGGATGGAGGGAAGGAGGAGGGAGGGAGGGGAGAGGAGGGAGGGAGGGAAGGAGAGAGGAGGGAGGGAAGGAGGGAGGAGGCAGGGAGGGAAGGAGAGAGTGGGGAGGGAGGGAAGGAGAGAGGAGGGAGGGAGGGAAGGAGAGAGGAGGGAGGGAGGGAGAGAGGAGGGAGGGAGGGAAGGAGAGAGGGAGGGAAGGAGAGAGGAAGGGAGGGAGGGAAGGAGGGAGGGAGGGAAGGAGAGAGGAGGGAGGGAGGGAAGGAGAGAGGGGGAGGGAGGGAAGGAGAGAGGAGGGAGGGAGGGAAGGAGAGAGGGAGGGAGGGAAGGAGAGAGGAGGAAGGGAGGAAGGGAGGGAAGGAGAGAGGAGGGAGGGAGGGAAGGAGAGAGGAGGGAGGGAGGGAGAGAGGAGGGAGGGAGGGAAGGAGAGAGGAGGGAGGGAGGGAAGGAAGGAAGGAGTTAGGAGGAAGGGAGGGAAGGAGGGAGAGAGGAGGGAGGGAGAGAGGAGAGGGGGTGGGAAGGGAGAGAGTGGGGGGGAAGGGAGAGAAGGAGGCTGAACGGCCGGGCCCAAGATCTCGGGCTGGATTTACAGGTAGGTGGCGTCGGATCTCGGGGGTGGTAGCGGAGGGGGGGAGGGGAAGAGTCACGGAGGTCGGGGCGGTGGGGGGGAAGAGACAGTCGCGGATGTCCGGGGGTGGGGGGGGAAGAGAGTCGCGGGGGTCGGGGTGGTGGAGAAGAGAGAGAGTCGCAGAAGTCCCGGGGTGTGGGGGGGAGCGGGGGTCGGGTCACGTCCGGTCCGGTCCAGTCGGGTGGGAGGAGCCTTATTCACGCTGCCCCAGTGAGGCCATTTGGCCAGGGCTAGGGGCTGCGTGTTTCGGGCCCCTCCCACAGTTTTGGGCGCCTGGAGCTACTGCACATGCGTGCCCACTGTAGCGCACATGTGCAGAGGTCCCGGCACTGTTTTCAGCGCAGGGACCTGGCTCCGCCCCCTACAGCTCATGCTGCGCCGCGTCCAGCTCCAGAGGACCTGCAGGGAGCCGGAGAATAGGTAAGTTTTTTTAGGCGCACTTTCTGGCGCAAAAAAACGGGCGTCCAGGAAAACGGCGCAGCCCGAAACTTGGGCCCGATATTTGTAACTGACGATCAGAGTTGTGTACATGCAATAAGCAAGGAAAAGTCGCGCGATCATGTAAAATGTGTAATTGATGATCAGAATTGTGTACATGCAAGCAAAGAGGAAAAGTCACGCGATCGCGATCGGAGCTGCAGAGTATTTACAATAAGTAATGAAAAGTTGTGCGATGTAGGATTTCAACTGCACACAGCCAATGCAGCATTGGGAGGACACAGGTCCAGCGAGCTACCCAATGCTGTAGCCTACGTCCCGGGGACCAGAGTTATGCACCGTGGCCACAAGCAGCCAATACACACGAGCTGCAGAGCAAGCGATCTCAGCAGGGCAATGTCACCGGTATCGATACCCTGCCCCTGATCGGCTCCACCTCTCAGACACCCAATCGCATCAACTGCCACGAGCCTGAACGAGCAAACTGTGCTAAGTCGCAGCCCCCAGACCCCATCGCCACCAAGGCCATACCCGAAAACAAAGTGTCACCCGCTACAGTCACCCCAAAGGGAACTGGGACCAGCCAGGATCCCAAACCAAACAATGCCCAGGCGAGCAAGTCAGCAGTTCCCTGTGCACTGCTAAATGACGGCTCCTCAGAGACCAGAAGCAACCCAGGGGGGCGCAAAGAAAGGACAGTGAGATCACAGGCATCTGTGAACCTGCCCGACTCTAGGAACTACGGCAACAGCCCCAAGAGCAGGCAACTTGAGCCAACTGGGTTCCCACTGCCAGCACTGGGCACCACACCGCCACCAGACTGCAGGGACGCCATCCAGCAGTTCTGGAACTAGTTTGTCCTTACACACTGGTCACCGCATCAATAATGTATCTCACCAGTCTAACGTACTTGTCTCACAACGGAATCACAAATGTAATGCCAACTTGTTTTTCTGAACTTAAATGTACATGAATGCAATGAGCCTCCAGCATAATCTATATTTGTGGGGTCAAGGGGGGCGGGAGAATGGAGTCATCAGGGACACACACAAACAGCAACTACTCTACTGCACCAACCACTCACCTAAGATTGAAACGACCTGACAAGGGTCAACCAGATAGAGCCCAGATAGAGCTAAGACCAGAGCACAATCAATGCAAAGGCGATTTACTTAGGGCTTAGGGGAGAGTGATGTCATGTATCCTACATGGCTACTGTTGATACTATCACAAGGTGTGCCACCAGAGACCACTGCAGTGGGAGACTTGTAGGTTACCTGTACAGTTGTGCCTGGCAATCCACGAAGCATGGAGCAGAGACACACTGTGAATGACTAAATATCATAATTAACCCTATGTGATTAACCCTATACAATACAACAGGTTGCGCTGCAGAGCTCCCCAGAGCCAGTAATCAATTCAAATCACAGTTCCTGATGAACTCTTCCCCTATTACACTGGAATATTGCTGTTAAACCTGCCACCACTCCCCCAGCCTTGAAAAAGTTAAGCCTTGTTGAAAGAGGTGTAACTGGGTTTTTAACCGCATATTGACTGCTGAACAATCTTTCTGAACCTGAAAAACTAATTTTATTTTTGTGGAACGCCAAATTTGCCCATTAATATGGTAAGCTTTACATGGCTTTTAATATTATTATATATTTTTTAAAGTTTGCTTATGATATTTCAGCTACTACCTTAATCTGATATGTCTGTCCCTATCTTTATTTTGCTCTCCATAAAAATGATAAAACTGAGCATTTTACTTCTTGGTTTTCTGTCAATAAGAATTCTTCAATGTAATTGGCAGCTTAGCCTGCTTCATGACATCATTGTTGCTGGATGCTGCAATTCTCTTGATTTGGCGCCTGATTCAAACGAAGATTAGAAGAGCTGAAATTCATATGACAGTGATGGCTGGATCTTTGTAGGAGGCGTTCTTCTAGGTCAGTGGTGAGCGTCGTCGCTTTGCTGCGTACCACAAATTCTGGTCCATTGTTACAGATTGATGACCTTTCATCAGAACTGAAAGAAGTTAGAGATTTAGCAAGTTTTACATGCAAAGCTAGGGAAAGAGGAGTGGAGGTGGTGGAAAGAACACAGAGAAGGTCTGTGATAGAGTGGAAGGCAGGAGAGATTAGACAGACAAAAGGGATGATGGCGCATAACAAAAGGGGGCGTAAAGGGATAAGTACAGCAGAACCATTACCAACATCTGCAGTCCAAAAAAATGGGAGCAGTGGTTATGATCTAAAGTTGTTAAATGCAATGTCTAAGCCGGAAGGCTGTAAAGTGCCTATAACAACAACAAAAACAACAACTTGTATTTATATAGTGCCGTTAATGTAATGAAACATTCCAAGGCACTTAACAGAAGTATTATGAGATAAAAAATTTGATACCGAGCCACATAAAGAGAAATTAGGGCAGGTGACCAAAAGCTCAGTCAGAGATAGGTTTTAAGGAGCATCTTCAATGAGGAAAGAGAGGTAAAGAAGCAGAGAGCTTTCGGCAGGGAATTCCAGAACTTAGGAACTAAGCAACAGAAGGCATGGCCGCCAAGGACTGAACGAGTATAATCAGGGATGCTCAAGAGGGCAGAATTAGAGGAGCACAGACATCTCGGGGGGAGTTGTGGGGCTGGAGGAGATTACAGAGACTGGGAGGGGCGAGGCCATGGAGGGATTCGAAAATGAAGATGAGAATTTTGAAATCAAGGCGTTGCTTAACCGAGAGCCAATGTAGGTCAGCGAGCAAAGGGCTGATTGGTGAGCGAGACTTGGTGATGAGTTAGGACATGGGCAGCCGAGTTTTGGATCCCCTCTAGTTTATGTAGGATAGAAAGTGGGAGGCGATGGAAGAGTCATCTGGAGGCTTGGATGAGTGATTCAGCAGCAGATGAGCTGAGGCAAGGGTGCAGATGGGTGATGTTACAGAAGTGGAAATAGGCGGTCTTAGTTATGTTGTGGATATGTAATCGAAAGCTCATTTCAGGGTCAAATATAACAGTGTGGTTCAGCCTCAGATAGAAGTTGGGGAGAGGGATGGAGTCAGTGGAAAGGGAACAGGGTTTGTAATGGTTCAGAAAACAATGGCTTCGGTTTGCCCAATATTCTATTGGAGAACATTTCTGCTCATCGGACAAACCATCTGACAATTTAGAAACTGTGGAGGGGTCGAGAGAAGTGGTGATGAGGTAGAGCTGGGTGTCATCAGTGTACATGTAGAAATTGATGCTGTGTTTGTGGATGATGTTGCCAAGGGGCAACATGTAGATGAGAAATAGGAGGGGGCCAAGGATAGATCCTTGGGGGACACCAGAGGTAAACAATGTGGGAGCAGGAAGAGTAGCCTCTGCAGATGATTCTCTGGCTATGATTAGATAGATATGAATGGGACTCGGCAAGTGCAGTCCCACCCAGCTGGACTACAGTGGAGAGGGTTTGGAGACGGATAGAGTGGTGAACTGTACCAAAGGCTGCAGACAAGTCAAGAAGGATGAGGATGTTTTGCCCCATGGCAGAAATTGGGTAGCGACCCGTGAGGCCGCGATTCAGTCTGCACTCCGCTCGCGAGGCGAAAATCAAAGGGCAGGTGCACAGTGTTATTTTACGTTGTCCTCCAACTTACCGGTCCGGCCTCCATTTGGATTTTCTCGGGCTCCATGCCATGATCGTACAGCCTGGCACTCCATTTCGGTGCCGGGCTGCGTCCACCACACCCGCATCTCCGGTGGCTGAGTGTAGGCCCCTGAAAACCATGCAGAGCTTGCAGCCTGCCCTCCCCTTTAATGGAAAGGGAGGTCCCTGGGATCACGTCAGCGTTGCGTGTAGAGGACGCATAGTGTTCCAAGTTGTGTGCGCTTAGCACCCCCGAGAGGAAGTGGAGTACCCTACATTGTACTCTACTTCCTCTCAGGGGAGGTAACCCCAATTTAGGCTGCGGGGCGGGACTTCTGCGCCAGGTGCAGGAAGTCCCACCTCGCGAAGATTACCGCCCCCAAGTGGGACGATCTAGAATTTCACCCCCAGATTGTATTTCTAAATCACATATGACATAGCACCTTCATCATATTCATGTTAATTCGCTACTGCAAGATTGAACATTTAAGAGATGTAACCATCTTGCTATGATCAATTGACATTATTAAGGAGTGTGAAGTTTTCTCACTCATTGTGCATTTCTATCTGCAAAAGAATAATGTTGTTATAGAAGACATATAACTGCTTAATTTATGTGGTGAAAGCAGAAAATATTTCTACATAAGGAACTAATTCAAGAAAACATTTATAACAACATTGTAATAGAAACAATATCCATGACGATAGCTGTTTGTGTCACAATGGATTTGATGGGGGAATCTTCAGCCATGAAATTCAGCACCTTTTGCGCCAGTTGATAAGGCCGGTGCTGCCGCAGCCACCATTTTGGGCAGGTCGGCAGCACGTCCTGCTCTCACTGGAGAAGTCGTGACATCAATCAGTGAGCATCGCTGATCTGACACACAACCTGCCATTTTCATTGTCACCACTCCAATCAACCATTCTCCAAATCATGACCAGCTGAACAAGCATTCAGCAGAGAGGAAGGAACCTCTACCAACGCTATTTAGAGGGGTTAGCAACAACTTGCAGTTGACTTGCTTTTTGATTTGTACTGGCTCTGTCTAAGTAGTCAGAACTTCCACTGCAGCACTCAGACATTGGGTCGCTTCCGCTTGTGCAGCAATAGAAGCTGCAAGATCGCTCATCATACCCAGCATCATGGTTGGGTCCACAAGTGTCCTACCGGAGTTGCCTATCATTTCCATCCTGGAAATCACAGACTCCAAGTTCCATGCAAAGCCCCGTGCAGTGTTGGAGCCGGACTCCTCCATGAAAGTGACAAGAGGTTCTCTGGCAGCTTGCCATTGCACCTAGCAATTCTGTGTGCATGCCCATCACCCATCTTCTGAAGGCCGCCCTTTCGAAGTCATCATCTTTGTCTTGTGCAGCAGAACTTATGCGCGAACTTGCTCTCTGGGGAGCTGGCACCTGAGTTACCCTTTCCCCCCGGGCCTGGCTGCAGCCCACTCATGCCCGGTGACTCACCACGTGCAGATCTCACCTCTGTACTACTCTCTAACATCCATGCAGTGCCATTTTCTGAGCTGGTGCGGGAGTCTCAGATCGAGTGATGGTGCATTTTCTCCTTCACTCTCCTTCTCCATAACATTGGGGACTGGCTATGCTGGCGGCAGTTCTTGGGTGTCTGAGAGGAGAAAGGCACAAGGGTTGGGTTGTGGGGAGGGGAGGGGGTAAGCAAGAAGTGCATGGTTACACCATCAGCAGCTTGTAAGTGAGAAGAGATTGTGGGATGAGGAAGAAGTGGAATGTGAGAAGGAGGATTAGATATGTGCATAATGTCACCATCAACAATGCTTCAACCTCACCGCTCTCCACGGCCTCAGTGATAGCCCCTACAATTATCTCTAGCACTATGTCCTCTGGCTCTGTTAGGTTTTGAAGTTGGGCTTCCCTCCTGCTACTGCTCATGGCGGTTGTGAGCCACCTTTGACTGCAAGCGAAAGGGAAGTGTGTCAGTGAGTGTGATGCAATTTTGGGTTATCTACTTGCTATGATTGAATAGCTAGCAGTGTGTACAAGGTGTGAGATGTATTTTTAACGTGCTAATCTGTTTGCTACAAAGAGCACAAAGTAAAGCAAAACAAAACTGTCATGGGGTAACATAAACTAGCAGCTGAGGAAAGCTGATGCTGAGATCTTAAGGGTGAATCGCTTGTTTCATTGTGCTGCCAGATAGTGTCCAAGAATCCAAACAAATGGAATCTGCATCAGGAAAGCATTAGAGACACTCTATGAATCACAACTAATTGGTCACTAAACTATCGGAGATTTAGCACAGACCAGGGATCGGTGCTTTTACCCAATAAACCAGCGGGCATAAGAATAAGCCAAAAATTGATGCCTTTACCTAGCAAACAATCAGGGAATTAGGACAGCCAAAGATAAGTACCTTTACCCACTAAATCCACAGAGGGAGACTCAGCAAAAAGGACAACTTCTGTGGAATTTGTGGGCCATGTCTTGTGAAGTGCTTTAGTGTTCGATGAGGGTGGTGATCCAGTGAAGTGTTGCATCTGTGGACTGTTAATTAGATATTGTAACATTTTATTAAGGTACTTGGATTATGGAGGAGATCTTCTGTTTACAACCAGGATAGTCTCTTCTAAACTCTACTCTACATGCCTACAACTATTTTAGTTGAAGACAATAATCAAGTGCCCCCTGATTAAAGCGGGGGGGGACACACTCCAAAATCTTTCCAAGTGCCCCCTTGATTTTTTTTTTACATGCCTACATAACTCAAATTCTCTCTGTGTCCATTTGAATGTGCACTTTGGCTGCCGCTCCAGACACAAGCCCATTAGTTTTATTTCCCTTTAGTAACCTCTTGGACCCTCACTCCTATCTTCACCACTTACTTCCAGTAGTCTTGCCATCTTTCCTTTCTCCTCTCTTGAGTGTTTTTGGTGAATGTAATTGTAGAAACATGCCCTTGCTGCCTGTAATTTAAAATTGTAGTTGGCCCGATCAGGTCATGAAAAGCGCTATATAAATGCAAGTCGTTCTTTTTTTCCAATCCAGGTATGTTTAAAAGGACACCTTAGGAGTTTACAATAAAAATATTAATGACATATACGGAATGAAGCTGCTTTTATTTGAAAAATAAAAGTCTGCAAATTAATGATTAAAGCTGCAATTATTTTTTTATTAAGTCCACAGCAATAAACACCGCAGTGCAGCTTCACTTACGACATTCATCTCCATATGTAGAAAAGAGAGTCATTTTCCAGTCATTTGTAACTGTGAGTACTGTGTCTCGTTCACAGTGCCTATGAGGACTTCCATAGCCAGAGCATAAACTTGAGGTTTACAAACAGTTCAATTCTACAGACTCTTGGCATTCCACAGCTGGATTAACAACATTTTCAGGATATATAACTGTTATACAGCTCATTAGCCACTTCAGATGTGGAAAAACCAGCATAAATACATAATTGAAACATTTTGGTCATTAACACTGTTGAATTATGTTTCATGAGCTCAACAGCAACAAAATGTCTGCCTAATACAATTCTGATTGGCAACTGTAAAACAAGGAAAATAAACAAGATAGAAAAATAGTTTTACTATAAAAGAGAAATATGCCCACAAATCTCCAAATAGAACTGCAGCTAAATATTCTATATGAGAACCTTACTTTCATATAATTAATGGCTTTACTTAGCTACATTTCGTTATATAGCTAAAGTGAAAGATCTTGAACTTTTAGAAATAACAAGCCTCTGCACATTGAAGAAAACACTGGGTAATTGTAACCTGAGGTTAAATCTCACTCTAACGTGGCTAATTAAACATGTGCCTTAATCCTGGTATAATATTCCATTGTGATCATCACAATTTGTAGGCAAGTGGTGAAAAATGTTTTGAGTTGCAGAACAATAGCTGACACTATAGAAAGTAATGAATTTCCCAGTAAACCATTATATCGGCATTATTCTTTTTCAGTCATGCCTTTAGGATAGAATATATCTGTCAATTTGTCTCACTTCATCACAAGTAACTAATACGTTTCCAATTTTTGCTTTCTTCTAAATGTCTGTTCTTCAAAGACATGGTGATTAAAGTAAACACAAGTGCAAAAGCAAATATTAGACTCCACTGCAAAAGCTTTCTTGAAAATGAGACTAGACTCTTCAGAGTTTCATTATACTTGGCAAAAACCTTGGTTTTGTTACATCCCATTTCCAGGAATGTGTGCATGATGTTTAGGGCAATGTAAAACTTTATTGCCACTGAGATACAGCTAACGTGTTTGGTATGTGTTTATATATAAATCTAATAACTAAAATTGACCCGCAGTTGTGCCATTTAACTTGTATTATTTTGCTGTCATTTGTGCTCAGTTACTGCCAATTTTAACCACTCCGACTCAGCCAATGAGGATGGGGCATGCGGACGGTTAAAATCGAGGCAGCATCCTTTCCTCTTTGCCTGCGCCTACCGCCGAGTGAGCACCTCATAAATAGGAACACAGGAGTTGTTCGATGAAAAAAAAACAAGGTCCTTCTAATTCATCTTCCGCAACTTGGTAGATGCATGGTACAATGATAACGGAATTGTTAATGAATTACAGCAATCAATCTCTATCAATTAATCTATAACAGACCTGGAAATTGTTAGAAATTAGGGACACCTAAATGATTGTATGTTTCTGCTCGAGACAAGTAAAGGGTTACGGATAAGTTATATTTTCCCCAGGACCGCTTACATTTTTCTTCACTAAGAAGACTTGCATTAGACTCGAGACAGTGTTTTCATAAGTTAGATTAGAGAAAGCATAATATTTTGACTTAGTCTTTAATTTGGCTGAAGAAGGCCAAGCTATGTTTCTTTCATTAATGCTAAGGTAGAATTTGGAGTTTGTTTAACAGAAATGCTTGCGAAGATAATTAAAAGTTAATTAGTATAGAAGACACAGGGTGAGAAATTCGGTTGTGTAGTGCCTCATTTAGCGCCCCAGAGGGGCGTTAATGCCTCTCAAAAGGCTTACTGCCCAGCATAGCAGGTTATAGCGCCCTGCCGGGAAATTTGGTTCAGGTTTACCGGCGGCACAAAATGCTACCGCCTCGCCGTCTAACTTCAGTCAGATCATGACGTCAGTATGCGTCCAATGACCCACTAGCACCTCTGCTCGCAAAATTAGGTGTGTCCGCCTCCTTTAGCATCCGCCGCTGAACTCGCCGGAGAAACCAGGCATTCCCACCTTCTTTAGGCGAGACCTGGATGCTATTTGAAGTACGAGCAATTGGATTAATCGGAGGTCACAATGAGTGCAACGTTTCGACAGAGCACTTGCGTGAACCTCTTACTTTGTAGCGGCAGCTTTACTTGACCTTACAGGTTCCTAGCAACTTGACTCTGATAATTAAATGGGTGCATTATAGCATGCCAGCATCGCCTTCTACATGCTCTTGTTAGGCGATATCAAGATAGCAGGACCATTGGCCATGTCAGGCCACGACTGAGGAGACCCCATAGAGGTTGGAACAGGAGGCCTTACCCCCATGGGTTTACCGGGAGCAACGCTCATAATTCAACATGTCGGAGGAGCAGTGTGTCAGAAGGCTGCATTTCCGAAAGAAGGTCCTGACAGATATGCTATCTCCTGCAGGCAGACCTGCAGCCTGATGTTGGCACCAGGACTGCGCTGCCCATCATAGTGAAGGACACTGTGGCACTAACCTTCTATGCCTCTAGCTCCTTCCAGGCTGCAACAGGGAACATATTCAGCATTTCTCAATTTTATGCACATTGCTGCATCTGCAATGTGACCCAGGCTCTGTACAGATAGAGAATGCAGTTCATAATATTCCTAATAAAAAGGGATAAACAGGATGAGCGGACATGTGGGTTTGCCATGATAGTGAGCTTCCCGATGGTTCAAGGAGCCATTGACAGCATACATGTAGCCTTGCGAGCACTATTCCAGAATGCCGAGGTCTTCCAAAACAGAAAGGGATACCACTCCCTGAATGTGCAGCTGCTGTGCGACCACATGCAGCGCATCCTCGCAGTGAATGCCCGCTATCCTGGCAGCACACATGATATGTTCATCCTGCGTGAGAGCAATGTGCCATGAATTTTTGAGCCACCACAGAAAGGGCATGTCTGGCTGCTCAGGGACAAAGGATACAGCCTAGCCACCTGGCTAATGACCCCTGCCCCCCGCAACCCCACCACCCAAACAGAGCATCGCTACAATGACAGCCATATGGCCACCCGCAACATAATCGAGCAGACAATCGAGGTGCTGAAGCAGCGTTTCCAATGCCTAGACCGTTCTGGAGGCAGCCTTCAATACTGCTCTCAACAGGTTTCGCTATTCATTGTGGTGTGCTGCATTCTGCACAATTGGTCATAATGAAGGCCCAGGCATTGCTAGTGGGGGTGGCAGCACCACCTCAGGAGGATGAGGAAGAGGAAGAGGAGCCTGCCGAGGCTCCGAATGGCCAGCCAGGCGAGGAGGAGGAGCAGCAACAATGGAGCAGGCACCATGGGAATGCTGCCGCTGCGAGGGCCACAAGTCAGTAGCATAATGCATCGGTTCACTTGACGGTTGATGTTGGCCAAGCTATGTGCTACAATAATGCACATCTCAGAGAATTTCCACGTTAATACGTAAGATGGGAATACAAATGGTCAAATTAACATTTTATTAACGTCATCAAAAGTCTTGCCTCAAACAGCACACCAAAATCTCCCACCAACAACGAATAAAAATGTAACAAATCATAGAATCATAGAAATTTACAGCTCGGAAGGAGGCCATTTCGGCCCATCATATCCAGCCTTATCCCAATTTCCAGCTCTAGGTCTGTAACCCTGCACGTTATGGCACTTTAAGTGTACATCCAAGTATCTTTTAAATGTGGTGATGTTTCTTGTCTCTATCACCCTTTCAGTCAGTGAATTCCAGATCCCCACCACCCTCTGGGTGAAGAGATTTCTCCTCATATCTCCTCAAACCCTCCCCCCAATTACTTTAAATCTTTGGCCCCTGGTTGTTGACCACTCTGCCAAGAGAAACAGGTCCTTCCAATCCACTCTATCCAGGCTCCTCATAACGGTAGTGCAAGGAGGAGTCAGGCTGAATAGAAACATAGAAACATAGAAACATAGAAAATAGGTGCAGGAGTAGGCCATTCGGCCCTTCTAGCCTGCACCGCCATTCAATGAGTTCATGGCTGAACATGCAACTTCAGTACCCCATTCCTGCTTTCTTGCCATACCCCTTGAACCCCAAGTAGTAAGGACTACATCTAACTCCTTTTTGAATATATTTAGTGGATTGGCCACAACAACTTTCTGTGGTAGAGAATTCCACAGGTTCACCACTCTCTGGGTGAAGAAGTTTCTCCTCATCTCGGTCCTAAATGGCTTACCCCTTATCCTTAGACTGTGACTCCTGGTTCTGGACATCCACAACATTGTGAAAATTCTTCCTACATCTAACCTGTCTAAACCCATCAGAATTTTAAACGTTTCTATGAGATCCCCTCTCATTCTTCTGAACTCCAGTGAATACAAGCCCAGTTGATTTAGTCTTTCTTGGTAGGTCAGTCCCGCCATCCCGGGAATGAGTCTGGTGAACCTTTGCTGCACTCCCTCAATAACAAGAATGTCCTTCCTCAGGTTAGGAGACCAAAACTGTACACAATGCTCCAGGTGTGGCCTCACCAAGGCCCTGTACAACTGTAGTAACACCTCCCTGCCCCTGTACTCAAATCCCGTCGCTATGAAGGCCAACATGCCATTTGCTTTCTTAACCGCCTGCTGTACCTGCATGCCAACCTTCAATGACTGATGTACCATGACACCCAGGTCTCGTTGCACCTCCCCTTTTCCTAATCTGTCACCATTCAGATAATAGTCTGTCTCTCTATTTTTACCACCAAAGTGGACAACCTCACATTTATCCACATTATACTTCATCTGCCATGCATTTGCCCACTCACCTAACCTATCCAAGTCACTCTGCAGCCTCATAGCATCCTCCTCGCAGCTCACACTGCCACCTAACTTAGTGTTATCTGCAAATTTGGAGATACTACATTTAATCCCCTCATCTAAATCATTAATATACAGTGTAAACAGCTGGGGCCCCAGCAAAGAACCTTGCGGTACCCCACTACTCACCGCCTGCCATTCTGAAAAGTACCCATTTACTCCTACTCTTTTCTTCCTGTCTGACAACCATTTCTCAATCCATGTCAGCACACTGCCCCCAATCCCATGTGCTTTAACTTTGCACATTAATCTCTTGTGTGGAACCTTGTCGAAAGCCTTCTGAAAGTCCAAATACACCACATCAACTTGTTCCCCCTTGTCCACTCTACTGGAAACATCCTCAAAAAATTCCAGAAGATTTGTCAAGCATGATTTCCCTTTCACAAATCCATGCTGACTTGGACCTATCATGTCACCTCTTTCCAAATGCGCTGCTATGACATCCTTAATAATTGATTCCATCATCTTACCCACTACCGATGTCAGGCTGACCGGTCTATAATTCCGTTTTCTCTCTCCCTCCTTTTTTAAAAAGTGGGGTTACATTGGCTACCCTCCACTCGATAGGAACTGATCCAGAGTCAATGGAATGTTGGAAAATGACTGTCAATGCATCCGCTATTTCCAAGGCCACCTCCTTAAGTACTCTGGGATGCAGTCCATCAGGCCCTGGAGATTTATCGTCCTTCAATCCCATCAATTTCCCCAACACAATTTCCTGACTAATAAGGATTTCCCTCAGTTCCTCCTCCTTACTAGACCCTCTGACCCTTCTTATATCCGGAATGTTGTTAGTGTCCTCCTTCGTGAATACCGAACCAAAGTACTTGTTCAATTGGTCTGCCATTTCTTTGTTCCCAGTTATGACTTCCCCTGATTCTGACTGCACGGGACCTATGTTTGTCTTTACTAACCTTTTTCTCTTTACATATCTATAGAAAGTTTTGCAATCCGTCTTAATGTTCCCTGCAAGCTTCTTCTCGTACTCCATTTTCCCTGCCCTAATCAAACCCTTTGTCCTCCTCTGCTGAGTTCTAAATTTCTCCCAGTCTCCAGATTCGCTGCTATTTCTGGCCAATTTGTATGCCACTTCCTTGGCTTTAATACTATCCCTGATTTTCCTTGATAGCCACGGTTGACCCACCTTCGCTTTTTTATTTTTATGCCAGACAGGAATGTATAATTGTTGTAGTTCATCCATGCAGTCTCTAAATGTCTGCCATTGGCCATCCACAGTCAACCCCTCAAGTATCATTCGCCAATCAATCCTAGCCAATTCACGCCTTATACCTTCAAAGTTACCCTTCTTTAAGTTCTGGACCATGGTCTCTGAATTAACTGTTTCATTCTCCATCCTAATGCAGAATTCCACCATATTATGGTCACTCTTCCCCAAGGGGCCTCGCACAACGAGATTGCTAATTAATCCTCTCTCATTACACAACACCCAGTCTAAGATGGCCTCTCCCCTAGTTGGTTCCTCAACATATTGGTCTAGAAAACCATCCCTTATGCACTCCAGGAAATCCTCCTTCATCGTATTGCTTCCAGTTTGGTTAGCCCAATCGATGTGCATATTAAAGTCACCCATTATAACTGCTGCACCCTTATTGCATGCACCCATAATTTATTGTTTGATGCCCTCCCCAACATCACTACTACTGTTTGGAGGTCTGTACACAACTCCCACTAACGTTTTTTGCCCTTTGGTTTTCTGCAGCTCTACCCATATAGATTCCACATCATTCAAGCTAATGTCATTCCTAACTATTGTATTAATCTCCTCTTTAACCAGCAATGCTACCCCACCTCCTTTTCCTTTTATTCTATCCTTCCTGAATGTTGAATACCCCTGGATGTTGAGTTCCCAGCCCTGATCATCCTGGAGCCACGTCTCTGTAATCCCAATCACATCATATTTGTTAACATCTATTTGCACAGTTAATTCATCCAACTTATTATGGATACTCCTTGCATTAAGACACAAAGCCTTCAGGCTTGTTTTTTTAACACCCTTTGTCCTTTTAGAATTTTGTTGTACAGTGGCCCTTTTTGTTCTTTGTCTTGTGTTTCTCTGCCCTCCACTTTTTCTCATCTCCTTTCTGTTTTTTGCTTTTGTCTCCTTTTTGTTTCCCTCTGTCTCCCTCCATTGGTTCCCATTCCCCTGCCATATTAGTTTAACTACTCCCCAACTGCACTGGCAAACACTCCCCCTAGGACATTGGTTCCGGTCCTGCCTAGGTGCAGACCGTCCGGTGTGTACTGGTCCCACCTCCCCCAGAACCGGTTCCAATGCCCCAG
The DNA here is from genome assembly GCF_044704955.1 of Pristiophorus japonicus. Lineage (NCBI taxonomy): Eukaryota > Metazoa > Chordata > Chondrichthyes > Pristiophoridae > Pristiophorus > Pristiophorus japonicus. The sequence goes on along the minus strand of NC_091982.1, from coordinate 87,288,931 downwards.
GAATTTGAATCCCTCCCTGCTGCACCACTGCTCAAGCCACGTATTCATCTGCGCTATCCTGCGATTCCTACTCTGACTAGCACGTGGCACTGGTAGAAATCCCGAGATTACTACTGTTGAGGTTATACTTTTTAATTTAGCTCCTAGCTCCTTAAATTCGTTTCGTAGGACCTCATCCCTTTTTTTAACCTATGTCGTTGGTACCAATAGGTCAGTGACAGTTGAATGGCCAGGGCATGACTGCTGATCTGAACCTGAACTTTTATGATGTTTTCACCAATGAAGACCATGGCCTGATACACACAGTAAAGGAGCAAGTACTGCAAAGACTTGACATTGTGTGAGACAGTGAGATTCACATTATGGCATTGCAACGTTAATAGAAAGGGTACTCACCCTGACAACCCTAGTGATGTCGTTGAACTGCTTGCAACCTTGTGTCGCAGTTCTGGCCTCTGTGTTTCTGGCGGAGATGTGCTGGGCCACCTCCCCCCATAGCCTCTTTAAGATTCTAGGAGTGGACCTCCTTCCACTGGAAGGTTGCAGCACATTCCAGCGCCTCTCCACTGTCTCCATTAATGCCTCGACGGCCAAGGGCGAGAAGCAATGGGCATTCTGTTGACCTCCATCCTCCTCTACTTTCCCACTCTGAGTAAACTGAAGTTCTGAGTTGGAACTGTGCATGCGCATACCTATCTTATCATGCCTTGAAGAATCATCTGTCCATGGGATGGAGAGCAGCCGTTGGTGGCACCGAGCGGCGACCGCAAGATTTTCTCGATGGAACTTCGCTTTCGGGGCGGAGGGGGGAGGGAACATCGGCGGTGCAAGCACTTAGGATGGATGGGCAGTAGAGGGGCAGAAGTGGGGGGAGCAGGTCACCGTCGGGATACTGCAGGAGGGTAATTATCGAAATGGCGGCCATTCCACGAAAAAGCAGCGGACATTCCATGAAATATCGGTGGCCATTTTACTCCGCAGCATGGCCGCTGATTTCTAGCAGTAACAGGCCTTAAGGGAAGGGGCAATTTAGGCCCCATAGCTTTGAGGGAACAGGGCCGGACGAGATAAGAGGATGGATTGGCCTTCAAAGCAAGAAACAAGGAAAGATGTTCAATGGTTGTGAAGACCCTTCCTTCTGGGTTGGTCTTCATTGGCAAGTGGAGACAAAGAATTCGAAGCCCCATTGGGTATTGAATTTTTAGGAGCACCTCAATATGCCAAAAGATGTTGTCAATATCTTATTCCAAGCCAACCCCTAAAAATGCAATAAAAGTAACACCCTGAAGGCCCATCCCCACAAACGGTGGAGCAAAATACCGGGAGTTGTGCTGGTCGATTGCTCTTTGACAGCAGTCCCATGTTTTGCCGAAGGAGGCTCCAGATGAGAAAATGTATCAGTTGGAGCCAGTTTAATTCTGGACGCAGTAGTTGTCATGAAGTACTCCAGCCACGCGGTGATGTTTTTCTGATTGGATAGAAAAGAAGAAAGAGAAAGCAAAACCAAAGAGAAAACCAACACACCAAGAAGAGTAAACAAGCATCCATTTTAGCTTGGACTGTCTGTCACTTTTAGTGATTAGAAATGAACCTCCTGCTGTATCAAACCTTCCCAGAAGTACAGTATGTAATAACTTCTCCTCATCCAATTGTTCTGGAATTGTTGTATTTATATGTGAGGTACAGTAAGAGATAAGTAACTTCTCTTTATTACTGCTTTATTCAATTGTTAATGTTGAGTTACGAGAATGTTAGATCTGTCTTTTATTCTTTATCAACAGTTTTCACACTACATTATTAAAGGAATTGGATTCTGAAGCTCTGACCTTTGGCCATATTTCTTGGTGTAGTGTTGAAGCTAGCTGGAGAATCAGAGCTACACTCGCGGTACGCTACGCTCTGACAGAAACCGGTTCAGAAAAAGAGAGGATGCAAGCCAGAGAACTGCTCATGTGCACCAGCCATTTGTCCAATCAGGATTGGATATCAACTGCTTGTCACAGTCGTATGTTTTTGCTGTATAACTAATGTGTTATATTCCGTCTTAACTTCTGATTAAACACAATATACCCACCATTTTTGTTTATAGTTGAACCTCATTATTAAAGTGATAAGAGATACCTTTAACTTGGCTATTACAAACACATTGGAAATTACAAAAGGAAAACCCAGTGGTGCAGAGCTTTGGGAATCATAGGTCCAAGGTCACCTTTTTGCTCTCAAGCATGCTACACTTACCACATGTCATAAGAACATAAGAAATGGAACAAAGTAGGCAATACGGCCCCTCGAGCCTGCTCCACAATTCAAGAAGATCATGGCTGATCATCGACCTCAACTCTACTTTCCCGCCCAATCTCCAGGTCCCTTGCTTTCCCTAGATTCCAAAAATCTATCAATCTCAGCCTTGAATATATTCAGAGACTCAGCATCCACAGCCTCTGGGGCAGCATGCCAACATGCCATTTGCCTTCCTTATTGCTTGCTGTACCTGCATGCTAGCTTTCTGTGTTTCTTGCACAAGGACACCCAAATCTCTCTGAACATCAACATTTAAAAGTTTCTCACCATATAAAAAATATTCATGTCTTTAATCTTCCTATCAAAGTGGATAACCTCACATTTCCCTACATTATACTCCATCTGCCACCTTACCTGGTCTATCCATATCCCTTTGCCAGATGTTCTAAGGGCTGGATTTTCGGTTTTGCTGTTTTCGAGGTGAAAACGGAGGCAGGGCAGGAAAGTTACCAGCTGGGAATAGATTGCGCTCTCGTGAGAAATTTTTGCCATCTGGGCCCTGCACCAGGGTGCAGCACGAAGGGAGGCATTGTACAACTTTCGCGGCACAAAAATGGAAACCTCGCCAAATAAAGTGTGGGGCCAGGAACATTCCGAGAAAGGCCTTGGGGGAGGAAAGAAAACCTAAAAACCCCACAACAACATTCCCAAAACATTGCCCATGCCACCACAGCACCAATCACAGAAAAAAAAAAGAATAAACACTCGCACTTACCTTTTCTGCGCTTTACCTACATCACCGCCGCCGGCATGGCTGGACCACTCTGGTTTACCTGGTAGTCATCGTGGGGCGTGCTTCGGGGCATACGGGTCAGGTGTGAGTCAACACCTGCATCGGTATCGCAACGAGAGGCGTTGCACACCTGGCGCGGCTCTTCCTGGTGGTACTGCTAAACGCCGCAGCAAAACCTGACCTGAAGCTTCCAACAGGGCGCACGAGACCTCATCACCCCATTTAATGCCATTCCCAGGCGAAACCCGGACCACAAAGATTCCAAAAATCCAGCCCTTTATGTTCTCCTCAAAGCTTACTGTTCGACCTAGCTTTGTATCGTCAGCAAACTTAGATACATTAACTCTGTCTAGCTGAGGCCCCAGCACTGATCCTTGCCCTCACCCCACTAGTTACAGCCTGCCAACCTGAAAAAAACCCATTTATCCCTACTCTCTGTTTTCTGTCCCTTAACCAATTCTCTATTCATGCTAATACATTACCTTCAATCCCATGAGCCCTTATATCGTGTAATAATGTGGCACCTTATCGAATGCTTTTTAGAATTCCAAATATACTACATCCACTTTATCCAGCCTGCTAGTTATATTCTCAAAAATCTTTAATAAATTTGTCAAACACGATTTCCCTTTCTTAAAACCATGTTGACTCTGCCTAATCATGTTATGATTTTGTAAGTGCCCTGATACCACTTCCTTAACAATGGATTCCAGCATTTTCCGGTCAACTGATGTCAAGCTAATAGACCTGTAGTTACCTGTTTTCTCTCTCCCTCCTTTCTTGAATAGGACATTTTCTACCTTCCAATCCACTGGGACTGCTCCAGATTCTAGGGAATTTTGAATCATCAAAACCAATGCATCCACTATCTTTACAGCCAGCTCTTTTAGAACTCTAAAATGTAGGCCGCCAGGTCCAGGGAATTTGTTGTCATTTAGTCCCGTTAGTTTCGCTATTACTTTTTCTCTACTTATATGAATTACTTTAAGTTCTGTACCCTCATTAGACCCTTGGTTCCCCACCATTTTAGATATACTTTTTGCATCTTCTACTGTGAAGACAGATACAAAATATTTGTTTAACATTTCTGCCATTTCCATATTCCCCATAATAATTTCTCCTGCCTCAACCTCTTCGAATCTAATGTTTACTTTTGTTACTCTCTGCCTTTTTACATACTTGTAGAAGCTCTTACAATCTGTTTTTTTCTCATAGTCTATTTTTTCCCTTTCTATCAACTTTTTGGTCTCCCTTTGCTGGTTTCTGAAACTCTCCCAATCCTTCGGCTCACTACTATTCTTCACAACGTTATATGCTTCTTCTTTCAATCTAATGCTATCCTTAACTTCATTTGTTAGCTACGGATGGATCACTTTTCCTGTGTAGTTTTTGTTTCGCAATGGAATGTATTTTTGTTGAGAATTATGAAATATTTCATGTTTGAAATTACTTATATACTGCATCCCAAACGGGGCAGAATTTGCGGTCGGTATGACTGCATACTCCATCATACCTCCTTTGAAATGGACAAGTGCAGGATTTCCACATGCACAAGCTAAATGCTGAGCTTGCCATCTGTCAAGTTCTGACTTGACAGATGATCCGCACCGACATTGAAATCCTAATTGCTGATGCAGAGTTGGGCTGATTGCACAGCAACTGCCCAGCAATTACATCTGAAAATGTTATGGCTGGTGCAAACAAGCACAGGGCCTGTTTGCATAGCATAAGGGGATACCTCCTGGCAAGATCATTAAGAAATTAAAAAGGAAGGTGAAACAGTAATATGGGCCCCAAGTTTCGCCATGATTTGCTCCTGATTTTTAGGAGCAACAGGTGTAGAACGGAGTATCTTAGAAATCGGAATTCTCACCATTTAGTTTGCTTCAGTTCTAGTCAGTTAGAACAGTTTCACTTTGGAACAGAATTTTGTTTTCAAAAGGGGGCGTGTCCAGCCACTTACGCCTGTTTTCAAAGTTTCGTCAGTGAAAACTTACTCCAAACTAACTTAGAATGGAGTAAGTGAAGATTTTTGTACGCTTGAAAAAACCTTGTCTGGACTTTAGAAAATCAGGCGTAGGTTACAAATCAGGCATAGGAAATGGGGGGCGGGGGGGGTTTAAAGGAAAGTTTACAAACATTAAAGACTTCAGTTTTACAAATAAAGAGCCATCAGCAATAATAAATGATAAAAACATCAATAAACCAACCAATAAATCAATCAAAAAAAATTTAATAAGAAATAATTAAAAAAAAATCAATAAATAAAACATTTTTTACTTACCGACTGCAGCACCGGGAGCCCTCCAACAGCATGCTGGGATGCCCCCCCCCCCCCACCCCCGCCGGAGTGTGTCTCTGTCAGTGTCTCTATCTCTCTGTCTGTCTGTCTGTGTGTGTCTCTCATTCTCTGTCGGTCAGTGTCTGTGTTTCTGACAGCGAGGGGAGGGGAATGAGGGGGATAGAGGGAGAGAGGGGGGGCAGGGGGAGGGAAGGGGGAGAGATGGGGGAGAAGGGGGAAGGGGGGAGAAGGGGGAGGGGGGGAGAAGGGGGAGGGGAGAGAAGGGGGAGGGGGAGGAGGAGAAGGGGGAGGGGGAGGGGGAGGGGGAGAAGGGGGAGGGGGGTGAGGAGGAGAAGGGGGGAGGAAGAGAAGGAGGGAGGAGGAGAAGGGGGAAGGGGAGGGGGGAGGAGGAGAAGGGGGAAGGGGGAGGGGGAGGATGAGAAGGGAAAGAGGGGGAAAGGAGATGGGGGAAAGGAGATGGGGGGGAGGAAAGGAGATGGGTGGGGAGGGAGAAGGGGGAGGGAGGCTGAACGGGCTGGGCCCGGCCGCGCCCGAGACTTCGGGCAGGGCCCGTCCCCAGCACCAGATTTACAGGTAGGTGGCGTTGGGTCGGGTCGGGTCGGTGTCGGGGGGATGGTGGGAGGGAGGTCGTTTCGGGTCGGGGGAGGGAGGGAGAGGGAGGTCAGGTTGGGGGGAGGGAGGTCAGGTCGGGTCCAGTCGGGGGGGGGTGGGGGGAAGCGGGAGTCAGGTCGGTGTCGGTGTCGGGGTCAGGTCCGGTCCAGGGGCGGGGGCGGTGGGGGGAAGCGGGAGTCGGGTCGGTGTCGGTTCCGGTCCGGAGGCGGGGGGCGGGAAGCGGGAGTCGAGTTGGGTCGGGAGGAAGCAGGAGCTGGCCGTGGGAGGAGCCTTATGCACGCAGCCCCAGTGAGGCCATTCGACCAGGGCTAGGGGCTGTGTGCTTCGGCCCCTCCCACACAGTTTTGGGCGCCTGGAGCTACTGCACATGCGCGCCCACTGTAGCGCGCATGTGCAGAGGTCCCGACACTGTTTTCAGCGCAGGGACCTGGCTCCGTCCCCTACAGCTCATGCTGCGCCGCGCCGAGCTTCAAACGACCTGCAGGGAGCTGGATAATCTGGAAGTTTTTTTTAGGCTCACTTTGTGGCGCGAAAAACGGGCGTCCAGGTCGGGACTGCGCCATTCTAGGCGCGGCTCGAAACTTGGGCCCATGAAGTGGTGAAAATAGCTTTCCAAATTGTACATTAAAAAAAAAATGATTTGCTTACACAATTCTGAAATGTATATTATCGAAGATCAGGCATAGTTCCCAGGGACTATAGGAATTCCAATCTGTATAAGAAAACTGCACTTCAAATTTGCTTTGCAGTGAGAAAACTTCTCCAGCTTTCCTCGCAGCAGGCCTGGGGGTCTGTCCTCTCTAGAAGGATGCATTCTAACTGGAGAACACTTGGTTCTAGAAACATAGAAAACATAGAAACATAGAAAATAGGTGCAGGAGTAGGCCATTCAGCCCTTCTAGCCTGCATACCCCAGAAGGATAGTGCTGATTTTCAATTTAAGTTATTGGAAATGTAACTTGCTCTAAATCAGTACATTTTTAAATAGCAAAGTAGCACCACAATTTTGAGCTATCCGTACTGTTTTTTGAAACACCCCATATCCCAAAATTACAAATGTAACTATATTTTTGATGTATTGAAGGTTAAACATAAAGAACAAAAGAAATAGGAGCAGGAGTAGGTCATTTGACCCCTCGAGCCTGCTCCGCCATTCAATAAGAGCTTGGTTGATCTGATCTTGGCCTCAACTCCACTTCTCTGCCCGCTCCCCTTAACCCTTGACTTCCTTATCGTTCAAAAATCTGTCTATCACCACCTTAAATATATTCAATGACCCAGCCGCCAAAGCTCTCTAGAGTAGAGAATTCCAAAGATTCACGACCATCTGAGAGGAGAAATTCTTCCTCATTTCCGTTTTAAAAGATCCTTATTCTGAAACTCTGCTCCCTTGTTCTAGATTCCCCCACGAGGGCAAACATCCTCTCTGCATCTACCCTGTCAAGCCCCCTCAGAATCTTATACATTTCAATAAGATCACCTCTCATTCTTCTTAAAAGGAGAATAGGCCCATGGGGCTAGACTTTCCACTATGGTCGCTATCGGCCAAAAATATTTCCAGCCTTAGTGCTTTTTTTATTTTTCAGGATTGCTGAAATATCACCCATTTTAGTAACCGCTAGAATCGCTTTTGTAATTTGGGCGATAGCCTTAGCGATGTGAAATGGGCCTTAGCGATGTATTCAGTCGTGGAAGGCTGGCGTCCACAGCAACGGCCATTTTGTGCATGTGCTTGTTTTTTCCATCAAAGAATTTTCCCACGGGGGTTGACAGAGAGAACAGGGGACCTGGTCCCCATCAATAACATTATAGAACCCTTCTTTAATTCTACCCCTATTGCTTTATAAAATAAAATCTAGCAGTCAACTGAGGTGAACTCCATTTTCTTCCTCTTGAATGACATACCCGAGTTCTGCTTCTACTTGTAATGTGGACCAGAGGGTGAAAATATCCATAATTAATATTAACCCTGACATTACAGCAATGTACTTGTATGTAACTTTTCTCATTTTATTCTCCCATCTCTATTCTGCAGCATGTGATTAGTGATCAATACTGGTTGAGAAATTCATCATCATCATAGGCAGTCCCTCGAATCGAGGATGACTTGCTTCCACGTTAAAAAGTTCACATGTGTTTCAATGATGGACCTAAAATTCCAGGTCCAAACTAAATCTTGAAGGGTGGAAGATGCCTGTGCTTGGATTTTTTCAACGTGTGGTGACCGTTGCACACCAGCCACCACACGGACTTGACAGAGCTAGTTCTTGGTCCAGTAGCAAGGATTAACCAAGACAACTGGAGACCAGCTCTGCTGCACGGACCTAGTGCGCACACATATCGCAGTGTGGGCTGGCCCTTGCTGCCCCTGGGCCCTTGCCTCTTCTGGGCTCCGAACTCATGCCTCTCCTGGGCCCCGATCACGTCTCTCTACAATCTCTATCCGCTCCTTCGCCCTGACCTCGCCGCTCCTTCAGTACCTGCCCACACTCCAGTCACTGACCTGGACCTTGATGACTTCCCTTTTCACATCCGTTGTTTGACTGCTCCAGCACGTGCTGCTCCCTGGAGTGGTACGCCGCTCCTTCTGCTCCCCAGCCTGCTCCGATGGTGCTTGCAGGCTGGGGGCCTGCAGACTGCTGTGCTAGACCGCCACGCTGTTCCTTCTACTCCCCGGCCTGCCCCATCGAATTTCAGGCCTCCCTCATCACTATAAATTGCTATAACTGCCCTTAATTTGTCGTCAACAAATACAAAATGATTAGATGATTGACAAGAGTCAAAAAGGCCCTTAAAATCACTCAACTTGATTCTCCTGGCAGCCTTTTACTACAAATCCTCCCCATAGTGCCGAGTTATTGCAACTTTTCTTTAGCCTATCTTTGGGCCAGCGATCATTTGGGCGAATTGTGGGCAAAATGCCGAGAGTAGCGCTCAGCGATCATCTGGGCCATCATCGGGCGCAAGTTTCCATTATGAGCAATATTCTCGGCCTTGCACGAGGATGACATCATATATAATTTTTTTTAAATAAGCCAGGTGATGCAGCTCATTCACAGTGCCGAAATTTGGGCCCGCGATAATCGGGCGCGAGTTTCCACTTTTCAGTAAATATGGGCGATAACCTGCATCTCAGCAGTACATGAGCACTAAATGGGCGATGATGTGCCGAAAGTCTAGCACATGGCATGATCTCTATTAGTATTAATGTGAGTCCTTCTGTTTGCTGATTGGAGCACTGACCCATGTGATCCCAGGTACGCTTCTGCACACGGTGCGCCACTGGAATCCGTGGGCTCTCTACTCCACAGTGTCTGCCAGCAACTTCACGGAGGAGGGTTTCCAGTACGTAAGTGCACATTCAGTTTGGATGCTGGCAGCGTAACCCTTAGTTACACTGTCGACCGCAAAATCCGGGCCGTAATTTCTGAAATAAATCTATCTAATTTGCATTTAGAAACATAGAAAATAGGTGCAGGAGTAGGTCATTCAGCCCTTCAATGAGTTCATGGCTGAACATGTAACTTCAGTACCCCATTCCTGCTTTCTCGCCATACCACTTGATCCCCCTAGTAGTAAGGACGACATCTAACTCCTTTTTAAATATATTTAGTGAATTGGCCTCAACAACTTTCTGTGGTAGAGAATTCCACAGGTTCACCACTCTCTGGGTGAAGAAGTTTCTCCTCATCTCGGTCCTAAATGGCTTACCCCTTATTTTGAGACTGCGCTTCCTGGTTCTGGACGTCCCTAACATTGGGAACATTCTTCCTGCATCTAACCTGTCAAAACCCATCAGAATTTTAAACGTTTCTATGAGATTCCCTCTCATTCTTTTGAACTCCAGTGAATACAAGCCCAGTTGATCCAGTCTTTCTTGATAGGTCAGTCCCGCCATCCCAGGAATCAGTCTGGTGAACCTTTGCTGCACTCCCTCAATAGCAAGAATGTCCTTCCTCAAGTTAGGAGACCAAAACTGTACACAATACTCCAGGTGTGGCCTCACCAAGGCCCAGTAGTAACACCTCCCTGCCACTATACTCAAATCCCCTCGCTATGAAGGCCAACATGCCATTTGCTTTCTTAACCACCTGCTGTACCTGCATGCCAACCTTCAATGACTGATGCACCGTGACACCCAGGTCTCGTTGCACCTCCCCTTTTCCTAATCTGTCACCATTCAGATACGAGTCTGTCTCTCTGTTTTTACCACCAAAGTGGATAACCACACATTTATCCACATTATACTTCATCTGCCATGCATTTGCCCACTCACCTAACCAATCCAAGTCACTCTGCAGCCTCATAGCATCCTCCTCGCAGCTCACACTGCCACCCAACTTAGTGTCATCCGCAAATTTGGAGATACTACATTTAATTCCCTCGTCTAAATCATTAATGTACAATGTAAACAGCTGGGGCCCCAGCACAGAACCTTGCAGTACCCCACTAGTCACTGCCTGCCATTCTGAAAAGTAACCATTTACTCCTACTCTTTGCTTCCTGTCTGACAACTAGTTCTCAATCCACATCAGCACAGTACCCCCAATCCCATGTGCTTTAACTTTGCACATTAATCTCTTGTGTGGGACCTTGTCGAAAGCCTTCTGAAAGTCCAAATACACCACATCAACTGGTTCTCCCTTGTCCACCCTACTGGAAACATCCTTACAAAATTCCAGAAGATTTGTCAATCATTATTTCCCTTTCACAAATTCATGCTGACTTGGACCTATCATGTCACCTCTTTCCAAACGCGCTGATATGACATCCTTAATAATTGATTCCATCATTTTACCCATTACTGATGTCAGGCTGACCAGTCTATAATTCCCTGCTTTCTCTCTCCCTCCTTTTTTAAAAAGTGGGGTTACATTGGCTACCTTCCACTCCATAGGAACTGATCCAGAGTCTATGGAATGTTGGAAAATGACTGTCAATGCATCCGCTATTTCCAAGGCCACCTCCTTAAGTACTCTGGGATGCAGTCCATCAGGCCCAGGGGATTTATTGGCCTTCAATCCCATCAATTTCCCCAACACAATTTCCTGACTAATAAGGATTTCCCTCAGTTCTTCCTTCTTACGAGACCCTCTGACCCCTTTTATATCCGAAAGGTTGTTTGTGTCCTCCTTAGTGAATACCGAACCAAAGTACTTGTTCAATTGGTCCGCCATTTCTTTGTTCCCCGTTATGACTTCCCCTGATTCTGACTGCAGGGGACCTATGTTTGTCTTTACTAACCTTTTTCTCTTTACATATCTATAGAAGCTTTTGCAGTCCGTCTTAATGTTCCCTGCAAGCTTCCTCTCGTACTCCATTTTCCCTGCCCTAATCAAACCCTTTGTCCTCCTCTGCTGAGTTCAAAATTTCTCCCAGTCCCCGGGTTCGCTGCTATTTCTGGGCAATTTGTATGCCACTTCCTTGGCTTTAATACTATCCCTGATTTCCCTTGATAGCCACGGTTGAGCCAGCTTCCCTTTTTTATTTTTACGCCAGACAGGGATGTATAATTGTTGTAGTTCATCCATGCGGTCTCTAAATGTCTGCCATTGCCCATCCACAGTCAACCCCTTAAGTATCATTCGCCAATCTATCCTAACCAATTCACGCCTCATACCTTCAAAGTTACCCTTCTTTAAGTTCTGGACCATGGTCTCTGAATTAACTTTTTCATTCTCCATCCTAATGTAGAATTCCACCATATTATGGTCACTCTTCCTCAAGGGGCCTCGCACAACGAGATTGCTTATTAATCCTCTCTCATTACACAACACTCAGTCTAAGATGGCCTCCCCCCAGTTGGTTCCTCGACATATTGATCTAGAAAACCATTCCTTATGCACTCCAGGAAATCCTCCTCCACCGTATTGCTTCCAGTTTGGTTAGCCCAATCTATATGCATATTAAAGTCACCCATGATAACTGCTGCACCTTTATTATCATGCACCCCTAATTTCCTGTTTGATGCCCTCCCCAACATCACTACTACTGTTTGGAGGTCAGTATACAACTCCCACTAATGTTTTTTACCCTTTGGTGTTCTGCAGCTCTACCCATATAGATTCCACATCATCCAAGCTAATGTCCTTCCTAACCATTGCATTAATCTCTTTAACCAGCAATGCTACCCCATCTCCTTTTCCTTTTATTCTATCCTTCCTGAATGTTGAATACCCATGGATGTTGAGTTCCCAGCCCTGATCATCCTGGAGCCACGTCTCTGTAATCCCAATCACATCATATCTATTAACATCTATTTGCACAGTTAATTCATCCACCATATTACGGATACTCGTTGCATTAAGACACACAGCCTTCAGGCTTGTTTTTTTAACACCCTTTGCCCTTTTAGAATTATGATGTAGTGTGGCCCTTTTTGTTTCTTGCCTTTGTTTACTCGGCCTTCCTACCATCTACCTTTTTACCTTTCTACCATCTGTTTCTGACTCTATATTACTTCGCCCTATCTCGCTGAATAGGTTCCCATCCCCCTGCCATATTAGTTTAAACACTCCCGAACTGCATTAGCAAATGTTATCCCAAGGACATCAGTTCCAGTCCTGCCCAAGTGCTGACCGTCCCTTTTGTACAAGTCCCACTTCCCCCAGAACTGGTTCCAATGTCCCATGAATTTGAATCCCTCCCTCTTTCACCACTGCTCAAGCCACGTATTTATTCTAACTATCCTGCTCCTTCAACTCTGATTAGCACGTGGCACTGGTAACGATCCAGAGACTACTACCTTTGAGGTCCTACTTTTTAATTTAACTCCTAGCTCCCTAAATTCAGCTTGTAGGACCTCTTCCCACTTCTTACCTATATCGTTGGTACCTACATGTACCACGACAACTGGCTGTTATCCCTCCCTCTCCAGAATGCTCTGCAGCCTCTCCGAGACATCCTTGACCCTTGCACCAGGGAGGCAACATACCATCCTGGAGTCTCGGTTGCGGCCGCAGAAACTCCTATCTATTCCCCTTACAATAGCGTCCCCTATCACTATAGCTCTCCCACTCTTTTTCACACCCTTCTGTGCAGCAGAGCCACCCATGGTGCCATGAACCTGGCTGCTGGTGCCTTCTCCTGGTAAGGCATTTCCCCCAACAGTATGCAAAACGGTATATCTGTTTTGGAGGGAGATGACCGCAGGGAACTCCTGCACTACCTTCCTCTTCTTGCCTTGTCTCTTGGTCACCCATTCACTATCTGTCCTAACCCTTACCTGCGGTGTGACCAACTCACTAAATGTGCTATCCACAACATTCTCAGCATCAAAATTAATCAATACTAATTCCCATTCTAAGCTCTTGTGCATCCCCCATTCCTTTCATCCTCCCATTGGTGGCCACAATGTCTGCCTTTTAAGCCCTACAGTCTGAAATTCCCTCCCCAAACTTCTCCACCTTTCCACTTCCTTTTCCTTTTTTAAGATCCACCGTAAAACCCAGCTCTTTGACTAAGATTTTTTATTCGCCTAAAATCTTCTTCTTTGACTTAGCATTGACTTTGTTGTCTGATTACCTTTCTATGAAGCGTTTTCGGATGTTTTTCTATGTTAAAGATACTATATCAATGTAAATTGTTGTTGCTGTTTTTGTATATACAGTAAAAGACTGTATAGTTTTCACTGAAAACTCAATGTTGATGCACCTTGGCTCAGTGTAGCACTCTCATCCTTGTATCAGTAGGTTGTGGATTCAAGCCCACTAAGGATGTGAGCATATCACCTAGGATGACACTTCTGTCCAGTGCTCAGGGAGTGATGCATTGTCAGAGGTGTCGTCTTTTGGAGGAAATCCAAACAGAGGATCTGTCTATTTGTTGAGATGGATTTAAAGATCCCATGGCATTATTTAAAGAAGAGCTAGGGAACTATCCCAGTGTGCTGGCCAACATTATCACTCAACCAACACCAAAAATCAGTGTGCCTCCAACGCATTAGTTCATTGCTGTTTTTGGGACCTTGCTGTGTTCAAATTGACTGCCATTATTTGCCAGTGTAACACTGTGTCAGTGACTGCCCTTGGAATGTAATTTATTGGCTGTAAAATGCTTTGGGACATCCTGAGGGCTGGAAGCGCTTGCTATTGAGGGAGTGCAGCGAAGGTTCACCAGACTGATTCCCGGGATGGCGGGACTGACCTATCAAGAAAGACTGGATCAACTGGGCTTGTATTCACTGGAGTTCAGAAGAATGAGAGGGGACCTCATAGAAACATATAAAATTCTGACGGGGTTAGACAGGTTAGATGCAGGAAGAATGTTCCCAATGTTGGGGAAGTCCAGAACCAGGGGTCACAGTCTAAGGATAAGGGGTAAGCCATTTGGGACCGAGATGCGGAGGAACTTCTTCACCCAGAGAGTGGTGAACCTGTGGAATTCTCTACCACAGAAAGTTGTTGAGGCCAATTCACTAAATATATTCAAAAAGGAGTTAGATGAGGTCCTTACTGCTAGGGGGATCAAGGGGTATGGCGAGAAAGCAGGAATGGGGTACTGAAGTTGAATGTTCAGCCATGAACTCATTGAATGGCGGTGCAGGCTAGAAGGGCCGAATGGCCTACTCCTGCACCTATTTTCTATGTTTCTATGTTTCTATGTTTCTATGTTTCTATGTTTCTATGTTTCTATGTATAAATGCAAATTTTTTAAGGCTGCAATGAAAAAAAGACCCATTCTCCATTTTTATATAAAATTTTAGCTAGGTCCGACTGAACAAATTTAAAACATATTTTTGTGGTTGCTTGATGAGTGGGGCTAGCTTGCCTTTGTGTTGATGGCTTATATTTTGGGAATGATGCTGAATGTGGAATAGTTATGTGAGATGGAAGTGTTCTCGCTGCATTGTTTGCTATATGATGCTGCAGAGAGACAGTCTGTACAAGTAGGCCAGGTTGTTTAATCTGGTAATTAAAAAGGCAAGCAATAAGGGAGAAATAGTTGGCTATTCACACACTTCCTGCCTCAGAAATCCTACTGATCTGTTGGAGAACAGATTGATGGAATGCTGTGATGCGCGGGAAGCCCCTTTGAACAATGGTATCGAGAGCCACGATGCCAGCATTCGGAGCTTGCAAGGCAGCAGTTTGAGATTCAACTGCAACACTCAGACCTTTGATGGAAGCTGTTTGTGCTGCAATGGAAGCTGTGACATTGGCCATCAGATGCTGCATCATGGTAGGCTCCACAGGTTTGCTGCTGGAGGTGACTACCTGTTCCATTTTGGAAAGGATGGGCTCCAAGCTCTGCGTAAATCCCAATGCCATGTTGATGCTGCACTCTTCCATGCTCCTGGATATTGAGTGCAGAGTTTCTGGCAGGTTTTTCAGTGCACTGAGCATTTGGTTATGTACACCCATCAGCAGCCTTCTTCTGTAGCCTGGCCCATTAAATTCCTCACCTGACTCCTCTGCAGCAGAATTAGTTTGCGACCTCGCCCTCCGGCACCTGCACTATCCTTTCCCCCCCCCCACCCTGGCTCCTGCGCACTTGTGCCCGGTGTCTCAGCACATGCAGATCCTTCCTCTATCCTCGCCTCTAAAATATGCGCTGTATCCGTCGCTGAGCTGGTGGCTGCGAGTGTATGATCAAGTGATGGTGTCTTCTTCCTCTTCCTCTTCTGACTGAGCAGGTTTCAGTTTCTGGGTATCTGAAATGATAAAGAAGCAAGAGATGCATTGTGATGAGGGGTGAGAAGAAAGTAAGACCTGCATGCTTACATCAGTTTCAGCTTGTGAGTCGGAAGAGATTGTGAGATGAGGGAGAAGGAGGATTAGGTATGCAAATACCCTCATCATCGATCCCTCCAGAACCGCCAGTGGCCACGGCCTCCGCAAGGCCCTTTCCCATGATAGCCAGCACTGTCTCCTCCATGGAGGTTAAAACATGTTAATTGCTGCTGCCTCGTGTTATGTATCACCTTCTCCTGCAAGAAAGAGGGAAGTATATTAGTGAGTGTCATGCAATATGTTTGGGAGATGTGGCTATCATGGTTAAATAGCTGGTAGTGCGTGCGAGCTTTGAGCTATAGGTGCAAGGCTTGTCACAGTGCTAATGTGTGAGCGTGAGGTGGGGCATATGAATTGAAGAGTTGTGTACTGATTAATAGAGATTGGAGGTAGATGGTTAATGGGGGTGTAGTGAATTGAGCAGTGGATGAGGCTAGTGGTGTACTTGGGAGGATATGCCATTTGACAACTCGTATCAAATCATTAAATTATTCCTGCACTGTGTCCACATTCTTGGAGCTACGCTCCTAGCATTGACCTCTAGAGCATATGTCTCGAGGACCTCCTGCCCTCCTGCAGGTACAGGATCCCTTTCCTTGTCGCCACATCATGCACCAAGGCCTCCAGTGCATTATCGGAACACTTTGGTGCACGCTCTCTCGCAGGTTGAGCCATTTTGAAAAAGTCTTCAAAACCAATTAACATCCTGACACCATTTCCAGCAGCTGCAATGCACCTTTCCTTTAAGAGGTGCAGACTACCTTTAAGCAGCACTAGCTAATGTTCCCATTAAGCCACGCATCTGTGCAGTGGTCTGGAGGTCCCGCACAGCTGGCTTACCAGTTTTTAAATAGAAAAACCACGCATGCGCAGAAATTTGAACTGGCTGTGCAGCCCGTTAAAGGGGCCACGCACCCAAAAATCATTAGAGGGAACATTGGCTCTAGCCACTTGCATTATTGAGACTACCAATGAACAGCGCGGATAGTGTTGGCTGCACGCAGCAATAATGTTAATCAGCAGATAGCATGAATTTAACGTGCTGGCTTCAACGCAATGAACGGGCGTGAATTGATTGCGCACCATGATCCCCATCCTGTTTTCAGGTCTTATCCAATTTAACCCCTATGTATTTATATTATATGTCAGCTGTGGCTCAGTTGGTAGCACACTTGCCTTTGGGTCAGAAGGTTGTGGGTTCAAGTCCCAATCCAGGAACTTGAGGACATACAAAAAAATGTAGGCTGACACTCCAATGGAGTGCTGCATTGTTGGATTAGACATTAAACTGAGGCCCCTGTCTGACCTCTCAGGTGCATGTAAAATGTCCCACGGCACTATTTTGAAGAAGAGCAGGCGTTAACCCTGTCCTGGCCAATATTATCACATTGCTGTTTTTGGGAGCTTGCTGTGCCCAAGTTGGCTACTTCGTTTCCCACATTACAACAGTGACTACAGTCCAGAAGTACTTCATTGGTTGCAAATTGCTTTACGACGTCTGGTGATCATGAAAGGTGCTATATAAATGCAAGTCTTTCTTTCTTTTAATAACATATATAGATTTCAACTGGAAGAAGACAATGGTCAACTGTTACTTTACAAAATAAACTGAATAGGAGTAACTCTGGAAATATCTTGCTGTAATCACTAAACTAAATATTACTTATCTATTATGTCATATTATACTGAGGTAATACTTGGATACTGCTTTTCAGAATTGTGCTACACTATATTAAATTGAGCACAGTTAATACTGTGATTATAATTCCAAAACCAGAATCTTTTTTTGTAATGATTAAGTTGACAATCATCTTATCCTTAATGCAAATATAATGTCATAGAGTAGTTGCAAGTGGTATATTAAACTGGGCTCACTCCTTGATAGCTTGGAGTAAATGAAGAGTTAAACACATTTAACTAATAGTTTTCATGCTTCCTGCTAGTGATCAATCAGTAACTGGAATCTTTTAATTGCAAGACAACTTAACAATAATTAGGCATCACACATCAAAATCCCCTAGACACAAATCTCAATTATTTCAACAAGCCTGGCAACTGACAGCACATCAGTCCTGGTACGTAAGGGCAAGTCTTTCCTCCTATTTCCTGCTTTCCTCTTTTTTTCTTTAACTAATTGTTTGTTACACATTTGTGCAAACCATAAAGTTGCGCAGAACATTTCATGTATTTACAGTTGCTGTTTCCAACATGAATTTAACATATCTCTCTAATTGTAGCCAGAGAATCACCTGCAATGGCTTCTCTTCCTGCCCCCGTATCCCCCAAGGATCTATCCTCGGCCCCCTCCTATTTCTCATCTACATGTTGCCCCAAGGTGACATCATCCGAAAACACAGCGTCAGTTTCCACATGTATGCTGATGACACAAAGCTCTACCTCACTACCACTTCTCTCGACTCCCTACCCGTCATTCTCTAAATTGTCAGACTGCTTGTCTGACATCCAGTTCTGGACGAGCAGAACTTTTCTCCAATTGAATATTGGGAAGACCAAAGCCACTGTTTTCGGTCCCCATCACAAACTCCGTTGCCTAGACACTGACTCCATCCCTCTCCCCAACTTCTGTATGAGGCTGAACGAGACTGTTCGCAACCTTGGTGTCATATTTGACCCTGATATGAGCTTTCGACCACATATCCACAACAGAACAAAGACCGCCTATTTCCATCTCCTTAACATCGCCCATCTCCGCCCTTGCCTCAGCTCATCTGCTGCTAAAGCTCTAGACTTGACTATTCCTCTTCTTCTTCTTAGGCAGCCCCCCAGAGTCGAGGATGACTTGCTTCCACACTAATACGAGTTCTAAGGTGACTATGAGACAAATATGGGATCTACAGTCTCTGTCACAGGTGGGGCAGGTGATGGTTGAAGGGATGGGTAGGTGAGGTGCTTGATTTGTCATACGCTCCTTCTGCTGTTTGTACTTGGCTTGCATGTACTCCCGACGAGGAGACTCAAAGTGTTCGGCGCCTTCTCAAAGGCTTCTCCTCCACTTTGAGTCTTGGGACAGGGACTCCCAAGTGTCGGGGGGATGTTGCACTTTTTCAAGGAGGATTTAAGGATGTCCTTGAAGCGTTTTCTCTGCCCTCCTGGGGCTCACTTGCTGTATCGGAGCTCAGAGTAGACAGCTTGTTTCGGGAGTCTAGTGTCGGGTATGTGGACAATGTGGCCCATCCAATGGAGCTGGTCGAGTGTGGTCAATGCTTTGATGCTGGGGATGTTGGCCTGAGCGAGAACACTGATGTTGGTGCATCTATCCTGAAAATGTATTTACAGGATTTTGCGGAGGCAGCATTGGTGGTACTCCTCCAGTGCTTTGAGTTGCCTGCTGTACATAGTCCATGTCTCTGAGGCATATAGGAGGGTGGGTATCACTACTGTTCTGCAGACCGTGAGCTTGGTGCCAGGTTTGAGATTTTGGTCTTCAAACACTCTTCCTCAGATGACCAAAGATGGCACTGGCACATTGAAGGCAGTGATGGACTTCATCATCGATGTCTGTCCTTGTTGACAGTAGGCCTCCAAAGAATGGAAAGTGGTCCATATTGTCCAAGGTCTTATCATGGATCTTGATAAACAGGGGGCAGTAATGTGTGGCGGGGACAGGTTGGTAGAGAACATTTGCCTTACGGATGTTTAATGTAAGGCCCAGACTCTCGTATGCTTTGGTGAAGGTGCCAATGATGGTTTGGAGTTCGAACTCCAAGTGTGCACAAATGCAAGCATCGTCTGCCTGCTGTAATTCAATGACAGAGGTTGGAACCACCTAGAATCTGGACTGGAGCTGACGGAGGTTGAACAATTTCCTGTTTATCCTGTAGTTTAACTCCACTCCAGTGGGGAGCTATTTGAGGGTAAAATGGATCATAGCAGTGAGGAAGATTGAGAAGAGCGTTGGTGTGATGACACAGCCTTGCTTGACACTGGCCTGCACATGTATTGGGTCTGTGGTGGATCTGTTGGTAAGGATCACAGCTTGCATGTCATCGTGCAGCAGGCGGAGGATGGTAACAAACATTTGAGGACAGCCGAATTTGAGAAGGGCACTCCATAATCCCTCATGGTTGACAGAATCGAAGGCCTTTGTGAGGTGAAAGAAGGCCATATACAGAGGTTGATGCTGCTTCCTACATTTTTCTTGATTTTGGCGCGCGGCGAAGATCATGTCAATTGTGCACCTCATTGGGGGGAATCTGCATTGTGACTCTGAGAGGAGCTCTTCAGCCACTGGGAGAAGACGGTTGAGGAGGCTGGCTGACCATATTCCACCTTACGTAACCTAGAGGTGATCCAAAACTCAGCTGCCCGTGTCCTAACTTGCACCAAGCCCTGCTCACTCATCACCCCTGTGCTCACTGACCTACATTGACTCCTAGTTAAGCAACACCTTGATTTCAGAATTATTATCTGTTGTGTATGGAGAAAGAGTCAGACTGAATACTGTGAGCTCAAAGTAAAGTGTGACCTTAGTCTTTTATTGCAGGTCTCCAGAGTGCCTCTCCAACCTGTGAAGCCTCCTTAAATACCTGTGCTCCCAAGGGATTATGGGATCCCTTGGGACTCCAGGGGATGAGCCCTCTGGTGGCTGTACAGAGTAAATACAGGTCCACATATATAACAACACTCCCCCACCAAAGTTAAAAGTGTAACTATTTACAATGTGAGTCGATCTGGGACCCTTCTTGCCCTGGTTGATCGTCTCGGTGTGAAAGCTGTACTGTTGAATCATTTGTTGGGCCCTCGCTGGGCTGCTGTGCAGCTGGCCTTGCTGGGCTGCCTGGTGTGTTGGGTCCTGCTGGGCTGCTGTGGATGATGGGTTCTGCTTCGTGGTCAACTGTGGTGCCAGTTGCAACTGGTGTGTATGTTGGGGGATCAAAAAAGGTAGGGTCCAAGGTGGGTTGCTCAGGGTAGTCCAAGAATCTGAGTTTGATTTGGTCCAAGTGTTTCCGATGAATGAGTCCATTTGAAAGTTTGACATGAAACACCCTGCTTCCCTCTTTGGCCATGACAGTGCAGGAAGCCACTTGGGACCTTGTCCATAATTTAATACAAATACAGGATCATTGATTTCAGTCTCGTGTGACACATTTGCGATTTCATGGTATGCACTTTGTTGAAGCCGCCTGCTCTCTACCTGTTCATGTAGATCAGGGTGAACTAACGAGAGCCTTGTCTTAAGTGCTCTTTTCATGAGCAGTTCAGCAGGTGGGTTCCCAGTGAGTGAGTGTAGTCTCGTGCAGTAGCTAAGCAGGACTCGGGATAGGCGAGTCTGCAGTGAGCCTTCAGATATCCTCTTCAGGCCTTGCTTGATTGTTTGCATTGCTCTCTCTGCCTGACCATTGGATGCTGGTTTAAACAGGGCAGATGTGACATTTTTAATCCCATTAAGGGTCATGAATTTTTTGAACTCAGCACTGGTAAAACATATCCCGTTGTAGCTCACTAGGACATCGGGTAAGCCGTGTGTGGCAAATATGGCTCGCAGGCTTTCAGTAGTGGCAGCGGACGTGCTAGCCGACATTATCTCACATTCAATCCATTTGGAATACGCATCTACAACCACAACGAACATTTTACCCAAGAATGGGCCTGCATAGTCGATGTGTACCCTCGACCACGGTTTGCAGGGCCAAGACCATAAACTTAGCCGTGCCTCCCTGGGTACATTGCTTAACTGCGAGCATGTATTACATCTGTGAATGCAGGACTCTAAGTCCGCATCGATACCGGGCCACCACACGTGGGATCTGGTTATCGCTTTCATCATTACGATGCCTGGGTGGGTACTGTGGAGTTCATTGATGAAGGTGTATCTGCCCTTGGAGACCACTATTCGATTGCCCCACAGAAGGCAGTCTGCCTGTATAGACATTTCATCTTTGCGCCACTGGAACGGCTTTATCTCTTCCTGCATTTCCACTGGGACACTGGACCAGCTCCCGTGAAGCACACAGCTTTTGACTAGAGATAATAAGGGGTCCTGGCTTGTCCAGGTTTTGATCTGCCGGGCAGTGACGGGTGATTGCACACTCACAAATGCTTCCATAACCATGGCTAGATCTGAGGGCTGCACCATTTCCACCCCTGTGGTGGACAATGGCAGCCTACTGAGAGCATCGGCACAATTTTCTGTGCCTGGCCTGTGGCAGATGGCATAGTTGTATGCGGACAACATGAGCGCCCATCTCTGGATGCAGGCCGATGCGTTGGTATTTATCCATTTACTCTCGGAAAACAGGGATATAAGTGGCTTACGGTCAGTTTCCAATTCGAATTTTAGCCCAAACAGGTATTGATGCATTTTCTTTACCCCATAGACACATGCTAACGCTTATCTTTCAATCATGCTGTCGGCTCTCTCAGCCTTAGACAGACTCCTGGATGCATAAGCAACCGGTTGCAGTTTCCCGAAATCATTAACTTGTTGCAATACACACCCGACGCCATATGACGACGCATCACATGTACCAAACGCTTACATGGATCGTACAACACAAGCAATATTTTTGAGCATAACAATTTTCTCGCTTTTACAAAGGCATTTTCTTGGCTTTTGCCCCAAACCCATTCGCCCTCTTTTCATAGTAAGACATGAAGTGGTTCTAGCAGTGTGCTGAGACCCGGTAAGAAGTTACCAAAGTAGTTAAAGAGTCCCAGAAACAACCGCAGCTCCGTCACGTTCTGTGGCCTCGGTGCGTTCTCGATTGCCTCCGTCTTCATATTGGTGGGCCTGATGCCATCCGCCGCAATCCTCCTTCCCAAGAACTCCACTTCAGGCGCCAGGAAAACGCACTTCAGGCATTTTAACCTGAGCCCCACGCAGTTGAGTTGACTAAGAACCTCCTCCAGGTTCTGCAGGTGCTCGACTGTGTTCCGACCTGTGAACAAGATATCGTCCTGGAAGACCACGGTGTGCGGGACTGACTTTAGTAAACTTTCCATGTTTCTCTGGAATATCGCCGCCACTGATCGGATTCCAAATGGGCATCTGTTATAAACAAAAAGACCCTTGTGCGTGTTGATACAGGTGAGGGCCTTCGATGATTCCTCCAGTTCCTGCCTCATGTAGGCTGAAGTCAGATCCAGCTTCGTGAACATCTTTCCTCCCGTCAGTGTTGCCAAGAGGTCAATGGCCTTTGGTAGTGGGTACTGGTCCTGCAGGGAGAAATGATTGATAGTTACTTTGTAATCGCCACAGATTCTGACGGTGCCGTCTCCCTTCAGGACTGGGACAATAGGACTGGCCCACTCGCTGAACTTGTTCGGTGAAATGATGCCCTCTCTTTTATGTATTGTCCAGGTACATTAAATGTATAAGTACAAATGGTGCGCCACAGCGGTCGCTGTGGTGGGAGACCTGAAAGTACCTGCAAGACAGAATATAAAAGGCTGCTCACCACACCTGAGAGGCATTCTGGAGTTACACAATAAAGGACTAAGGTCACAGCAGTTATTTCAACACCAGGCCGTGTGGAGTCAGTGATTTGTGTGCTACATACACCACATTGGTGACGAGGACGCAGATGAACTCCTCGCAACCATGGCTACTCTGGGTTTGCTAAAGTATTTTACCATGGACAATGATTGGGAGGCCTTTACGGAAAGGCTCGAGTACTGCTTCACAGCAAACGACCTGACGAGGCACACAGACGCACTGAGAGAGAAGTGTAAGGCACTATTGCTTTCCAGTTATGGCGATGAGGCTTACTGTCTCGTCAGGGATTTGCTGGCACCCGCGAGCGCCAGGGAAAAGTCATATGAGGAGCTGGTCGCACTCATTCATGACCAGTTGAAACCAAAGGAGAGCATCCTCACGGCCAGATACAAATTCTACCATCACTGCAGACCTGAGGGCCACGATGTCACCAAATATGCTGCAGACCTCAGGAAACTCACGGTGCCATGTGATTTTGGCGCACACCTTGACGAGGCGTTGCGGGATGTTTTTGTTATGGGGATTGGCCACGAGGGCCTCCTTCACAAACTGCTATCCACTGAACCTACAGTCATCTTGACAAAAGCCATTGCCAGTGACCTCGGCCTTGTTCATCCTGGTTGATTGTGAGTGTGAGTCCATGACTATCCACTTCCTACCACACTCTCTTTGCAGCCGGTCTAGCTCGATCTCTACTCTTTCTCTCATCGTGTACGGTACTGCTCTCGCCTTGTGATGGATGGGTCGCGCCCTCAGAATTAGGTGGATCTGCACTCTTGCTCCTTGGAAGTTCCCGATGCCTGGTTCGAACAGCGGAGGAAATTTGTTTAAAATCTGGGCACACAAAGTGTCGTCAGCGGGCGATAGCGCTCGGTCGTCGTCCCAGTTCCAGCGTATCTTTCCCAGCCAGGTCCTGCCGAGCAGCATGGAACCATCACCCGGTACCACCCAGAGTGGTAGCTTGTGCACCACTCCATCGTAGGAGACCTTTACGGTAGCACTGCCAATTACAGGAATCAGTTCTTTCGTGTAAGTTCTTAGTTTCATGCGAACTGGAGTTAAGACTGGCCTTGAGGCCTTGTTGCTCCACAACCTTTTGAAAGTCTTTTTGCCCATGATGGACTGGCTCGTGCCTGTGTCCAGCTCCATTGACACTGGGAGTCTATTTAGTTCAACATTCAACATTATTGGGTGACAATTCGTGGTGAATGTGTGCACCCCATGTACTCTGCCTCCTCGATCTGAGGCTCTGATTTGTCGTGATCCTCCATGGATCTGTCCTCCCCTGCCACATGGTGGTTTGCAGATTTAACAGGCCTCACAGCTTGCCTGCACACTCGTTGGAGGTGTCCCATTGTTCCACAGCCGTTGCAAACGTACTCTTTGAATGGAAACGATGATCACCCCCCGCAGCACCAACAAGGTGTTAATGGTCTTGCGTTCATCACCCTTGATGCTGGACTCTGAGTCATCTGCGGACGTGCAGCTGCAGGTATGTATCACCTGCCCTGTACATTACAATTTGAAAACAGCATCACTTTGTTCACAGTACTTGTAGCAGCACTTGTGTGCTGAGATATTTGATTCGTATTGTCACTGGTGGCAATGAACGCCTGGGCTATCGCTGTGGCCTTACTCAAGGTTGGTGTCTCTACAGTCAAAAGTTTGCGAAGTATGGTTTCGTGGCCAATGCCAAGTACGAAAAAGTCTCTGAGCATGTGCTCCAAATGTCCTTCAAATTCGCAATGTCCTGCAAGGCATCTTAGCTTAGCGACATAACTCACCACTTCCTACCCTTCAGACCTTTTGTAGGTCTAGACCCGGTACCTCGCCATCAGAATGCTTTCCTTCGGGTTCAAATGCTCTCGGACCAGTGTGCACAAATTGTCGTACAATTTCTCCGTGGGTTTCGCTGGAGTGAGCAGATTCTTCATCAGGCCATATGTTGGTGCCCCACAGATGGTGAGGAGGATTGCCCTTCATTTGGCAACACTCTCTTCCCCATCTAGCTCGTTGGCCACGAAGTATTGGTTAAGTTGCTCCACAAAAGTTTCCCAATCATCTCCCTCTGAGAATTTCTCCAGAATGCCCACTGTTCTCTGCATCTTTGGGTTCATTATCTGTATCTTGTCGCCAGTTGTTGTGTATGGAGAAAGAGTCAGGGTGAATACTGTGAGCTCAAAGTAAAGTGTGACCTTAGTCTTTTATTGCAGGTCTCCAGAGTGCCTCTCCAACCTGTGAAGCCTCCTTAAATACCTGTGCTCCCAAGAGATTGTGGGATCCCTTGGGACTCCAAGGGATGAGCACTCTGGTGGTTGTACAGAGTAAATAGAAGTCTACATGTATAACAGTATCCTTGTTTTCAAATCCCTCCATGGCCTCGCCCCTCCCTAGGTCTGTAATCTCCTTCAGCCTCACAACCCCCCACACCCCACCCCGAGATGTCTGTGCTCCTCTAATTCTGCCCTCTTGCGTATCGCTGATTATATTTGTTCAACCATTGCTGCCCGTGCCTTCTGTGCCTAGGCCCTAAACTCTGGAATTCCTTGCCTCAACATCTCCACCTCTCTGCATCTCTTTCTTTCTTCAAGATGCTCCTGAATACCTACCTCTTTGACCAAGCTTCCTGAATGGTTACTAAGAACAGTAATTTTTTACATATAATTTAAGGTTTTAAATTTAAGGTTGGCCAGCAGAGGAACATCTAGGACTGTCACTATGGCCAGATGACCTTGTTCTTCAATTTTCACCTCCACATTCTCCTCATCCTCAAATGTGATGTGTGCATCACCCAGTATTTTCTCCTGACAGGTGGACAGGTGTGGATATCTCTGATGTCTGATACATGTGGCATGCAGCTAAAAATTGTGTCCGTACTTTGCATGCTACCTTGCTTATGCAGCAGCAGGTTGGGATTTCTTTGTGGCACGTGTTTTCTCAATATATACTGATGGATAGCCTCGTCCAAACATTGGCCAGATTTTTTTTTGTTCTTCTGTGATGCCCCATGGAAATAAGAGACTGTAATCACTTGGTCTGCCATCTCAGGCCATGCCTACTGCACAGTTGGGTGCAAAGGAAAGTGCCCTTTGAAACCAAAAATGGCAACAGTTTCCAGGAGGAGCACCTCCTAATTATGTCCAATCCTTTCTCAACTAGGGAAGTAGTGCCCATCTTTCTGCACCACCGCACCACTGCCCCCCTGCCACCTGTCCCCTACTCCAGTTTCTGCTAGCTTCCAGAAGGCGTTAAAAAAATCCACAATGATGCTATTTCCCTTTAATGAAGCAACTCTTTAAGGGCCATTGCAGATATCCTGATCAATTTTCTGGACTTTGACATTTTTTTTATGTCGGACCAGAAGTCGGTCATAAAGGGGGCGGAAGTGTGGTGGTAAGTCCTGATGGGGAGGGTGTAGGGTATTTATTTTATTCACTCTACGCTGATTCTTAGACCTCGGAACTTATAGTGGGAAACGACAACACATGGCGCAAAATTTTAGGCTTGAACCAGTGTCAGTTTTATTTCGCAACAAAAAACGACTAAAACTACAAGACTAGACTTCTGAGAGAAATTTGACTTTCAACATACAATCACCAGAAATTCGTGGTCGTTGATTTTGTGACCTGTCAGTTCATCTTCTGGCCATTCTCTGCAGCTTCTGCTTCACCTGCTTGTGTGTGTGTGTGTCTGTATATTTATATCTAGCTTTTGAATAAGTTTTCCGCTGGGACAAAATTTGATTATCAATGTGGTGATCTGTTTAACTGGTTGTGGTGATGAGTTTGAATGGCTACTAATTTGCACATGGAATCAACAATGCAAAAGATATTTCCTTATGCTGAATGCTGTTATCCAAAAATTTGCATTCCATGGGGGGCCTTTGTTGTCTGGTCTTATTACAGACTCGATGTATCCAGTGTCTGTTTTTCCCCACCCTGGTCAATCAAGTTCAAAGCCTCATGTAACAACTCCATTGTTGTTATCCATGAAGTCAGATTTATATCCTTGACCACAGAATGTTCCTAATTGTCCAGCTTAATTCAAAAAGCTTGGATCAATCAATTGTTTTTGGTTCATGGTCTGCGTTTTTCTGAAGATTAGTAACCTTACAGGGAGTTAGTCTCCGCCGCTGCGGTGGTGACATGACTGCGTGTTAAAGAGGAGAGAATCGGTGATTTTTTTAGCCTTGGCCACTGGGCTACCAGGGAGGGTTTTGGCCGTGCGATCCGGCCAAACACGGGCAATAATTGGCCAGCCGATCGGGAAGTCGGCTGGCAAAAATAAAAACATGGCGGATGAGGCAGTGTACTCTCCCTTTGAAGGACCGACGAGCTGCTGGGCCACACGCACACAGAATAAGGTACACCAACAGAAAAAGCTGTCAGGGGCACCATGCGGCAGATCGGTGATTTTTCAAGGTGAATTTGGGTCAGTGTTCTGGAGGTGACGCTTGTGGCGGTCGGCAGCAACGGTGCAGAAATGGGAACAGGCCGAAAAATCCCAGAGCTGAATTTGAGTCCGGGCGGCCCATCGACTGCAACGTGGTGGCCACTCGATTCCGCCGCATGGCCACCGCAAAACGGCGGTAACGGGCTTTAGTCAGACCCTGAATTTCAGCCCCAACCATTCAATAAATGGAAATATGAAAGAAACATAAATTACTCAAATCTCCTCGTTTGCAAGTGACAGGTTTAACAGTAAATGTTTTCATATCATCTTCTTTTACCCTTGGTGTTTTCTTTCATAACATTTTTACAGTGAACATCTGTGTTTACCAATTTTCTGTGGTGTTGTAGACGGAAGTGTGAACGTACTCGTATGTGCTGATGTAAGCAGCCAGGTCTGTGCTAACTGAGCTGTGGCTAGAAAAGGTATCCGTTGCTAAAATGTTTATCAAAGCTATAACTTTAGAAAATGCTTGGAACAGAAGGCAAACATGAAGCCATCTTTTGTTTATTTGTTTGGCATCTGCTGTGTTTAAAAGGGACTACTTTAGACACTGCAGCAAAGGCAAATTATATTTTAAATAAGGGAAATACATTCGGCAATACAAACAAAATGTTTAATTAAATCAGGATCCGAAATGTAAAATACTCCCAATACTCAGTTTATGCCATTGTGGTTCCTGGGTGAGTATCCGCATTGGATGACATTGAAACTCAGAAAGAGCATATGTGATCCTGATTTGGGCCATTAGCTTTGCTGTTTTATGGACACCAATTAACTTGCCCTTCTACAAAAATGCCATTTATTCTGCACTAAATGGGTTTCCTTTTAGCTATGCAGTGCAAGTTTTAAAACTGTGGAAGGAACTCAGAATTAATTTAACCGCACTCTTAGTTTAAAAGATGCATGGACACTTTTTCAGGTCTTGGTACAATATAGAAAAACAGCCTGCAGTTTGATTACAACTCAATAACTGTAAGATAGAATTATTTGCAAAAAACAAAAATAAGGGTGTAATGATGTGTGTCAACTTGAGCATGACAATTTGTAGGGGCTCCCTTAATATCAGCAAGTGTTAATATATCAATTTAAATATGAAAAGTTCTC
This sequence comes from Pristiophorus japonicus, assembly GCF_044704955.1. Lineage (NCBI taxonomy): Eukaryota > Metazoa > Chordata > Chondrichthyes > Pristiophoridae > Pristiophorus > Pristiophorus japonicus. The sequence goes on along the minus strand of NC_091982.1, from coordinate 87,260,240 downwards.
AATTCAGCACAGTTGATTGTTGTTATGTTCAGATAAACTCCACAAGACTGTGTTCTGTAAGCTCAAACTGTTGTGACCTTGGTCTCTTTATTGTAACTCCAGAGTGAGGAAGTAGCATGGTAGTCTGCCTTTTATACCTGCTTGTTCGGGGTGTGCAGGTGACCCTTGGGTCTCCCACAGGTGCGCCCCCTGATGGCAAGTCTTACACATTGGTAATGTTTACATACATAACATCATTCCTGCCCGAAGTCTTAGATACAAGTTATTTACAAGTTGAGGCGATCCGGGGCTCTACGTTCGTGGGTTGAACGCCTGAGTTGAAATCCTGGCATGGGTGAGTCGGTCGGATCATTGCTGCACTGCGGTGTGGCTGGTCTGATCGAACTGTCGGGCATGGTGGGTTCATCCTCGTGGTTGACCGCGAGGTCGATTGCTGGTTGGGTGTGTGTAGGTGGATCATTGATGGTAATGTCCTCTTGAAACTGTTCTTGGTTGTCATTGAACCACAGTTTGGTCTGATCCAAGTGCTTTCTGCACATTTGTCCATTCAAAAGTTTGACAACAAACACTCTATTCCCCTCATTGGCTAAAACAGTGTCAGCAACCCATTTGGGACCATGACTGTAATTAAGAACAAACACAGGATCATTAACTTCAATGTCACGCGATACAGCCGCACGATCGTGGTACATGTTATGCCGGTGACTCCGGGTTTCTACATGATCATTGAGATCCGGGTGGACTAAGGAGAGCCTGGTTTTGAGTGCTCTCTTCATTAGCAATTCTGCAGGAGAACCCAGATAAGCGAGTGGGGTCACGTGCGGTAGCTGAGCAGAATCCGAGATAACCGGGTCTGCAGGGAACTGTCTGTCACGTGTTTCAAGCTCTGCTTGATGGTTTAGACTGCCCGTTCTGCTTGATCATTGGATGCGAGCTGAAACGGCGCAGACCTGACATGTTTAAGGCCATTGCGGGTCATGAACTCGTTGAATTCCGAGCTGGTGAAACATGGTCCATTGTCATCAACAAGAACGTCGGGCAAACCATGGGTGGTGAACATGGCCCGGAGGCTTTCAATGCTGGCAGTGGACATATGTGATGATACTATTATACATTCAATCCCTTTAGAGTAAGCGTCCACTGCTACTAGGAACACCTTTCCTAGAAAGGGGCCAGCAAAATCTACGTTGACCCTGGACCACGGTTTGTAGGGCCATGACCACAGACTCAGTAGGGCCCTCCCTTGGTGCATTGCCCAACTGTAAGCATGTTACATTACATAAGAACATAAGAACATAAGAATTAGGAACAGGAGTAGACCATCAAGCCCCTCGAGCCTGCTCCGCCATTCAACAAGATCATGGCTGATCTGGCCGTGGACTCAGCTCCATCTACCCACACGCTCCCCATAACCCTTAATTCCCTTATTGGTTAAAAATCTATCTATCTGTGATTTGAATACATTCAATGAGCTAGCCTCAACTGCTTCCTTGGGCAGAGAATTCCACAGATTCACAACCCTCTGGGAGAAGAAATTCCTTCTCAACTCAGTTTTAAATTGGCTCCCCCGTATTTTGAGACTGTGCCCCCTAGTTCTAGTCTCCCCGACCAGTGGAAACAACCTCTCTGCCTCTATCTTGTCTATCCCTTTCATTATTTTAAATGTTTCTATAAGATCACCCCTCATCCTTCTGAACTCCAACAAGTAAAGACCCAGTCTACTCAATCTATCATCATAAGGTAACCCCCTCATCTCCGGAATCAGCCTAGTGAATCGTCTCTGTACCCCCTCCAAAGCTAGTATATCCTTCCTTAAGTAAGGTGACCAAAACTGCATGCAGTACTCCAGGTGCGGCCTCACCAATACCCTATACAGTTGCAGCAGGACCTTCCTGCTTTTGCAATCCATCCCTCTCGCAATGAAGGCCAACATTCCATTCGCCTTCCTAATTGCCTGCTACACCTGCAAACTATCCTTCTGTCATTCATGCACAAGGAAAAAAAAAAAGGGGGGGGAAAAAAGGGCCTTGTAAATGTCTGGAGTGTCACCCAGGTCGGGTGGCACCGTTTAATGTTTTATGTTTTGCAGGTGAACTCCAAAAAGAGTTTCATGCACAAGGACCAATTGTAGAGCAGTGGAGGCGTGTCCTGCTCAGTTGGAGCTGTGAGCAGTGAGTGGAGCTGCTAGCAACTTGAGCTCCTGCCTGGAGAGCCCTGAGACCAGCCCAGGAAGAGAAGGAAGGAAGGGGCTTCATCCCAACTTTTATCCAGAGGGAGAGGAGGAGAACAGAAAACTTTGAACATCTTTACCATTCTGCAAGGAGTTGGAGAGAGGGGGAAAAAACAAACAACATCCAGTGTGGAAGGAGGGAGACTCTACATTTCAACAGGTGGGTGTTGGTGCATTTCCCAAAAAGACTTTGTTGTATCGGTGGGGGGAGGAAAGAAGACCACTGAGGGCCGGAACATCGCGGGGGGTGTGTGTGTGTGTGGTAGTGTGTGTGGGGGCCTTGCTTACAACTAGGCCCCCCCCACAATTGGAACCCCCCCCACCCCCCCACATTTGCCTAGCCTGGGATAGCTGGAGCTACCAGGCTGAAGATTTTCATTAATCACCCAATTAAAGATCGTTTAGGAGTGTGTGCCTGGTGGCTCTAGCTACCCCAGGTGAAGACGTCTTCTCCCCCCACCTGAAGACCAACCCAAAGACTGTGTTTTTTTTTTGTGTGTTTTGCCATCTGGGGAGTGCACTCACCCACAGCTGCGAGGGGAGACCTGCCCTCGCAGCCCCCCCCCCTTCCCACCCCCCCTCTCTCTTTCTCCGTTACCCTCTGTTTCTCCCCTCTCTCTCTGAGGCCCCTTTTCTTCCTAATTTAAAAAAAAACCCAATTAAGACAACTGAGCAGAGGGAGCAAGGCCTCTCCCCAATTGTCAACGAGGGGAGAGGTGCCTCGTTAAGGGCTCCTCTGCTCAGTTAAATATACGAGGCCATTAAAGACCATTAAGGCCTGTGACTTTGGGGTGGGTGTAGCCCTTAAAGGGACCCCGTGATGGCGACCCCATCCACGCCGGTGGCAGGGCCAGCGAAGACATATGCGCAGGTGGCAACCGCTTCCACGGCCCCTCCTGCGCCACCCGCTGCCCTGCCACCTTTCAGACTCATTACTAAAAAACACGGGGTCAAGAGCTACACTCACCCCACAATGACCATCGAGGAGTGCGTGCGGGCGATGGCTGGGGTAGTCGGCCCCTCGGCCATTGTCGCAGCCTCCAAGATGTCTGGGAAGGCCGTGTTCTTCCTGGGGTCGGAGCGGGCGGTGTCCCTGGCCCTTGAAAAGGGGCTCACGGTGGGCGGGACGTTCCTGCCGGTGGACCCTCTCGAGGCCACCGCGCAGAGGGTCATCATTTCAAACGTCCCGCCCTTTGTTCCCGCTGAGCTCCTCCTCCCTCACCTACACCAACTGGGGGAGGTAAGGTCGGGGATCAACCCCATACCGCTCGGCCTCAGGGAGAACAGCCTGCGCCACGTGTTCTCCTTCCGCCGCCAGCTCTTTGTCCGGCTGGCGCGGGAGGAGACGACGGAGGGAAATTTTAATGTGGTGCACGAGGGGACTGCCTACCGCGTCTTCTGGACGTCGGACGGCGTGCGGTGCCATGCCTGCAAGGAGGTGGGGCACGTTCGCAAGAACTGCCCCGCCTCCAAGGCCGCCAAACCACCGAAGGCGGCCAAGGCTGGCGCCGCCGCCACCCCTCCCCCTAGCTGCGTCCGCGTGCCGGGAGCCATGGGTGCGCGGGCATCGTCGGAGACCTTTGTTTTCAGGGCCTCCGGCGGGGGGGAGGGAGAGCGTCCGACCGGAAGGAAGGCGCGGAAGAAGACAAAACATCCAGAGGCGGGTCCCCTCGGTGCGCCAGACAATTTGACCACCGCGCTCAGCCCAACCCAGTCACCGGCGAGCGCGGGGTGCCCCGAGCCCGTGCCCGGGCCCTTGAATTACACCACAGAGGGGCCCTGGCGCGGGCAAGAAAAGGAAAAGGGGGGGGCGGAGCGGGGGGCCTCGGCAGACATGGGGGTCTCCCTGCCTCCGCGCGCCCCCAGGAACAAAAGGAGGCGCGGCTCCGATGAGGCGGAGGGGGAACAACATCCCTCCGCGGAGGAGTCGGTGCCCGCCGCGTGTCCCGCGTCCCCCACTAGCGCTCCCAAATTGCGCTGCAGGCGCGAAGAGTCTGTCCCCGGGGAGGGTGAGGCAGTCGAGGCTGCCCAGCCGCTGCCTCCTGGGGATGGCATGGAAGATCTGCCTGTCGTGGGGGGCGTGGGGACCGCGGAGGAATGCGTAGCCGCCGGGCCGGGCGTCCCGGGGACTGAGGCGGGCGAGGCCGAAAAGGCCGAACCTGAGCCCGCCCAGCCAATACCCAACTTCCCCTGGGAGTCGCTCGACCCGGCAGAAACACAAACTGATTTTAATGAAACTGTAGATGCTGGGCCGGGGGGTGGCAGCGGGGAGGGGGAGGAACACCCACCCTCGCCTCTTACTTTGGAGCTGGAGCACTTGGGGAGCCTGGGGATCTCCTATGGCCGGGTCTCTCCTTGTTCTCCGGTTCCTGGGGCGGAGGGGGAACCCCTTCCGCTGTCATTTCCCGACCCAGCACCATTTTTAAAAGAGCCCAGTGGGGACTCCTCTGCCGACGATCCTGGGGGTGGGATCGGGGCAGTGCCAGGGCCGGTTGGAGCGGCCGGTTCATTTGCCGTACCTTGTGCGGTCGATGGGCTGGCTGCTGGCGGCCACCTCCCGGAGGAGGACGGGGACTCGGTGGGGGACGCGGGTGAAGACCTAGAGACCACCGCCAGTGAGGCGGTGGATCTGCTCGCGGCCGCCGCTGAGGCCCTCCTCATTCCTGCAAAGGAACTCCGGGACTTTTTGGCCCAGAGCCGGGGTCGCCGCGACCAAGCCCGACTGGCCCTGGAAAAATGGTCCGAGCCAGAGCTGATCAAGGGATCTGTCCGCGCCGCCGTTAAAACCTTGGCCGCGGGCGGGCCCTTGACAAAGGAGCAGCACCTTGAGCTGCGCGAGCTCGAGGGACTCCTCGCTGGGCTGCGGAGGGAGCGGAGTTCAACAAAAGACTCCGCTCCCTCCCCCACAATAGGTTAAGGTAGAGGTTGCACTATGCTTTTGCCATGAAGATAACCATAGCCAGCCTCAACATCAACGGCGGCAGAGGGGCACGCCGTAGATTTGACAATTTTTCGCTCCTGCGGGAGGGGAAATATGCGGTGTCCTTCCTGCAAGAAACCCACACCGTTCCGGGAGACGAAGCCACGTGGCTCCTGGAATGGCAAGGAGAGGTCCGCATGAGCCACCTCACCGCCATTTCTAGTGGGGTGGCCATCTTGCTGGGCCCGCATTTTCAGCCGGAGATCTTGGGGGTCGAGGAGCCCGTGCCAGGCCGCTTGCTGCACGTAACGGTTCGCCTGGGGGACGTGCCGCTCCATCTCGTGAACGTGTACGCCCCTCATCCCGGCCCGCAGCAAACGCGCTTCTTTGAAGAGGTGTCCGCTCTTCTTGGCTCCGTCGACGTCGGCGACTGCATTGTCCTCGGGGGGGATTTTAACTGCACCCTCGAGGCGAGGGACCGCTCCGGTGCCCCGCAGTGCATGACGGCGATGGAGAAGTTGAGGGACCTGGTCGGGTCCTTCGACTTGGTGGACGTCTGGCGAAATCTCCACCCCGACTCCAGCGCCTTTACTTGGGTGAGGCCTGGAGTTGGATGGTCTAGAGTCGACCGCCTTTACGTGTCTCGGGCGTACGTTTCCTGCGTTCCGGCGGCCTCCATGCGGCCGGTGCCGTGTTCGGACCACCACCTGGTGTGGGCGGAGCTCGCTTCGCTCCGCGCGAGGACGGGGTCCGCGTACTGGCACTTTAACAACCGGCTGCTGGAGGACGTGCGGTTCCAGGACTCGTTCCGTCGATTCTGGTCCGACTGGAGAAGGAAGCAGGGGGGCTTCCCCTCCTTGAGGCTATGGTGGGACGTGGGCAAGGCTCACGTCCGCGTCTTCTGTCAAGAGTACGCGAGGGGGTCGACCAAGAGGCGGGCGGCCAGAGTCGGGCGCCTAGAAAAAGAGGTGCTCGACCTGGAAGCCCGTCTCGGTCAAGTCGTCCAGGACCCGGCCCTGCGGACGGTGTACGAAGCGAAGAAGGCCGCGCTGAAGGACCTGCAGCTCGTCGGGTCCCGAGGCGCGTTCGTGAGGTCGCGGATCCGGTTCCTGCGGGATCTGGACCGCGGCTCCCCCTTCTTCTACTCGCTGGAAAAAAGGCAGAGTGTCCGTAAGCAGCTCTTGACGCTGCTGGCCGACGACGGCTCTCTCGTCTCGGATCCGGAGGGCGTCAACAACAGGGTCCGTGAATATTACGGGGCTCTGTTCTCTCCGGATCCGTCCAGCGAGGAAGCGCGTAGAGTTTTGTGGGAGGACCTGCCGAAGGTCGGCCCGGAGGGCGCCGAAAATCTGGAAGCTCCGCTAAGCCTGGCGGAGCTGACCGGTGCCCTCGCCCGGCTCTCGAGGGGAAAATCCCCGGGGCTGGACGGGCTGACCGTGGAGTTCCACAGGGCGTTCTGGGACGTCCTGGGGAGCGACTACGCGCGGGTCCTGGGGGAAAGTCTGGCGACCGGGGAGATGCCCCTCTCTTGGCGCAGGGCAGTCATCGTCCTGCTGCCTAAGAAGGGCGATCTCCGCCTCCTTAAGAACTGGCGCCCGGTCTCCCTCCTCAGCACGGACTACAAAATCTTCGCCAGGGCGATGTCTGCTCGCCTTGGTGCCGTGCTGGACCACATGATCCACCCCGACCAGTCCTACACGGTCCCGGGCCGGACAATCCACGATAACATCCATCTGGTCCGGGACCTCATCCATTGTTCCCAGGAGGCTGGTCTGTCGGTCGCCTTCCTATCCCTCGACCAAGAGAAGGCGTTCGACAGGGTGGATCACGACTATCTGCTCGGAACTCTGCGCGCTTTCGGGTTCGGGACGCATTTCGTCGCCCGGATCCGACTTTTGTACGCCGCCGCGGAGTGTCTGATTAAGGTTAACGGGTCCTTGACGGCGCCCCTTCGCTTTAGGAGAGGGGTGCGCCAGGGATGCCCCATGTCCGGCCAGTTATATGCCGTTTGCGTGGAGCCTTTCCTGCGCCTCTTGCGGACGAGGTTGACGGGACTGGCTCTGCAAGGGCCGGGCGTGGAGGTCGTCCTCTCGGCTTACGCAGATGACGTGCTCCTCGCGGTAGAGGATCCCGCTGACCTGCGGAGGATGCGTGAGTGCCAGGAGATTTACTCGGCCGCGTCCTCCGCCAGGATCAACTGGGAGAAATGTTCCGGACTCCTAGTGGGTCAGTGGCGGGTGGACTCCCTGCCGGAGGAGCTCAGGCCTTTTGCCTGGAGCACGACCCATCTCCTCTATCTGGGAGTTTACCTTAGCCCCGACGAGGGAGCCTGGCCGGCGAACTGGCAGGAGCTGGAGGCCAAGGTCGCCGCTCGCCTAGGGCGCTGGACAGGACTGCTCCGAGTGCTGTCCTACAGGGGTCGAGCGCTAGTCATAAACCAGCTGGTGGCCGCAATGCTGTGGTACCGGCTGGTCACTTTGACCCCTCCCCCTGCGTTTGTCGCCAAGATACAGAAGAAGCTGGTGGACTGCTTCTGGAACAACAGGAAGCACTGGGTCTCTGCCGCGGTCTTGAGTCTCCCGCTTGAGGAGGGCGGTCAGTCGTTGGTGTGCGTCAGCGCCCAGCTCGCGACTTTCCGTCTTCAGACCCTGCAGAGATACCTTTACGTCGAGCCCCCTCCTAGGTGGTGCGCTCTGGCGAGGTATTTCTTCCGCCAGCAGCTCGACCTCAATTATGACACGCAGCTCCTGTTTGTGAACTTGGGGGGTGCCAGGACCGCCCTCCGGGAGCTGCCTGTCTTTTACAGGGAACTCATCAGGGTCTGGAACAAAGTCTCCACCAAGCGCAGCTCTCCGCCGGCTGGAGTGGCGGCCGTCCTGCAGGAACCGCTGCTCGGGAATCCGTACCTCCACGGCCGAGGCTTTATGTGGCGGTCGGAAGAGAGGGCTGTGGCTGGTGAGGTGACCAGGGTCAGGGACCTGCTCGATGGCGGAGGAGCGGGCTGGATGGCGCCAGACACGCTGGCGCGGCGCCTAAATTCTGCCAACATCCGCCACGCGGCCGATGCCATCGAGTCGCTAAAAACAGCTCTGGGCCCTGACTCCGTTAGGTGCATCGAGGAGGCTCAAACACGTGGGGAGATCCCGTCCGAACTGACCCCCGTCCGGACGGAATTCCTCATCGGCGCCAAACCCCGGAACCTCCCTCGGGGGCCGGCGCCTCACAACTTGAGCCGCCTCGGGGAAATCCCCTCCGTGCCTTTCAGTTCCGCGCGGAGGGGTTTCCTGTACGGGCTGCTCCTGCACACCCTCAACTTTGCCATCCTCGCCGGCCGTCCGGACACGCCATGGCGTACCATCTTGCCGTCCGGAGGAGGTGGGGGTCCCCGATGGAGGGCACTCTACGCAGGGGTCCTCCCACTATTCATCGGGGACTTGGCCTGGAGGGTGGTGCACGGAGCAGTGCCGTGCAATAAATTTTTAAGCCGGTTCACGGACTCCCAGGCCGCCTGCAATTTCTGCGGTCTGGAGGAGTCCGTGTTCCATGTTTTTATTGAATGCACAAGGTTGCAGCCCCTGTTCCACTATTTGAAGGGGCTGCTCCTGAAATTCTGGCTGCACTTCAGTCCCACTCTCCTGATCTTTGGGCACCCTGTGCGGAGGGCAGCGGGTAGGTCCGAAGGCCTCCTCGTAGGACTGCTCCTGGGCACGGCCAAGGGTGCCATCAGCCGGTCCAGGCAGCGGGCGGTCGAGGGGGTCGTTCAACCTGACTGCCTGCCTCTCTTCCGCTCTTACATCCGGTCCAGGGTGTCCTTGGAGATGGAGCACGCGGTGTCCACCGGTACGCTCGCGGCCTTCCGCGAGAGGTGGGCACCGGAGGGACTGGAGTGCATCATCACGCCCGGCAACCAAATTTTAATTTGATTTTACATTTTTTAAGTTTAATTTGTTTTAATTGCCGGTGCTTTTAGTGTCCCCTTCCCTTTTATGGGGGGCACTGGGGAAAAATTGTGATTTTAGTGCCCAAAAAAAAAAACAAACAAAAAAAGAAAAACAAAAAAAAAAAAAAAAGGGGGGGGGAAAAAAGGGCCTTGTAAATGTCTGGAGTGTCACCCAGGTCGGGTGACACCGTTTAATGTTTTTATGTTTTGCAGGTGAACTCCAAAAAGAGTTTCATGCACAAGGACCAATTGTAGAGCAGTGGAGGCGTGTCCTGCTCAGTTGGAGCTGTGAGCAGTGAGTGGAGCTGCTAGCAACTTGAGCTCCTGCCTGGAGAGCCCTGAGACCAGCCCAGGAAAAGAAGGAAGGAAGGTGTTTCTCCACCACTTTTACCCAGAGGGAGAGGAGGAGAACAGAAAACTTTGAACATCTTTACCATTCTGCAAGGAGTTGGAGAGAGGGGGAAAAGACAACAACATCCAGTGTGGAAGGAGGGAGACTCTACATTTCAACAGGTGGGTGTTGGTGCATTTCCCCAAACAGACTTTGTTGTATCGGTGGGGGGAGGAAAGAAGACCACTGAGGGCCGGAACATCGCGGGGGGTGTGTGTGTGTGTGGGAGTGTGCGTGGGGGCCGTGCTTACAACTAGGCCCCCCCCCACAATTGGAACCCCCCCCACCCCCCCCCACATTTGCCTAGCCTGGGATAGCTGGAGCTACCAGGCTGAAGATTTTCATTAATCATCCTATTAAAGATCGTTTAGGAGTGTGTGCCTGGTGGCTCTAGCTACCCCAGGTGAAGACGTCTTCTCCCCCCACCAGAAAGACCAACCCAAAGACTGTGTTTCTTGTGTGTTTTGCCATCTGGGGAGTGCACCCACCCACAGCTGCGAGGGGAGACCTGCCCTCGCAGCCCCCCCCCCCCTTCCCACCCCCCTCTCTCTTTCTCCGTTACCCTCTGTTTCTCCCCTCTCTCTCTGAGGCCCCTTTTCTTCCTAATTTAAAAAAAAAAACAATTAAGACAACTGAGCAGAGGGAGCAAGGCCTCTCACCAATTGTCAACGAGGGGAGAGGTGCCTCGTTAAGGGCTCCTCTGCTCAGTTAATATACGAGGCCATTAAAGACCATTAAGGCCTGTGACTTTGGGGTGGGTGTAGCCCTTAAAGGGACCCCGTGATGGCGACCCCATCCACGCCGGTGGCAGGGCCAGCGAAGACGTATGCGCAGGTGGCAACCGCTTCCACGGCACCTCCTGCGCCACCCGCTGCCCTGCCACCATTCAGACTCATTACAAAAAAACACGGGGTCAAGAGCTACACTCACCCCACAATGAGCATTGAGGAGTGCGTGCGGGCGATGGCTGGGGTAGTCGGCCCCTCGGCCATTGTCGCAGCCTCCAAGATGTCTGGGAAGGCCGTGTTCTTCCTGGGGTCGGAGCGGGCGGTGTCCCTGGCCCTTGAAAAGGGGCTCACGGTGGGCGGGACGTTCCTGCCGGTGGACCCTCTTGAGGCCACCGCGCAGAGGATCATCATTTCAAACGTCCCGCCCTTTGTTCCCGCTGAGCTCCTCCTCCCTCACCTACAACAACTGGGGGAGGTAAGGTCAGGGATCAACCCCATACCGCTCGGCCTCAGGGAGAACAGCCTGCGCCACGTGTTCTCCTTCCGCTGCCAGCTCTTTGTCCGGCTGGCGCGGGAGGAGACGACGGAGGGAAATTTTAATGTGGTGCACGAGGGGACTGCCTACCGCGTCTTCTGGACGTCGGACGGCGTGCGGTGCCATGCCTGCAAGGAGGTGGGGCACGTTCGCAAGAACTGCCCCGCCTCCAAGGCCGCCAAACCACCGAAGGCGGCCAAGGCTGGCGCCGCCGCCACCCCTCCCCCTAGCTGCGTCCGCGTGCCGGGAGCCATGGGTGCGCGGGCATCGTCGGAGACCTTTGTTTTCAGGGCCTCCGGCGGGGGGGAGGGAGAGCGTCCGAGCGGAAAGAAGGCGCGGAACAAGAAGAAACATCTAGAGGCGGGTCCCCTCAGTGCGCCAGATAATTTGACCACCGCGCTCAGCCCAACCCCGTCACCGGCGAGCGCGTGGTGCCCCGAGCCCGTGCCCGAGCCCTTGAATAACACCACAGAGGGGCCCGGGCGCGGGAAAGGAAAGGAAAAGGGGGGGGCGGAGCGGGAGGCCTCGGCAGACATGGGGGTCTCCCTGCCTCCGCGCACCCCCAGGAACAAAAGGAGGCGCGGCTCCGATGAGGCGGAGGGGGAACAACATCCCTCCGCGGAGGAGTCGGTGCCCGCCGCGTGTCCCGCGTCCCCCACCAGCGCTCCCAAATTGCGCTGCAGGCGCGAAGAGTCTGTCCCCGGGGAGGGTGAGGCAGTCGAGGCTGCCCAGCCGTTGCCTCCTGGGGATGGCACGGAAGATCTGCCTGTCGTGGGGGGCGTGGGGACCGCGGAGGAATGCGTAGCCGCCGGGCCGGGCGTCCCGGGGACTGAGGCGGGCGAGGCCGAAAAGGCCGAACCTGAGCCCGCCCAGCCAATACCCAACTTCCCCCGGGAGTCGCTCGACCCGGCAGAAACACAAACTGATTTTAATGAAACTGTAGATGCTGGGCCGGGGGGTGGCAGCGGGGAGGGGGAGGAACACCCACCCTCGCCTCTTACTTTGGAGCTGGAGCACTTGGGGAGCCTGGGGATCTCCTATGGCCGGGTCTCTCCTTGTTCTCCGGTTCCTGGGGCGGAGGGGGAACCCCTTCCGCTGTCATTTCCCGACCCAGCACCATTTTTAAAAGAGCCCAGTGGGGACTCCTCTGCCGACGATCCTGGGGGTGGGATCGGGGCAGTGCCAGGGCCGGTTGGAGCGGCCGGTTCATTTGCCGTACCTTGTGCGCTCGATGGGCTGGCTGCTGGCGGCCACCTCCCGGAGGAGGACGGGGACTCGGTGGGGGACGCGGGTGAAGACCTAGAGACCACCGCCAGTGAGGCGGTGGATCTGCTCGCGGCCGCCGCTGAGGCCCTCCTCATTCCTGCAAAGGAACTCCGGGACTTTTTGGCCCAGAGCCGGGGTCGCCGCGACCAAGCCCGACTGGCCCTGGAAAAATGGTCCGAGCCGGAGCTGATCAAGGGGTCCGTCCGCGCCGCCGTTAAAACCTTGGCCGCGGGCGGGCCCTTGACAAAGGAGCAGCACCTTGAGCTGCGCGAGCTCGAGGGACTCCTCGCTGGGCTGCGGAGGGAGCGGAGTTCAACAAAAGACTCCGCTCCCTCCCCCACAATAGGTTAAGGTAGAGGTTGCACTATGCTTTTGCCATGAAGATAACCATAGCCAGCCTCAACATCAACGGCGGCAGAGGGGCACGCCGTAGATTTGACAATTTTTCGCTCCTGCGGGAGGGGAAATATGCGGTGTGCTTCCTGCAAGAAACCCACACCGTTCCAGGAGACGAAGCCACGTGGCTCCTGGAATGGCAAGGAGAGGTCCGCATGAGCCACCTCACCGCCATTTCTAGTGGGGTGGCCATCTTGCTGGGCCCGCATTTTCAGCCGGAGATCTTGGGGGTCGAGGAGCCCGTGCCAGGCCGCTTGCTGCACGTAACGGTTCGCCTGGGGGACGTGCCGCTCCATCTCGTGAACGTGTACGCCCCTCATCCCGGCCCGCAGCAGACGCGCTTCTTTGAAGAGGTGTCCGCTCTTCTTGGCTCCGTCGACGTCGGCGACTGCATTGTCCTCGGGGGGGGATTTTAACTGCACCCTCGAGGCGAGGGACCGCTCCGGTGCCCCGCAGTGCATGACGGCGATGGAGAAGTTGAGGGACCTGGTCGGGTCCTTCGACTTGGTGGACGTCTGGCGAAATCTCCACCCCGACTCCAGCGCCTTTACTTGGGTGAGGCCTGGAGTTGGATGGTCTAGAGTCGACCGCCTTTACGTGTCTCGGGCGTACGTTTCCTGCGTCCCGGCGGCCTCCATGCGGCCGGTGCCGTGTTCGGACCACCACCTGGTGTGGGCGGAGCTCGCTTCGCTCCGCGCGAGGACGGGGTCCGCGTACTGGCACTTTAACAACCGGCTGCTGGAGGACGTGCGGTTCCAGGACTCGTTCCGTCGATTCTGGTCCGACTGGAGAAGGAAGCAGGGGGGCTTCCCCTCCTTGAGGCTATGGTGGGACGTGGGCAAGGCTCACGTCCGCGTCTTCTGTCAAGAGTACGCGAGGGGGTCGACCAAGAGGCGGGCGGCCAGAGTCGGGCGCCTAGAAAAAGAGGTGCTCGACCTGGAAGCCCGTCTCGGTCAAGTCGTCCAGGACCCGGCCCTGCGGACGGTGTACGAAGCGAAGAAGGCCGCGCTGAAGGACCTGCAGCTCGTCGGGTCCCGAGGCGCGTTCGTGAGGTCGCGGATCCGGTTCCTGCGGGATCTGGACCGCGGCTCCCCCTTCTTCTACTCGCTGGAAAAAAGGCAGAGTGTCCGTAAGCAGCTCTTGACGCTGCTGGCCGACGACGGCTCTCTCGTCTCGGATCCGGAGGGCGTCAACAACAGGGTCCGTGAATATTACGGGGCTCTGTTCTCTCCGGATCCGTCCAGCGAGGAACCGCGTAGAGTTTTGTGGGAGGACCTGCCGAAGGTCGGCCCGGAGGGCGCCGAAAATCTGGAAGCTCCGCTAAGCCTGGCGGAGCTGACCGGTGCCCTCGCCCGGCTCTCGAGGGGAAAATCCCCGGGGCTGGACGGGCTGACCGTGGAGTTCCACAGGGCGTTCTGGGACGTCCTGGGGAGCGACTACGCGCGGGTCCTGGGGGAAAGTCTGGCGACCGGGGAGATGCCCCTCTCTTGGCGCAGGGCAGTCATCGTCCTGCTGCCTAAGAAGGGCGATCTCCGCCTCCTTAAGAACTGGCGCCCGGTCTCCCTCCTCAGCACGGACTACAAAATCTTCGCCAGGGCGATGTCTGCTCGCCTTGGTGCCGTGCTGGACCACATGATCCACCCCGACCAGTCATACACGGTCCCGGGCCGGACAATCCACGATAACATCCATCTGGTCCGGGACCTCATCCATTGTTCCCAGGAGGCTGGTCTGTCGGTCGCCTTCCTATCCCTCGACCAAGAGAAGGTGTTCGACAGGGTGGATCACGACTATCTGCTCGGAACTCTGCGCGCTTTCGGGTTCGGGACGCATTTCGTCGCCCGGATCCGACTTTTGTACGCCGCCGCGGAGTGTCTGATTAAGGTTAACGGGTCCTTGACGGCGCCCCTTCGCTTTAGGAGAGGGGTGCGCCAGGGATGCCCCATGTCCGGCCAGTTATACGCCGTTTGCGTGGAGCCTTTCCTGCGCCTCTTGCGGACGAGGTTGACGGGACTGGCTCTGCAAGGGCCGGGCGTGGAGGTCGTCCTCTCGGCTTACGCCGATGACGTGCTCCTCGCGGTAGAGGATCCCGCTGACCTGCGGAGGATGCGTGAGTGCCAGGAGATTTACTCGGCCGCGTCCTCCGCCAGGATCAACTGGGAGAAATGTTCCGGACTCCTGGTGGGTCAGTGGCGGGTGGATTCCCTGCCGGAGGAGCTCAGGCCTTTTGCCTGGAGCACGACCCATCTCCTCTATCTGGGAGTCTACCTTAGCCCCGACGAGGGAGCCTGGCCGGCGAACTGGCAGGAGCTGGAGGCCAAGGTCGCCGCTCGCCTAGGGCGCTGGACAGGACTGCTCCGAGTGCTGTCCTACAGGGGTCGAGCGCTAGTCATAAACCAGCTGGTGGCCGCAATGCTGTGGTACCGGCTGGTCACTTTGACCCCTCCCCCTGCGTTTGTCGCCAAGATACAGAAGAAGCTGGTGGACTTCTTCTGGAACAACAGGAAGCACTGGGTCTCTGCCGCGGTCTTGAGTCTCCCGCTTGAGGAGGGCGGTCAGTCGTTGGTGTGCGTCAGCGCCCAGCTCGCAACTTTCCGTCTTCAGACCCTGCAGAGATACCTTTACGTCGAGCCCCCTCCTAGGTGGTGCGCTCTGGCGAGGTATTTCTTCCGCCAGCAGCTCGACCTCAATTATGACACGCAGCTCCTGTTTGTGAACTTGGGGGGTGCCAGGACCGCCCTCCGGGAGCTGCCTGTCTTTTACAGGGAACTCATCAGGGTCTGGAACAAAGTCTCCACCAAGCGCAGTTCTCCGCCGGCTGGAGTGGCGGCCGTCCTGCAGGAACCGCTGCTCGGGAATCCGTACCTCCACGGCCGAGGCTTTATGTGGCGGTCGGAAGAGAGGGCTGTGGCTGGTGAGGTGACCAGGGTCAGGGACCTGCTCGATGGCGGAGGAGCGGGCTGGATGGCGCCAGACACGCTGGCGTGGCGCCTAAATTCTGCCAACGTCCGCCACGCGGCCGATGCCATCGAGTCGCTAAAAACAGCTCTGGGCCCTGACTCCGTTAGGTGCATCGAGGAGGCTCAAGCACGTGGGGAGATCCCGTCCGAACTGACCCCCGTCCGGACGGAATTCCTCATCGGCGCCAAACCCCGGAACCTCCCTCGGGGGCCGGCGCCTCACAACTTGAGCCGCCTCGGGGAAATCCCCTCCGTGCCTTTCAGTTCCGCGCGGAGGGGTTTCCTGTACGGGCTGCTCCTGCACACCCTCAACTTTGCCATCCTCGCCGGCCGTCCGGACACGCCATGGCGTACCATCTTGCCGTCCGGAGGAGGCGGGGGTCCCCGATGGAGGGCACTCTACGCAGGGGTCCTCCCACTCTTCATCGGGGACTTGGCCTGGAGGGTGGTGCACGGAGCAGTGCCGTGCAACAAATTTTTAAGCCGGTTCACGGACTCCCAGGCCGCCTGCAATTTCTGCGGTCTGGAGGAGTCCGTGTTCCATGTTTTTATGGAGTGCACAAGGTTGCAGCCCCTGTTCCACTATTTGAAGGGGCTGCTCCTGAAATTCTGGCTGCACTTCAGTCCCACTCTCCTGATCTTTGGGCACCCTGTGCGGAGGGGAGCGGGTAGGTCCGAAGGCCTCCTCGTAGGACTGCTCCTGGGCACGGCCAAGGGTGCCATCAGCCGGTCCAGGCAGCGGGCGGTCGAGGGGGTCGTTCAACCTGACTGCCTGCCTCTCTTCCGCTCTTACATCCGGTCCAGGGTGTCCTTGGAGATGGAGCACGCGGTGTCCACCGGTACGCTCGCGGCCTTCTGCGAGAGGTGGGCACCGGAGGAACTGGAGTGCATCATCACGCCCGGCAACCAAATTTTAATTTGATTTTACGTTTTAAAGTTTAATTTGTTTTAATTGCCGGTGCTTTTAGTGTCCCCCTCCCCTTTTATAGGGGGCACTGGGAAAATTTGATTTTAGCGCCCCAAAAAAAAAACCAAAAAAATAATTAAAAAAAAAAAGGGGCCTTGAAAATGTCTGCTGTGTCACCCAGGTCGGGTGGCATGGTCTTAATGTTTTATGTTTTGCAGGTAAACTCAAAAGAGTTTCATGCACAAGGCTCCAAAAGAGTTTCATGCACAAGGACCAATTGTAGAGCAGTGGAGGCGTGTCCTGCTCAGTTGGAGCTGTGAGCAGTGAGTGGAGCTGCTAGCAACTTGAGCTCCTGCCTGGAGAGCCCTGAGACCAGCCCAGGAAAAGAAGGAAGGAAGGGGTTTCTCCACCACTTTTACCCAGATGGAGAGGAGGAGAACAGAAAACTTTGAACATCTTTACCATTCTGCAAGGAGTTGGAGAGAGGGGGAAAAGACAACAACATCCAGTGTGGAAGGAGGGAGACTCTACATTTCAACAGGTGGGTGTTGGTGCATTTCCCCAAACAGACTTTGTTGTATCGGTGGGGGGAGGAAAGAAGACCACTGAGGGCCGGAACATCGCGGGGGGTGTGTGTGTGTGTGGGAGTGTGCGTGGGGGCCGTGCTTACAACTAGGCCCCCCCCCCACAATTGGAACCCCCCCCACCCCCCCCCACATTTGCCTAGCCTGGGATAGCTGGAGCTACCAGGCTGAAGATTGTTGTTTTTCTTAATCACCCAATTAAAGATCGTTGGGAGTGCCTGGTGGCTCCAGCTACCCCAGGTGAAGACATCTTCTCCCCCCACCTGAAGACCACCCCAAAGACTTTTGTGTTTTGCCATCTGGGGAGTGCACCCACCCACAGCTGCGAGGGGAGACCTGCCCTCGCAGCCCCCCCCCTTCCCACCCCCCTCTCTCTTTCTCCGTTACCCTCTGTTTCTCCCCTCTCTCTCTGAGGCCCCTTTTCTTCCTAATTTTTAAAAAAAAACCCAATTAAGACAACTGAGCAGAGGGAGCAAGGCCTCTCCCCAATTGTCAACGAGGGGAGAGGTGCCTCGTTAAGGGCTCCTCTGCTCAGTTAATATACGAGGCCATTAAAGACCATTAAGGCCTGTGACTTTGGGGTGGGTGTAGCCCTTAAAGGGACCCCGTGATGGCGACCCCATCCACGCCGGTGGCAGGGCCAGCGAAGACGTATGCGCAGGTGGCAACCGCTTCCACGGCACCTCCTGCGCCACCCGCTGCCCTGCCACCATTCAGACTCATTACAAAAAAACACGGGGTCAAGAGCTACACTCACCCCACAATGAGCATTGAGGAGTGCGTGCGGGCGATGGCTGGGGTAGTCGGCCCCTCGGCCATTGTCGCAGCCTCCAAGATGTCTGGGAAGGCTGTTTTCTTCCTGGGGTCGGAGCGGGCGGTGTCCCTGGCCCTCGAAAAGGGGCTCACGGTGGGCGGGACGTTCCTGCCGGTGGATCCTCTCGAGGACACCGCGCAGAGGGTCATCGTGTCGAACGTCCCGCCCTTTGTTCCCGCTGAGCTCCTCCTCCCTCACCTACAACAACTGGGGGAGGTAAGGTCAGGGATCAACCCCATACCGCTCGGCCTCAGGGAGAACAGCCTGCGCCACGTGTTCTCCTTCCGCCACCAGCTCTTTGTCCGGCTGGCGTGGGAGGACACGACGGAGGGGAATTTTAATGTGGTGCACGAGGGGACTGCCTACCGCGTCTTCTGGACGTCGGACGGCGTGCGGTGCCATGCCTGCAGGGAGGCGGGGCATGTTCGTAAGAACTGCCCCGCCTCCAAGGCCGCCAAACCACCGAAGGCGGCCAAGGCTGGCGCCGCCGCCACCCCTCCCCCTAGTTGCGTCCGCGTGCCGGGAGCCGTAGGTGCGCGGGCATCGTCGGAGGCCTTTGTTTTCAGGGCCTCCGGCGGGGGGGAGGGAGAGCGTCCGACCGGAAAGAAGGCGCGGAAGAAGGCAAAACATCAAGAGGCGGGTCCCCTCGGTGCGCCAGATAATTTGACCACCGCGCTCAGCCCAACCCAGTCACCGGCGAGCGCGTGGTGCCCCGAGCCCGTGCCCGAGCCCTTGAATAACACCACAGAGGGGCCCGGGCGCGGGAAAGGAAAGGAAAAGGGGGGGGCGGAGCGGGAGGCCTCGGCAGACATGGAGGTCTCCCTGCCTCCGCGCGCCCCCAGGAACAAAAGGAGGCGCGGCTCCGATGAGGCGGAGGGGGAACAACATCCCTCCGTGGAGGAGTCGGTGCCCGCCGCGTGTCCCGCGTCCCCAACCAGCGCCCCCAAGCAGCGCCGTAGGCGGGAGGAGTCTGTCCCCGGGGAGGGTGAGACAGTTGAGGCTGCCCAGCCTCTGCCTCCCGGGGATGGAGTGGAAGATCTGCCTGTCGTGGGGGGCGTGGGGACCGCGGAGGAATGCGTAGCCGCCGGGCCGGGCGTGCCGGGGACTGAGGCGGGCGAGGCCGAAAAGGCCGAACCTGAGCCCGCCCAGCTATTATCCAACTTCCCCCGGGAGTCGCTCGACCCGGCGGAAAAACAATTTATGGGTTTTAATGACACTGTAGATGCTGGGCCGGGGGGTGGCAGCGGGGATGGGGAGGAACACCCACCCTCGCCTCTTACTTTGGAGCTGGAGCACTTGGGGAGCCTGGGGATCTCCTATGGCCGGGTATCTCCTTGTTCTCCGGTTCCTGGCGCGGAGGGAGAACCCTTCCGCTGTCATTTCCCGACCCAGCACCATTTTTAAAAGAGCCCAGTGGGGACTCCTCTGCCGACGATCCTGGGGGTGGGATCGGGGCAGAGCCAGGGCCGGTTGGAGCGGCCGGTTCATTTGCCGTACCTTGTGCGGTCGATGGGCCGGCTGCTGGCGGCCACCTCCCGGAGGAGGACGGGGACTCGGTGGGGGACGCGGGAGAAGAACTAGAGACCACCGCCAGGGAGGCGGTGGATCTGCTCGCGGCCGCCGCTGAGGCCCTCCTCATTCCTGCAAAGGAACTCCGGGACTTTTTGGCCCAGAGCCGGGGTCGCCGCGACCAAGCCCGACTGGCCCTGGAAAAATGGTCCGAGCCGGAGCTGATCAAGGGGTCCGTCCGCGCCGCCGTTAAAACCTTGGCCGCGGGCGGGCCCTTGACAAAGGAGCAGCACCTTGAGCTGCGCGAGCTCGAGGGACTCCTCGCTGGGCTGCGGAGGGAGCGGAGTTCAACAAAAGACTCTGCTCCCTCCCCCACAATAGGTTAAGGTAGAGGTTGCACTATGCTTTTGCCATGAAGATAACCATAGCCAGCCTCAACATCAACAGCGGCAGAGGGGCACGCCGTAGATTTGACAATTTTTCGCTCCTGCGGGAGGGGAAATATGCGGTGTGCTTCCTGCAAGAAACCCACACCGTTCCGGGAGACGAAGCCACGTGGCTCCTGGAATGGCAAGGAGAGGTCCGCATGAGCCACCTCACCGCCATTTCTAGTGGGGTGGCCATCTTGCTGGGCCCGCATTTTCAGCCGGAGATCTTGGGGGTCGAGGAGCCCGTGCCAGGCCGCTTGCTGCACGTAACGGTTCGCCTGGGGGACGTGCCGCTCCATCTCGTGAGCGTGTACGCCCCTCATCCCGGCCCGCAGCAAACGCGCTTCTTTGAAGAGGTGTCCGCTCTTCTTGGCTCCGTCGACGTCGGCGACTGCATTGTCCTCGGGGGGGATTTTAACTGCACCCTCGAGGCGAGGGACCGCTCCACTGCCCCGCAGTGCATGACGGCGATGGAGAAGTTGAGGGACCTGGTCGGGTCCTTCGACTTGGTGGACGTCTGGCGAAATCTCCACCCCGACTCCAGCGCCTTTACTTGGGTGAGGCCTGGAGTTGGATGGTCTAGAGTCGACCGCCTTTAGATGTCTCGGGCGTACGTTTCCTGCGTCCCGGCGGCCTCCATGCGGCCGGTGCCGTGTTCGGACCACCACCTGGTGTGGGCGGAGCTCGCTTCGCTCCGCGCGAGGACGGGGTCCGCGTACTGGCACTTTAACAACCGGCTGCTGGAGGACGTGCGGTTCCAGGACTCGTTCCGTCGATTCTGGTCCGACTGGAGAAGGAAGCAGGGGGGCTTCCCCTCCTTGAGGCTATGGTGGGACGTGGGCAAGGCTCACGTCCGCGTCTTCTGTCAAGAGTACGCGAGGGGGTCGACCAAGAGGCGGGCGGCCAGAGTCGGGCGCCTAGAAAAAGAGGTGCTCGACCTGGAAGCCCGTCTCGGTCAAGTCGTCCAGGACCCGGCCCTGCGGACGGTGTACGAAGCGAAGAAGGCCGCGCTGAAGGACCTGCAGCTCGTCGGGTCCCGAGGCGCGTTCGTGAGGTCGCGGATCCGGTTCCTGCGGGATCTGGACCGCGGCTCCCCCTTCTTCTACTCGCTGGAAAAAAGGCAGAGTGTCCGTAAGCAGCTCTTGACGCTGCTGGCCGACGACGGCTCTCTCGTCTCGGATCCGGAGGGCGTCAACAACAGGGTCCGTGAATATTACGGGGCTCTGTTCTCTCCGGATCCGTCCAGCGAGGAAGCGCGTAGAGTTTTGTGGGAGGACCTGCCGAAGGTCAGCCCGGAGGGCGCCGAAAATCTGGAAGCTCCGCTAAGCCTGGCGGAGCTGACCGGTGCCCTCGCCCGGCTCTCGAGGGGAAAATCCCCGGGGCTGGACAGGCTGACCGTGGAGTTCCACAGGGCGTTCTGGGACGTCCAGGGGAGCGACTACGCGCGGGTCCTGGGGGAAAGTCTGGCGACCGGGGAGATGCCCCTCTCTTGGCGCAGGGCAGTCATCGTCCTGCTGCCTAAGAAGGGCGATCTCCGCCTCCTTAAGAACTGGCGCCCGGTCTCCCTCCTCAGCACGGACTACAAAATCTTCGCCAGGGCGATGTCTGCTCGCCTTGGTGCCGTGCTGGACCACATGATCCACCCCGACCAGTCATACACGGTCCCGGGCCGGACAATCCACGATAACATCCATCTGGTCCGGGACCTCATCCATTGTTCCCAGGAGGCTGGTCTGTCGGTCGCCTTCCTATCCCTCGACCAAGAGAAGGCGTTCGACAGGGTGGATCACGACTATCTGCTCGGAACTCTGCGCGCTTTCGGGTTCGGGACGCATTTCGTCGCCCGGATCCGACTTTTGTACGCCGCCGCGGAGTGTCTGATTAAGGTTAACGGGTCCTTGACGGCGCCCCTTCGCTTTAGGAGAGGGGTGCGCCAGGGATGCCCCATGTCCGGCCAGTTATATGCTGTTTGCGTGGAGCCTTTCCTGCGCCTCTTGCGGACGAGGTTGACGGGACCGGCTCTGCAAGGGCCGGGCGTGGAGGTCGTCCTCTCGGCTTACGCCGATGACGTGCTCCTCGCGGTAGAGGATCCCGCTGACCTGCGGAGGATGCGTGAGTGCCAGGAGATTTACTCGGCCGCGTCCTCCGCCAGGATCAACTGGGAGAAATGTTCCGGACTCCTGGTGGGTCAGTGGCGGGTGGACTCCCTGCCGGAGGAGCTCAGGCCTTTTGCCTGGAGCACGACCCATCTCCTCTATCTGGGAGTCTACCTTAGCCCCGACGAGGGAGCCTGGCCGGCGAACTGGCAGGAGCTGGAGGCCAAGGTCGCCGCTCGCCTAGGGCGCTGGACAGGACTGCTCCGAGTGCTGTCCTACAGGGGTCGAGCGCTAGTCATAAACCAGCTGGTGGCCGCAATGTTGTGGTACCGGCTGGTCACTCTGACCCCTCCCCCTGCGTTTGTCGCCAAGATACAGAAGAAGCTGGTGGACTTCTTCTGGAACAACAGGAAGCACTGGGTCTCTGCTGCGGTCTTGAGTCTCCCGCTTGAGGAGGGCGGTCAGTCGTTGGTGTGCGTCAGCGCCCAGCTCGCGACTTTCCGTCTTCAGACCCTGCAGAGATACCTTTACGTCGAGCCCCCTCCTAGGTGGTGTGCTCTGGCGAGGTATTTCTTCCGCTAGCAGCTCAACCTCAATTATGACACGCAGCTCCTGTTTGTGAACTTGGGGGGTGCCAGGACCGCCCTCCGGGAGCTGCCTGTCTTTTACAGGGAACTCATCAGGGTCTGGAACAAAGTCTCCACCAAGCGCAGCTCTCCGCCGGCTGGAGTGGCGGCCGTCCTGCAGGAACCACTGCTCGGGAATCCGTACCTCCACGGCCGAGGCTTTATGTGGCGGTCGGAAGAGAGGGCTGTGGCTGGTGAGGTGACCAGGGTCAGGGACCTGCTCGATGGCGGAGGAGCGGGCTGGATGGCGCCAGACACGCTGGCGCGGCGCCTAAATTCTGCCAACGTCCGCCACGCGGCCGATGCCATCGAGTCGCTAAAAACAGCTCTGGGCCCTGACTCCGTTAGGTGCATCGAGGAGGCTCAAGCACGTGGGGAGATCCCGTCCGAACTGACCCCCGTCCGGACGGAATTCCTCATCGGCGCCAAACCCCGGAACCTCCCTCGGGGGCCGGCGCCTCACAACTTGAGCCGCCTCGGGGAAATCCCCTCCGTGCCTTTCAGTTCCGCGCGGAGGGGTTTCCTGTACGGGCTGCTCCTGCACACCCTCAACTTTGCCATCCTCGCCGGCCGTCCGGACACGCCATGGCGTACCATCTTGCCGTCCGGAGGAGGCGGGGGTCCCCGATGGAGGGCACTCTACGCAGGGGTCCTCCCACTATTCATCGGGGACTTGGCCTGGAGGGTGGTGCATGGAGCAGTGCCGTGCAATAAATTTTTAAGCCGGTTCACGGACTCCCAGGCCGCCTGCAATTTCTGCGGTCTGGAGGAGTCCGTGTTCCATGTTTTTATTGAATGCACAAGGTTGCAGCCCCTGTTCCACTATTTGAAGGGGCTGCTCCTGAAATTCTGGCTGCACTTCAGTCCCACTCTCCTGATCTTTGGGCACCCTGTGCGGAGGGGAGCGGGTAGGTCCGAGGGCCTCCTCGTAGGACTGCTCCTGGGCACGGCCAAGGGTGCCATCAGCCGGTCCAGGCAGCGGGCGGTCGAGGGGGTCGTTCAACCTGACTGCCTGCCTCTCTTCCGCTCTTACATCCGGTCCAGGGTGTCCTTGGAGATGGAGCACGCGGTGTCCACCGGTACGCTCGCGGCCTTCCGCGAGAGGTGGGCACCGGAGGGACTGGAGTGCATCATCACGCCCGGCAATCAAATTTTAATTTGATTTTACGTTTTTTAAGTTTAATTTGTTTTAATTGCCGGTGCTTTTAGTGTCCCCCTCTCCTTTTATAGGGGGAACTGGAAAAAAGGAAAAATTTGATTTTAGTACCCAAAAAAAAACCACAAAAAAAAAAACCAAAAAAAAAAACAAAAAAGGGCCTTGTAAATGTCTTGTGTGTGTCATCCAGGTCGGGTGGCACGGATACATGTTTTATGTTTTCGCAGGTAAACTCAAAAGAGTTTCATGCACAAGGACCAATTGTAGAGCAGTGGAGGCGTGTCCTGCTCAGTTGGAGCTGTGAGCAGTGAGTGGAGCTGCTAGCAACTTGAGCTCCTGCCTGGAGAGCCCTGAGACCAGCCCAGGAAAAGAAGGAAGGAAGGGGTTTCTCCACCACTTTTACCCAGAGGGAGAGGAGGAGAACAGAAAACTTTGAACATCTTTACCATTCTGCAAGGAGTTGGAGAGAGGGGGAAAAGACAACAACATCCAGTGTGGAAGGAGGGAGACTCTACATTTCAGCAGGTGGGTGTTGGTGCATTTCCCCAAACAGACTTTGTTGTATCCGTGGGGGGAGGAAAGAAGACCACTGAGGGCCGGAACATCGCGGGGGGTGTGTGTGTGTGTGGGAGTGTGCGTGGGGGCCGTGCTTACAACTAGGCCCCCCCCCACAATTGGAACCCCCCCACCCCCCCCCATATTTGCCTAGCCTGGGATAGCTGGAGCTACCAGGCTGAAGATTGTTGTTTTTCTTAATCACCCAATTAAAGATCGTTGGGAGTGCCTGGTGGCTCCAGCTACCCCAGGTGAAGACATCTTCTCCCCCCACCTGAAGACCACCCCAAAGACTTTTGTGTTTTGCCATCTGGGGAGTGCACCCACCCACAGCTGCGAGGGGAGACCCGCCTTCCCACCCCCCTCTCTCTTTCTCCGTTACCCTCTGTTTCTCCCCTCTCTCTCTGAGGCCCCTTTTCTTCCTAATTTTTTTTTTAAAAAAAACCCAATTAAGACAACTGAGCAGAGGGAGCAAGGCCTCTCCCCAATTGTCAACGAGGGGAGAGGTGCCTCGTTAAGGGCTCCTCTGCTCAGTTAATATACGAGGCCATTAAAGACCATTAAGGCCTGTGACTTTGGGGTGGGTGTAGCCCTTAAAGGGACCCCGTGATGGCGACCCCATCCACGCCGGTGGCAGGGCCAGCGAAGACGTATGCGCAGGTGGCAACCGCTTCCACGGCACCTCCTGCGCCACCCGCTGCCCTGCCACCATTCAGACTCATTACAAAAAAACACGGGGTCAAGAGCTACACTCACCCCACAATGAGCATTGAGGAGTGCGTGCGGGCGATGGCTGGGGTAGTCGGCCCCTCGGCCATTGTCGCAGCCTCCAAGATGTCTGGGAAGGCCGTGTTCTTCCTGGGGTCGGAGCGGGCGGTGTCCCTGGCCCTTGAAAAGGGGCTCACGGTGGGCGGGACGTTCCTGCCGGTGGACCCTCTCGAGGCCACCGCGCAGAGGGTCATCATTTCAAACGTCCCGCCCTTTGTTTCTGCTGAGCTCCTCCTCCCTCACCTACACCAACTGGGGGAGGTAAGGTCGGGGATCAACCCCATACCGCTCGGCCTCAGGGAGAACAGCCTGCGCCACGTGTTCTCCTTCCGCCGCCAGCTCTTTGTCCGGCTGGCGCGGGAGGACATGACAGAAGGGCACTTTAATGTGGTGCACGAGGGGACTGCCTACCGCGTCTTCTGGACGTCGGACGGCGTGCGGTGCCATGCCTGCAAGGAGGTGGGGCACGTTCGCAAGAACTGCCCCGCCTCCAAGGCCGCCAAACCACCGAAGGCGGCCAAGGCTGGCGCCGCCGCCACCCCTCCCCCTAGTTGCGACCGCGTGCCGGGAGCCATGGGTGTGCGGGCATCGTCGGGCGCCTTTGTTTTCAGGGCCTCCGGCGGGGGGGAGGGAGAGCGTCCGACCGGAAAGAAGGCGCGGAAGAAGACGAGACATCTAGAGGCGGGTCCCCTCAGTGCGCCGGAAAGTTTGACCACCGCGCTCAGCCCAACCCAGTCACCGGCGAGCGCGTGGTGCCCCGAGCCCGTGCCCGAGCCCTTGAATAACACCACGGAGGGGCCCGGGCACGGGAAAGGAAAGGAAAAGGGGGGGGCGGAGCGGGAGGCCTCGGCAGACATGGGGGTCTCCCTGCCTCCGCGCGCCCCCAGGAACAAAAGGAGGCACGGCTCCGATGAGACGGAGGGGGAACAACATCCCTCCGTGGAGGAGTTGGTGCCCGCCGCGTGTCCCGCGTCCCCAACCAGCGCCCCCAAGCAGCGCCGTAGGCGGGAGGAGTCTGTCCCCGGGGAGGGTGAGACAGTTGAGGCTGCCCAGCCTCTGCCTCCCGGGGATGGAGTGGAAGATCTGCCTGTCGTGGGGGGCGTGGGGACCGCGGAGGAATGCGTAGCCGCCGGGCCGGGCGTCCCGGGGACTGAGGTGGGCGAGGCCGAAAAGGCCGAACCTGAGCCCGCCCAGCTATTATCCAACTTCCCCCGGGAGTCGCTCGACCCGGCAGAAACACAAACTGATTTTAATGAAACTGTAGATGCTGGGCCGGGGGGTGGCAGCGGGGAGGGGGAGGAACACCCACCCTCGCCTCTTACTTTGGAGCTGGAGCACTTGGGGAGCCTGGGGATCTCCTATGGCCGGGTCTCTCCTTGTTCTCCGGTTCCTGGGGCGGAGGGGGAACCCCTTCCGCTGTCATTTCCCGACCCAGCACCATTTTTAAAAGAGCCCAGTGGGGACTCCTCTGCCGACGATCCTGGGGGTGGGATCGGGGCAGTGCCAGGGCCGGTTGGAGCGGCCGGTTCATCTGCCGTACCTTGTGCGGTCGATGGGCTGGCTGCTGGCGGCCACCTCCCGGAGGAGGACGGGGACTCGGTGGGGGACGCGGGTGAAGACCTAGAGACCACCGCCAGTGAGGCGGTGGATCTGCTCGCGGCCGCCGCTGAGGCCCTCCTCATTCCTGCAAAGGAACTCCGGGACTTTTTGGCCCAGAGCCGGGGTCGCCGCGACCAAGCCCGACTGGCCCTGGAAAAATGGTCCGAGCCAGAGCTGATCAAGGGGTCTGTCCGCGCCGCCGTTAAAACCTTGGCCGCGGGCGGGCCCTTGACAAAGGAGCAGCACCTTGAGCTGCGCGAGCTCGAGGGACTCCTCGCTGGGCTGCGGAGGGAGCGGAGTTCAACAAAAGACTCCGCTCCCTCCCCCACAATAGGTTAAGGTAGAGGTTGCACTATGCTTTTGCCATGAAGATAACCATAGCCAGCCTCAACATCAACGGCGGCAGAGGGGCACGCCGTAGATTTGACAATTTTTCGCTCCTGCGGGAGGGGAAATATGCGGTGTGCTTCCTGCAAGAAACCCACACCGTTCCGGGAGACGAAGCCACGTGGCTCCTGGAATGGCAAGGAGAGGTCCACATGAGCCACCTCACCGCCATTTCTAGTGGGGTGGCTATCTTGCTGGGCCCGCATTTTCAGCCGGAGATCTTGGGGGTCGAGGAGCCCGTGCCAGGCCGCTTGCTGCACGTAACGGTTCGCCTGGGGGACGTGCCGCTCCATCTCGTGAACGTGTACGCCCCTCATCCCGGCCCGCAGCAGACGCGCTTCTTTGAAGAGGTGTCCGCTCTGCTTGGCTCCGTCGACGTCGGCGACTGCATTGTCCTCGGGGGGGATTTTAACTGCACCCTCGAGGCGAGGGACCGCTCCGGTGCCCCGCAGTGCATGACGGCGATGGAGAAGTTGAGGGACCTGGTCGGGTCCTTCGACTTGGTGGACGTCTGGCGAAATCTCCACCCCGACTCCAGCGCCTTTACTTGGGTGAGGCCTGGAGTTGGATGGTCTAGAGTCGACCTCCTTTACGTGTCTCGGGCGTACGTTTCCTGCGTCCCGGCGGCCTCCATGCGGCCGGTGCCATGTTCGGACCACCACCTGGTGTGGGCGGAGCTCGCTTCGCTCCGCGCGAGGACGGGGTCCGCGTACTGTCACTTTAACAACCGGCTGCTGGAGGACGTGCGGTTCCAGGACTCGTTCCGTCGATTCTGGTCCGACTGGAGAAGGAAGCAGGGGGGCTTCCCCTCCTTGAGGCTATGGTGGGACGTGGGCAAGGCTCACGTCCGCGTCTTCTGTCAAGAGTACGCGAGGGGGTCGACCAAGAGGCGGGCGGCCAGAGTCGGGCGCCTAGAAAAAGAGGTGCTCGACCTGGAAGCCCGTCTCGGTCAAGTCGTCCAGGACCCGGCCCTGCGGACGGTGTACGAAGCGAAGAAGGCCGCGCTGAAAGACCTGCAGCTCGTCGGGTCCCGAGGCGCGTTCGTGAGGTCGCGGATCCGGTTCCTGCGGGATCTGGACCGCGGCTCCCCCTTCTTCTACTCGCTGGAAAAAAGGCAGAGTGTCCGTAAGCAGCTCTTGACGCTGCTGGCCGACGACGGCTCTCTCGTCTCGGATCCGGAGGGCGTCAACAACAGGGTCCGTGAATATTACGGGGCTCTGTTCTCTCCGGATCCGTCCAGCGAGGAAGCGCGTAGAGTTTTGTGGGAGGACCTGCCGAAGGTCGGCCCGGAGGGCGCCGAAAATCTGGAAGCTCCGCTAAGCCTGGCGGAGCTGACCGGTGCCCTCGCCCGGCTCTCGAGGGGAAAATCCCCGGGGCTGGACGGGCTGACCGTGGAGTTCCACAGGGCGTTCTGGGACGTCCTGGGGAGCGACTACGCGCGGGTCCTGGGGGAAAGTCTGGCGACCGGGGAGATGCCCCTCTCTTGGCGCAGGGCAGTCATCGTCCTGCTGCCTAAGAAGGGCGATCTCCTCCTCCTTAAGAACTGGCGCCCGGTCTCCCTCCTCAGCACGGACTACAAAATCTTCGCCAGGGCGATGTCTGCTCGCCTTGGTGCCGTGCTGGACCACATGATCCACCCCGACCAGTCATACACGGTCCCGGGCCGGACAATCCACGATAACATCCATCTGGTCCGGGACCTCATCCATTGTTCCCAGGAGGCTGGTCTGTCGGTCGCCTTCCTATCCCTCGACCAAGAGAAGGCGTTCGACAGGGTGGATCACGACTATCTGCTCGGAACTCTGCGCGCTTTCGGGTTCGGGACGCATTTCGTCGCCCGGATCCGACTTTTGTACGCCGCCGCGGAGTGTCTGATTAAGGTTAACGGGTCCTTGACGGCGCCCCTTCGCTTTAGGAGAGGGGTGCGCCAGGGATGCCCCATGTCCGGCCAGTTATACGCCGTTTGCGTGGAGCCTTTCCTGCGCCTCTTGCGGACGAGGTTGACGGGACTGGCTCTGCAAGGGCCGGGCGTGGAGGTCGTCCTCTCGGCT
The DNA here is from genome assembly GCF_044704955.1 of Pristiophorus japonicus. Lineage (NCBI taxonomy): Eukaryota > Metazoa > Chordata > Chondrichthyes > Pristiophoridae > Pristiophorus > Pristiophorus japonicus. The sequence continues at coordinate 87,231,394 of NC_091982.1, read as the reverse complement.
TACGCCGATGACGTGCTCCTCGCGGTAGAGGATCCCGCTGACCTGCGGAGGATGCGTGAGTGCCAGGAGATTTACTCGGCCGCGTCCTCCGCCAGGATCAACTGGGAGAAATGTTCCGGACTCCTGGTGGGTCAGTGGCGGGTGGACTCCCTGCCGGAGGAGCTCAGGCCTTTTGCCTGGAGCACGACCCATCTCCTCTATCTGGGAGTCTACCTTAGCCCCGACAAGGGAGCCTGGCCGGCGAACTGGCAGGAGCTGGAGGCCAAGGTCGCCGCTCGCCTAGGGCGCTGGACAGGACTGCTCCGAGTGCTGTCCTACAGGGGTCGAGCGCTAGTCATAAACCAGCTGGTGGCCGCAATGTTGTGGTACCGGCTGGTCACTTTGACCCCTCCCCCTGCGTTTGTCGCCAAGATACAGAAGAAGCTGGTGGACTTCTTCTGGAACAACAGGAAGCACTGGGTCTCTGCTGCGGTCTTGAGTCTCCCGCTTGAGGAGGGTGGTCAGTCGTTGGTGTGCGTCAGCGCCCAGCTCGCGACTTTCCGTCTTCAGACCCTGCAGAGATACCTTTACGTCGAGCCCCCTCCTAGGTGGTGTGCTCTGGCGAGGTATTTCTTCCGCCAGCAGCTCGACCTCAATTATGACACGCAGCTCCTGTTTGTGAACTTGGGGGGTGCCAGGACCGCCCTCCGGGAGCTGCCTGTCTTTTACAGGGAACTCATCAGAGTCTGGAACAAAGTCTCCACCAAGCGCAGCTCTCCGCCGGCTGGAGTGGCGGCCGTCCTGCAGGAACCGCTGCTCGGGAATCCGTACCTCCACGGCCGAGGCTTTATGTGGCGGTCGGAAGAGAGGGCTGTGGCTGGTGAGGTGACCAGGGTCAGGGACCTGCTCGATGGCGGAGGGGCGGGCTGGATGGCGCCAGACACGCTGGCGCGGCGCCTAAATTCTGCCAACGTCCGCCACGCGGCCGATGCCATCGAGTCGCTAAAAACAGCTCTGGGCCCTGACTCCGTTAGGTGCATCGAGGAGGCTCAAGCACGTGGGGAGATCCCGTCCGAACTGACCCCCGTCCGGACGGAATTCCTCATCGGCGCCAAACCCCGGAACCTCCCTCGGGGGCCGGCGCCTCACAACTTGAGCCGCCTCGGGGAAATCCCCTCCGTGCCTTTCAGTTCCGCGCGGAGGGGTTTCCTGTACGGGCTGCTCCTGCACACCCTCAACTTTGCCATCCTCGCCGGCCGTCCGGACACGCCATGGCGTACCATCTTGCCGTCCGGAGGAGGCGGGGGTCCCCGATGGAGGGCACTCTACGCAGGGGTCCTCCCACTATTCATCGGGGACTTGGCCTGGAGGGTGGTGCACGGAGCAGTGCCGTGCAATAAATTTTTAAGCCGGTTCACGGACTCCCAGGCCGCCTGCAATTTCTGCGGTCTGGAGGAGTCCGTGTTCCATGTTTTTATGGAGTGCACAAGGTTGCAGCCCCTGTTCCACTATTTGAAGGGGCTGCTCCTGAAATTCTGGCTGCACTTCAGTCCCACTCTCCTGATCTTTGGGCACCCTGTGCGGAGGGGAGCGGGTAGATCCGAAGGCCTCCTCGCAGGACTGCTCCTGGGCACGGCCAAGGGTGCCATCAGCCGGTCCAGGCAGCGGGCGGTCGAGGGGGTCGTTCAACCTGACTGCCTGCCTCTCTTCCGCTCTTACATCCGGTCCAGGGTGTCCTTGGAGATGGAGCACGCGGTGTCCACCGGTACGCTCGCGGCCTTCCGTGAGAGGTGGGCACCGGAGGGACTGGAGTGCATCATCACGCCCGGCAACCAAATTTTAATTTGATTTTACGTTTTAAAGTTAATTTGTTTTAATTGCCGGTGCTTTTAGTGTCCCCTTCCCTTTTATTGGGGGCACTGGGGAAAAATTGTGAATTTAGTGCCCAAAAAAAAAACCCCCCAAAAAAACACAAAAAAAAACAAAAAAAAAAAAAGGGGGAAAAAAAAGGGCCTTGTAAATGTCTGGAGTGTCACCCAGGTCGGGTGGCACCATTTAATGTTTTATGTTTTGCAGGTGAACTCCCAAAAGAGTTTCATGCACAAGGACCAATTGTAGAGCAGTGGAGGCGTGTCCTGCTCAGTTGGAGCTGTGAGCAGTGAGTGGAGCTGCTAGCAACTTGAGCTCCTGCCTGGAGAGCCCTGAGACCAGCCCAGGAAAAGAAGGAAGGAAGGGGTTTCTCCACCACTTTTACCCAGAGGGAGAGGAGGAGAACAGGAAACTTTGAACATCTTTACCATTCTGCAAGGAGTTGGAGAGAGGGGGAAAAGACAACAACATCCAGTGTGGAAGGAGGGAGACTCTACATTTCAACAGGTGGGTGTTGGTGCATTTCCACAAACAGACTTTGTTGTATCGGTGGGGGGAGGAAAGAAGACCACTGAGGGCCGGAACATCGCGGGGGGTGTGTGTGTGTGTGTGGGAGTGTGCGTGGGGGCCGTGCTTACAACTAGGCCCCCCCCCACAATTGGAACCCCCCCCACCCCCCCCCACATTTGCCTAGCCTGGGATAGCTGGAGCTACCAGGCTGAAGATTGTTGTTTTTCTTAATCACCCAATTAAAGATCGTTGGGAGTGCCTGGTGGCTCCAGCTACCCCAGGTGAAGACATCTTCTCCCCCCACCTGAAGACCACCCCAAAGACTTTTGTGTTTTGCCATCTGGGGAGTGCACCCACCCACAGCTGCGAGGGGAGACCTGCCCTCGCAGCCCCCCCCCCTTCCCACCCCCCTCTCTCTTTCTCCGTTACCCTCTGTTTCTCCCCTCTCTCTCTGAGGCCCCTTTTCTTCCTAATTTTTTTTTTTTTAAAAACCCAATTAAGACAACTGAGCAGAGGGAGCAAGGCCTCTCCCCAATTGTCAACGAGGGGAGAGGTGCCTCGTTAAGGGCTCCTCTGCTCAGTTAATATACGAGGCCATTAAAGACCATTAAGGCCTGTGACTTTGGGGTGGGTGTAGCCCTTAAAGGGACCCCGTGATGGCGACCCCATCCACGCCGGTGGCAGGGCCAGCGAAGACATATGCGCAGGTGGCAACCGCTTCCACGGCACCTCCTGCGCCACCCGCTGCCCTGCCACCATTCAGACTCATTACAAAAAAACACGGGGTCAAGAGCTACACTCACCCCACAATGAGCATTGAGGAGTGCGTGCGGGCGATGGCTGGGGTAGTCGGCCCCTCGGCCATTGTCGCAGCCTCCAAGATGTCTGGGAAGGCCGTGTTCTTCCTGGGGTCGGAGCGGGCGGTGTCCCTGGCCCTTGAAAAGGGGCTCACGGTGGGCGGGACGTTCCTGCCGGTGGACCCTCTCGAGGCCACCGCGCAGAGGGTCATCATTTCAAACGTCCCGCCCTTTGTTCCCGCTGAGCTCCTCCTCCCTCACCTACACCAACTGGGGGAGGTAAGGTCGGGGATCAACCCCATACCGCTCGGCCTCAGGGAGAACAGCCTGCGCCACGTGTTCTCCTTCCGCCGCCAGCTCTTTGTCCGGCTGGCGCGGGAGGAGACGACGGAGGGAAATTTTAATGTGGTGCACGAGGGGACTGCCTACCGCGTCTTCTGGACGTCGGACGGCGTGCGGTGCCATGCCTGCAGGGAGGTGGGGCACGTTCGCAAGAACTGCCCCGCCTCCAAGGCCGCCAAACCACCGAAGGCGGCCAAGGCTGGCGCCGCCGCCACCCCTCCCCCTAGCTACGTCCGCGTGCCGGGAGCCATGGGTGCGCGGGCATCGTCGGAGACCTTTGTTTTCAGGGCCTCCGGCGGGGGGGAGGGAGAGCGTCCGACCGGAAGGAAGGCGCGGAAGAAGACAAAACATCCAGAGGCGGGTCCCCTCGGTGCGCCAGACAATTTGACCACCGCGCTCAGCCCAACCCAGTCACCGGCGAGCGCGGGGTGCCCCGAGCCCGTGCCCGGGCCCTTGAATAACACAACAGAGGGGCCCAGGCGCGGGCAAGAAAAGGAAAAGGGGGGGGCAGAGCGGGAGGCCTCGGCAGACATGGGGGTCTCCCTGCCTCCGCGCGCCCCCAGGAACAAAAGGAGGCGCGGCTCCGATGAGGCAGAGGGGGAACAACATCCCTCCGCGGAGGAGTCGGTGCCCGCCGCGTGTCCCGCGTCCCCCACCAGCGCTCCCAAATTGCGCTGCAGGCGCGAAGAGTCTGTCCCCGGGGAGGGTGAGGCAGTCGAGGCTGCCCAGCCGCTGCCTCCTGGGGATGGCATGGAAGATCTGCCTGTCGTGGGGGGCGTGGGGACCGCGGAGGAATGCGTAGCCGCCGGGCCGGGCCTCCCGGGGACTGAGGCGGGCGAGGCCGAAAAGGCCGAACCTGAGCCCGCCCGGCCAATGCCCAACTTCCCCCGGGAGTCGCTCGACCCGGCAGAAACACAAACTGATTTTAATGAAACTGTAGATGCTGGGCCGGGGGGTGGCAGCGGGGAGGGGTTGGAACACCCACCCTCGCCTCTTACTTTGGAGCTGGAGCACTTGGGGAGCCTGGGGATCTCCTATGGCCGGGTCTCTCCTTGTTCTCCGGTTCCTGGGGTGGAGGGGGAACCCCTTCCGCTGTCATTTCCCGACCCAGCACCATTTTTAAAAGAGCCCAGTGGGGACTCCTCTGCCGACGATCCTGGGGGTGGGATCGGGGCAGTGCCAGGGCCGGTTGGAGCGGCCGGTTCATTTGCCGTACCTTGTGCGGTCGATGGGCTGGCTGCTGGCGGCCACCTCCCGGAGGAGGACGGGGACTCGGTGGGGGACGCGGGTGAAGACCTAGAGACCACCGCCAGTGAGGCGGTGGATCTGCTCGCGGCCGCCGCTGAGGCCCTCCTCATTCCTGCAAAGGAACTCCGGGACTTTTTGGCCCAGAGCCGGGGTCGCCGCGACCAAGCCCGACTGGCCCTGGAAAAATGGTCCGAGCCAGAGCTGATCAAGGGATCTGTCCGCGCCGCCGTTAAAACCTTGGCCGCGGGCGGGCCCTTGACAAAGGAGCAGCACCTTGAGCTGCGCGAGCTCGAGGGACTCCTCGCTGGGCTGCGGAGGGAGCGGAGTTCAACAAAAGACTCCGCTCCCTCCCCCACAATAGGTTAAGGTAGAGGTTGCACTATGCTTTTGCCATGAAGATAACCATAGCCAGCCTCAACATCAACGGCGGCAGAGGGGCACGCCGTAGATTTGACAATTTTTCGCTCCTGCGGGAGGGGAAATATGCGGTGTGCTTCCTGCAAGAAACCCACACCGTTCCGGGAGACGAAGCCACGTGGCTCCTGGAATGGCAAGGAGAGGTCCGCATGAGCCACCTCACCGCCATTTCTAGTGGGGTGGCCATCTTGCTGGGCCCGCATTTTCAGCCGGAGATCTTGGGGGTCGAGGAGCCCGTGCCAGGCCGCTTGCTGCACGTAACGGTTCGCCTGGGGGACGTGCCGCTCCATCTCGTGAACGTGTACGCCCCTCATCCCGGCCCGCAGCAAACGCGCTTCTTTGAAGAGGTGTCCGCTCTTCTTGGCTCCGTCGACGTCGGCGACTGCATTGTCCTCGGGGGGGATTTTAACTGCACCCTCGAGGCGAGGGACCGCTCCGGTGCCCCGCAGTGCATGACGGCGATGGAGAAGTTGAGGGACCTGGTCGGGTCCTTCGACTTGGTGGATGTCTGGCGAAATCTCCACCCCGACTCCAGCGCCTTTACTTGGGTGAGGCCTGGAGTTGGATGGTCTAGAGTCGACCGCCTTTACGTGTCTCGGGCGTACGTTTCCTGCGTCCCGGCGGCCTCCATGCGGCCGGTGCCGTGTTCGGACCACCACCTGGTGTGGGCGGAGCTCGCTTCGCTCCGCGCGAGGACGGGGTCCGCGTACTGGCACTTTAACAACCGGCTGCTGGAGGACGTGCGGTTCCAGGACTCGTTCCGTCGATTCTGGTCCGACTGGAGAAGGAAGCAGGGGGGCTTCCCCTCCTTGAGGCTATGGTGGGACGTGGGCAAGGCTCACGTCCGCGTCTTCTGTCAAGAGTACGCGAGGGGGTCGACCAAGAGGCGGGCGGCCAGAGTCGGGCGCCTAGAAAAAGAGGTGCTCGACCTGGAAGCCCGTCTCGGTCAAGTCGTCCAGGACCCGGCCCTGCGGACGGTGTACGAAGCGAAGAAGGCCGCGCTGAAGGACCTGCAGCTCGTCGGGTCCCGAGGCGCGTTCGTGAGGTCGCGGATCCGGTTCCTGCGGGATCTGGACCGCGGCTCCCCCTTCTTCTACTCGCTGGAAAAAAGGCAGAGTGTCCGTAAGCAGCTCTTGACGCTGCTGGCCGACGACGGCTCTCTCGTCTCGGATCCGGAGGGCGTCAACAACAGGGTCCGTGAATATTACGGGGCTCTGTTCTCTCCGGATCCGTCCAGCGAGGAACCGCGTAGAGTTTTGTGGGAGGACCTGCCGAAGGTCGGCCCGGAGGGCGCCGAAAATCTGGAAGCTCCGCTAAGCCTGGCGGAGCTGACCGGTGCCCTCGCCCGGCTCTCGAGGGGAAAATCCCCGGGGCTGGACGGGCTGACCGTGGAGTTCCACAGGGCGTTCTGGGACGTCCTGGGGAGCGACTACGCGCGGGTCCTGGGGGAAAGTCTGGCGACCGGGGAGATGCCCCTCTCTTGGCGCAGGGCAGTCATCGTCCTGCTGCCTAAGAAGGGCGATCTCCGCCTCCTTAAGAACTGGCGCCCGGTCTCCCTCCTCAGCACGGACTACAAAATCTTCGCCAGGGCGATGTCTGCTCGCCTTGGTGCCGTGCTAGACCACATGATCCACCCCGACCAGTCATACACGGTCCCGGGCCGGACAATCCACGATAACATCCATCTGGTCCGGGACCTCATCCATTGTTCCCAGGAGGCTGGTCTGTCGGTCGCCTTCCTATCCCTCGACCAAGAGAAGGCGTTCGACAGGGTGGATCACGACTATCTGCTCGGAACTCTGCGCGCTTTCGGGTTCGGGACGCATTTCGTCGCCCGGATCCGACTTTTGTACGCCGCCGCGGAGTGTCTGATTAAGGTTAACGGGTCCTTGACGGCGCCCCTTCGCTTTAGGAGAGGGGTGCGCCAGGGATGCCCCATGTCCGGCCAGTTATACGCCGTTTGCGTGGAGCCTTTCCTGCGCCTCTTGCGGACGAGGTTGACGGGACTGGCTCTGCAAGGGCCGGGCGTGGAGGTCGTCCTCTCGGCTTACGCCGATGACGTGCTCCTCGCGATAGAGGATCCCGCTGACCTGCGGAGGATGCGTGAGTGCCAGGAGATTTACTCGGCCGCGTCCTCCGCCAGGATCAACTGGGAGAAATGTTCCGGACTCCTGGTGGGTCAGTGGCGGGTGGACTCCCTGCCGGAGGAGCTCAGGCCTTTTGCCTGGAGCACGACCCATCTCCTCTATCTGGGAGTCTACCTTAGCCCCGACGAGGGAGCCTGGCCGGCGAACTGGCAGGAGCTGGAGGCCAAGGTCGCCGCTCGCCTAGGGCGCTGGACAGGACTGCTCCGAGTGCTGTCCTACAGGGGTCGAGCGCTAGTCATAAACCAGCTGGTGGCCGCAATGCTGTGGTACCGGCTGTTCACTTTGACCCCTCCCCCTGCGTTTGTCGCCAAGATACAGAAGAAGCTGGTGGACTTCTTCTGGAACAACAGGAAGCACTGGGTCTCTGCCGCGGTCTTGAGTCTCCCGCTTGAGGAGGGCGGTCAGTCGTTGGTGTGCGTCAGCGCTCAGCTCGCGACTTTCCGTCTTCAGACCCTGCAGAGATACCTTTACGTCGAGCCCCCTCCTAGGTGGTGCGCTCTGGCGAGGTATTTCTTCCGCCAGCAGCTCGACCTCAATTATGACACGCAGCTCCTGTTTGTGAACTTGGGGGGTGCCAGGACCGCCCTCCGGGAGCTGCCTGTCTTTTACAGGGAACTCATCAGGGTCTGGAACAAAGTCTCCACCAAGCGCAGCTCTCCGCCGGCTGGAGTGGCGGCCGTCCTGCAGGAGCCGCTGCTCGGGAATCCGTACCTCCACGGCCGAGGCTTCATGTGGCGGTCGGAAGAGAGGGATGTGGCTGGTGAGGTGACCAGGGTCAGGGACCTGCTCGATGGCGGAGGAGCGGGCTGGATGGCGCCAGACACGCTGGCGCGGCGCCTAAATTCTGCCAACGTCCGCCACGCGGCCGATGCCATCGAGTCGCTAAAAACAGCTCTGGGCCCTGACTCCGTTAGGTGCATCGAGGAGGCTCAAGCACGTGGGGAGATCCCGTCCGAACTGACCCCCGTCCGGACGGAATTCCTCATCGGCGCCAAACCCCGGAACCTCCCTCGGGGGCCGGCGCCTCACAACTTGAGCCGCCTCGGGGAAATCCCCTCCGTGCCTTTCAGTTCCGCGCGGAGGGGTTTCCTGTACGGGCTGCTCCTGCACACCCTCAACTTTGCCATCCTCGCCGGCCGTCCGGACACGCCATGGCGTACCATCTTGCCGTCCGGAGGAGGCGGGGGTCCCCGATGGAGGGCACTCTACGCAGGGGTCCTCCCACTATTCATCGGGGACTTGGCCTGGAGGGTGGTGCACGGAGCAGTGCCGTGCAACAAATTTTTAAGCCGGTTCACGGACTCCCAGGCCGCCTGCAATTTCTGCGGTCTGGAGGAGTCCGTGTTCCATGTTTTTATTGAGTGCACAAGGTTGCAGCCCCTGTTCCATTATTTGAAGGGGCTGCTCCTGAAATTCTGGCTGCACTTCAGTCCCACTCTCCTGATCTTTGGGCACCTTGTGCGGAGGGGAGCGGGTAGGTCCGAAGGCCTCCTCGTAGGACTGCTCCTGGGCACGGCCAAGGGTGCCATCAGCCGGTCCAGGCAGCGGGCGGTCGAGGGGGTCGTTCAACCTGACTGCCTGCCTCTCTTCCGCTCTTACATCCGGTCCAGGGTGTCCTTGGAGATGGAGCACGCGGTGTCCACCGGTACGCTCGCGGCCTTCCGCGAGAGGTGGGCACCGGAGGGACTGGAGTGCATCATCACGCCCGGCAACCAAATTTTAATTTGATTTTACGTTTTAAAGTTTCATTTGTTTTAATTGCCGGTGCTTTTAGTGTCCCCCTTCCCTTTTATAGGGGGCACTGGGGAAAAATTGTGATTTTAGTGCCCAAAAAAAAAACAAAAAAAAAAACAAAAAGAAAAAGAAAAAACACAAAAAAAAACAAAAAAGGGGGGAAAAAAAAGGGCCTTGTAAATGTCTGGAGTGTCACCCAGGTCGGGTGGCACCGTTTAATGTTTTATGTTTTGCAGGTGAACTCCAAAAAGAGTTTCATGCACAAGGACCAATTGGGGAGCTGTGGAGGCGTGTCCTGCTCAGTTGGAGCTGTGAGCAGTGAGGAGAGCAGCAAGCAACTTGAGCTCCTGCCTGGAGAGCCCTGAGACCAGCCCAGGAACAGAAGGAAGGAAGGGGTTTCACCACCAACTTTACCCAGAGGGAGAGGAGGAAAAAGCAGAAAACTTTGAACATCTTTTTACATTGCTGCAAAGAGTTGGAGAGAGGGGGAAAAACCAACAACAAACCAGTGTGGAAGGAGGGAGACTCTACTATTTCTACAGGTGGGTGTGGGTGCATTTCCCAAAAAGACTTTGTTGTATCGGTGGGGGGAGGAAAGAAGACCACTGAGGGCCGGAACATCACGGGGGGTGTGTGTGTGTGTGGTAGTGTGCGTGGGGGCCGTGCTTACAACTAGGCCCCCCCCCACAATTGGAACACCCCCCACCCCCCCACATTTGCCTAGCCTGGGATAGCTGGAGCTACCAGGCTGAAGATTGTCATTAATCACCCAATTAAAGATCGTTAAGGATTGTGTGCCTGGTGGCTCCAGCTACCCCAGGTTAAGACATCTTCTCCCCCCACCTGAAGACCACCCCAAAGACTGTGTTTTTTGTGTGTTTTGCCATCTGGGGAGTGCACCCACCCACAGCTGCGAGGGGAGACCTGCCCTCGCAGCCCCCCCCCCCCTTCCCACCCCCCTCTCTCTTTCTCTGCTACTCTGTTTCTCCCCTCTCTCTCTGAGGCCTCTTCCTTCCAAATTTACAAAAAAACAAAACCAATTAAGACAACTGAGCAGAGGGAGCAAGGCCTCTCCCCAATTGTCAACGAGGGGAGAGGTGCCTCGTTAAGGGCTCCTCTGCTCAGTTAATATACGAGGCCATTTAAGACCATTAAGGCCTGTGACTTTGGGGTGGGTGTAGCCCTTAAAGGGACCCCGTGATGGCGACCCCATCCACGCCGGTGGCAGGGCCAGCAAGGACGTATGCGCAGGTGGCAACCGCTTCCACGGCACCTCCTGCGCCACCCGCTGCCCTGCCACCATTTAGATTAATTACTAAAAAACACGGGGTCAAGAGCTACACTCACCCCACAATGACCATCGAGGAGTGCGTGCGGGCGATGGCTGGGGTAGTCGGCCCCTCGGCCATTGTCGCAGCCTCCAAGATGTCTGGGAAGGCCGTGTTCTTCCTGGGGTCGGAGCGGGCGGTGTCCCTGGCCCTTGAAAAGGGGCTCACGGTGGGCGGGACGTTCCTGCCGGTGGACCCTCTCGAGGCCACCGCGCAGAGGGTCATCATTTCAAACGTCCCGCCCTTTGTTCCCGCTGAGCTCCTCCTCCCTCACCTACACCAACTGGGGGAGGTAAGGTCGGGGATCAACCCCATACCGCTCGGCCTCAGGGAGAGCAGCCTGCGCCACGTGTTCTCCTTCCGCCGCCAGCTCTTTGTCCGGCTGGCGCGGGAGGAGACGACGGAGGGGAACTTTAATGTGGTGCACGAGGGGACTGCCTACCGCGTCTTTTGGACGTCGGACGGCGTGCGGTGCCATGCCTGCAGGGAGGTGGGGCACGTTCGCAAGAACTGCCCCGCCTCCAAGGCCGCCAAACCACCGAAGGCGGCCAAGGCTGGCGCCGCCGCCACCCCTCCCCCTAGTTGCGTCCGCGTGCCGGGAGCCATGGGTGCGCGGGCATCGTCGGAGGCCTTTGTTTTCAGGGCCTCCGGCGGGGGGGAGGGAGAGCGTCCGACCGGAAAGAAGGCGCGGAAGAAGGCAAAACATCTAGAGGCGGGTCCCCTCGGTGCGCCAGATAATTTGACCACCGCGCTCAGCCCAACCCCGTCACCGGCGAGCGCGTGGTGCCCCGAGCCCGTGCCCGAGCCCTTGAATAACACCACAGAGGGGCCCGGGCGCGGGAAAGGAAAGGAAAAGGGGGGGGCGGAGCGGGAGGCCTCGGCAGACATGGGGGTCTCCCTGCCTCCGCGCACCCCCAGGAACAAAAGGAGGCGCGGCTCCGATGAGGCGGAGGGGGAACAACATCCCTCCGCGGAGGAGTCGGTGCCCGCCGCGTGTCCCGCGTCCCCCACCAGCGCTCCCAAATTGCGCTGCAGGCGGGAAGAGTCTGTCCCCGGGGAGGGTGAGGTAGTCGAGGCTGCCCAGCCGCTGCCTCCTGGGGATGGAGTGGAAGATCTGCCTGTCGTGGGGGGCGTGGGGCCAGCGGAAGAATGCATTGCCGCCGGGCCGGGCGTCCCGGGGACTGAGGCGGGCGAGGCCGAAAAGGCCGAACCTGAGCCCGCCCAGCCAATACCCAACTTCCCCCGGGAGTCGCTCGACCCGGCAGAAACACAAACTGATTTTAATGAAACTGTAGATGCTGGGCCGGGGGGTGGCAGCGGGGAGGGGGAGGAACACCCACCCTCGCCTCTTACTTTGGAGCTGGAGCACTTGGGGAGCCTGGGGATCTCCTATGGCCGGGTCTCTCCTTGTTCTCCGGTTCCTGGGGCGGAGGGGGAACCCCTTCCGCTGTCATTTCCCGACCCAGCACCATTTTTAAAAGAGCCCAGTGGGGACTCCTCTGCCGACGATCCTGGGGGTGGGATCGGGGCAGTGCCAGGGCCGGTTGGAGCGGCCGGTTCATTTGCCGTACCTTGTGCGGTCGATGGGCTGGCTGCTGGCGGCCACCTCCCGGAGGAGGACGGGGACTCGGTGGGGGACGCGGGTGAAGACCTAGAGACCACCGCCAGTGAGGCGGTGGATCTGCTCGCGGCCGCCGCTGAGGCCCTCCTCATTCCTGCAAAGGAACTCCGGGACTTTTTGGCCCAGAGCCGGGGTCGCCGCGACCAAGCCCGACTGGCCCTGGAAAAATGGTCCGAGCCAGAGCTGATCAAGGGGTCCGTCCGCGCCGCCGTCAAAACCTTGGCCGCGGGCGGGCCCTTGACAAAGGAGCAGCACCTTGAGCTGCGCGAGCTCGAGGGACTCCTCGCTGGGCTGCGGAGGGAGTGGAGTTCAACAAAAGACTCCGCTCCCTCCCCCACAATAGGTTAAGGTAGAGGTTGCACTATGCTTTTGCCATGAAGATAACCATAGCCAGCCTCAACATCAACGGCGGCAGAGGGGCACGCCGTAGATTTGACAATTTTTCGCTCCTGCGGGAGGGGAAATATGCGGTGTGCTTCCTGCAAGAAACCCACACCGTTCCGGGAGACGAAGCCACGTGGCTCCTGGAATGGCAAGGAGAGGTCCGCATGAGCCACCTCACCGCCATTTCTAGTGGGGTGGCCATCTTGCTGGGCCCGCATTTTCAGCCGGAGATCTTGGGGGTCGATGAGCCCGTGCCAGGCCGCTTGCTGCACGTAACGGTTCACCTGGGGGACGTGCCGCTCCATCTCGTGAACGTGTACGCCCCTCATCCCGGCCCGCAGCAAACGCGCTTCTTTGAAGAGGTGTCCGCTCTTCTTGGCTCCGTCGACGTCGGCGACTGCATTGTCCTCGGGGGGGATTTTAACTGCACCCTCGAGGCGAGGGACCGCTCCGGTGCCCCGCAGTGCATGACGGCGATGGAGAAGTTGAGGGACATGGTCGGGTCCTTCGACTTGGTGGACGTCTGGCGAAATCTCCACCCCGACTCCAGCGCCTTTACTTGGGTGAGGCCTGGAGTTGGATGGTCTAGAGTCGACCGCCTTTACGTGTCTCGGGCGTACGTTTCCTGCGTCCCGGCGGCCTCCATGCGGCCGGTGCCGTGTTCGGACCACCACCTGGTGTGGGCGGAGCTCGCTTCGCTCCGCGCGAGGACGGGGTCCGCGTACTGGCACTTTAACAACCGGCTGCTGGAGGACGTGCGGTTCCAGGACTCGTTCCGTCGATTCTGGTCCGACTGGAGAAGGAAGCAGGGGGGCTTCCCCTCCTTGAGGCTATGGTGGGACGTGGGCAAGGCTCACGTCCGCGTCTTCTGTCAAGAGTACGCGAGGGGGTCGACCAAGAGGCGGGCGGCCAGAGTCGGGCGCCTAGAAAAAGAGGTGCTCGACCTGGAAGCCCGTCTCGGTCAAGTCGTCCAGGACCCGGCCCTGCGGACGGTGTACGAAGCGAAGAAGGCCGCGCTGAAGGACCTGCAGCTCGTCGGGTCCCGAGGCGCGTTCGTGAGGTCGCGGATCCGGTTCCTGCGGGATCTGGACCGCGGCTCCCCCTTCTTCTACTCGCTGGAAAAAAGGCAGAGTGTCCGTAAGCAGCTCTTGACGCTGCTGGCCGACGACGGCTCTCTCGTCTCGGATCCGGAGGGCGTCAACAACAGGGTCCGTGAATATTACGGGGCTCTGTTCTCTCCGGATCCGTCCAGCGAGGAAGCGCGTAGAGTTTTGTGGGAGGACCTGCCGAAGGTCGGCCCGGAGGGCGCCGAAAATCTGGAAGCTCCGCTAAGCCTGGCGGAGCTGACCGGTGCCCTCGCCCGGCTCTCGAGGGGAAAATCCCCGGGGCTGGACGGGCTGACCGTGGAGTTCCACAGGGCGTTCTGGGACGTCCTGGGGAGCGACTACGCGCGGGTCCTGGGGGAAAGTCTGGCGACCGGGGAGATGCCCCTCTCTTGGCGCAGGGCAGTCATCGTCCTGCTGCCTAAGAAGGGCGATCTCCGCCTCCTTAAGAACTGGCGCCCGGTCTCCCTCCTCAGCACGGACTACAAAATCTTCGCCAGGGCGATGTCTGCTCGCCTTGGTGCCGTGCTAGACCACATGATCCACCCCGACCAGTCATACACGGTCCCGGGCCGGACAATCCACGATAACATCCATCTGGTCCGGGACCTCATCCATTGTTCCCAGGAGGCTGGTCTGTCGGTCGCCTTCCTATCCCTCGACCAAGAGAAGGCGTTCGACAGGGTGGATCACGACTATCTGCTCGGAACTCTGCGCGCTTTCGGGTTCGGGACGCATTTCGTCGCCCGGATCCGACTTTTGTACGCCGCCGCGGAGTGTCTGATTAAGGTTAACGGGTCCTTGACGGCGCCCCTTCGCTTTAGGAGAGGGGTGCGCCAGGGATGCCCCATGTCCGGCCAGTTATACGCCGTTTGCGTGGAGCCTTTCCTGCGCCTCTTGCGGACGAGGTTGACGGGACTGGCTCTGCAAGGGCCGGGCGTGGAGGTCGTCCTCTCGGCTTATGCCGATGACGTGCTCCTCGCGATAGAGGATCCCGCTGACCTGCGGAGGATGCGTGAGTGCCAGGAGATTTACTCGGCCGCGTCCTCCGCCAGGATCAACTGGGAGAAATGTTCCGGACTCCTGGTGGGTCAGTGGCGGGTGGACTCCCTGCCGGAGGAGCTCAGGCCTTTTGCCTGGAGCACGACCCATCTCCTCTATCTGGGAGTCTACCTTAGCCCCGACAAGGGAGCCTGGCCGGCGAACTGGCAGGAGCTGGAGGCCAAGGTCGCCGCTCGCCTAGGGCGCTGGACAGGACTGCTCCGAGTGCTGTCCTACAGGGGTCGAGCGCTAGTCATAAACCAGCTGGTGGCCGCAATGCTGTGGTACCGGCTGGTCACTCTGACCCCTCCCCCTGCGTTTGTCGCCAAGATACAGAAGAAGCTGGTGGACTTCTTCTGGAACAACAGGAAGCACTGGGTCTCTGCTGCGGTCTTGAGTCTCCCGCTTGAGGAGGGCGGTCAGTCGTTGGTGTGCGTCAGCGCCCAGCTCGCGACTTTCCGTCTTCAGACCCTGCAGAGATACCTTTACGTCGAGCCCCCTCCTAGGTGGTGTGCTCTGGCGAGGTATTTCTTCCACCAGCAGCTCGACCTCAATTATGACACGCAGCTCTTGTTTGTGAACTTGGGGGGTGCCAGGACCGCCCTCTGGGAGCTGCCTGTCTTTTACAGGGAACTCATCAGGGTCTGGAACAAAGTCTCCACCAAGCGCAGCTCTCCGCCGGCTGGAGTGGCGGCCGTCCTGCAGGAACCGCTGCTCGGGAATCCGTACCTCCACGGCCGAGGCTTTATGTGGCGGTCGGAAGAGAGGGCTGTGGCTGGTGAGGTGACCAGGGTCAGGGACCTGCTCGATGGCGGAGGGGCGGGCTGGATGGCGCCAGACACGCTGGCACGGCGCCTAAATTCTGCCAACGTCCGCCACGCGGCCGATGCCATCGAGTCGCTAAAAACAGCTCTGGGCCCTGACTCCGTTAGGTGCATCGAGGAGGCTCAGGCACGTGGGGAGATCCCGTCCGAACTGACCCCCGTCCGGACGGAATTCCTCATCGGCGCCAAACCCCGGAACCTCCCTCGGGGGCCGGCGCCTCACAACTTGAGCCGCCTCGGGGAAATCCCCTCCGTGCCTTTCAGTTCCGCGCGGAGGGGTATCCTGTACGGGCTGCTCCTGCACACCCTCAACTTTGCCATCCTCGCCGGCCGTCCGGACACGCCATGGCGTACCATCTTGCCGTCCGGAGGAGGCAGGGGTCCCCGATGGAGGGCACTCTACGCAGGGGTCCTCCCACTATTCATCGGGGACTTGGCCTGGAGGGTGGTGCACGGAGCAGTGCCGTGCAACAAATTTTTAAGCCGGTTCACGGACTCCCAGGCCACCTGCAATTTCTGCGGTCTGGAGGAGTCCGTGTTCCATGTTTTTATTGAATGCACAAGGTTGCAGCCCCTGTTCCACGATTTGAAGGGGCTGCTCCTGAAATTCTGGCTGCACTTCAGTCCCACTCTCCTGATCTTTGGGCACCCTGTGCGGAGGGGAGCGGGTAGGTCCGAAGGCCTCCTCGTAGGACTGCTCCTGGGCACGGCCAAGGGTGCCATCAGCCGGTCCAGGCAGCGGGCGGTCGAGGGGGTCGTTCAACCTGACTGCCTGCCTCTCTTCCGCTCTTACATCCGGTCCAGGGTGTCCTTGGAGATGGAGCACGCGGTGTCCACCGGTACGCTCGCGGCCTTCCGCGAGAGGTGGGCACCGGAGGGACTGGAGTGCATCATCACGCCCGGCAACCAAATTTTAATTTGATTTTACGTTTAAAAGTTAATTTGTTTTAATTGCCGGTGCTTTTAGTGTCCCCTTCCCTTTTATAGGGGGCACTGGGGAAAAATTGTGATTTTAGTGCCCAAAAAAAAACAAAAAAAAAAGAAAAACACAAAAAAAAAGAAAAAAAAAAAAAAGGGGGGGAAAAAAAGGGCCTTGTAAATGTCTGGAGTGTCACCCAGGTCGGGTGGCACCGTTTAATGTTTTATGTTTTGCAGGTGAACTCAAAAGAGTTTCATGCACAAGGAAAAGCACAAGGATCCAAAAAGAGTTTCATGCACAAGGACCCCCAGGTCCCTCTGCACTGCAGCATGTTGTAATTTCTCCCCATTCAAATAATATTCCATTTTACTGTTTTTTTTTCCAAGGTGGATGACCTCACATTTTCCGACATTGTATTCCATCTGCCAAACCTTCGCCCATTCGCTTAACCTATCTAAATCTCTGCAGCCTCTCTGTGTCCTCGACACAACCCGCTTTCCCACTAATCTTTGTGTCATCTGCAAATTTTGTTACACTACACTCTGTCCCCTCTTCCAGGTCATCTATGTATATTGTAAACAGTTGTGGTCCCAGCACCGACCCCTGTGGCACATCACTAACCACCGATTTCCAACCCGAAAAGGACCCATTTATCCCGACTCTCTGCTTTCTGTTAGCCAGCCAATTCTTGATCCATGCTAATACATTTCCTCTGATTCCGCGTACCTTTATCTTCTGCAGTAACCTTTTGTGTGGCACCTTATCGAATGCCTTTTGGAAATCTAAATACTCCACATCCATCGGTACACCTCCATCCACCATGCTTGTTATATCCTCAAAAAATTCCAGTAAACTAGTAAAACATGATTTCCCCTTCATGAATCCATATTGCGTCTGCTTGATTGCACTATTCCTATCTAGATGTCCCGCTCTTTCTTCCTTAATGATAGCTTCAAGCATTTTCCCCACTACAGATGTTAAACTAACCGGCCTATAGTTACCTGCCTTTGTCTGCCCCTTTTTTAAACAGAGGCGTTACATTAGCTGCTTTCCAATCCGCTGGTACCTCCCCAGAGCCCAGAGAATTTTGGTAGATTATAATGAATGCATCTGCTATAACTTCCGCCATTTCTTTTAATACCCTGGGATGCATTTCATCAGGACCAGGGGACTTGAGTACCTTGAGTCCCATTAGCCTGTCCAGCACTACCCCACTAGTGATAGTGATTATCTCAAGGTCCTCCCTTCCCACATTCCTGTGACCAGCAATTTTTGGCATGGCTTTTGTGTCTTCCACTGTGAAGACAGAAGCAAAATATTTGTTTAAGGTGTCAGCCATTTCCACATTTCCCATTATTAAATCCCCCTTCTCATCTTCTAAGGGATCAACATTTACTTTCGTCACTCTTTTCCATTTTATATATCGGTAAAAGTTTTTACTATCTGTTTTTATGTTTTGCGCAAGTTTACTTTCGTAATCTGTCTTTCCTTTCTTTATTGCTTTCTTAGTCATTCTTT
This sequence comes from Pristiophorus japonicus, assembly GCF_044704955.1. Lineage (NCBI taxonomy): Eukaryota > Metazoa > Chordata > Chondrichthyes > Pristiophoridae > Pristiophorus > Pristiophorus japonicus. The sequence goes on along the minus strand of NC_091982.1, from coordinate 87,213,613 downwards.
GCTGTCGTTTAAAATGTTCCCAATCTTCTAGTTTCCCACTAACCTTGGCCACCTTATACGCATTGGTTTTTAATTTGATACTCTCCTTTATTTCCTTGGTTATCCATGGCTGGTTATCCCTTCTCTTACCACCCTTCTTTTTCACTGGAATATATTTTTGTTGAGCACTATGAAAGAGCTCCTTAAAAGTCCTCCACTGTTTTGCCACCGTTTAGTCTGTGGTTCCAGTCTACTTTAGCCAACTCTGCCCTCATCCCACTGTAGTCCCCTTTGTTTAAGCATAGTACGCTCGTTTGAGACACTACTTCCTCACCCTCAATCTGTATTACAAATTCAACCATACTGTGATCACTCATTCCGAGAGGAACTTTTACTCGGAGATCGTTTATTATTCCCGTCTCATTATTCAGGACCAGATCTAAGATAGCTTGCTCCCTTGTAGGTTCTGTAACATACTGTTCTCAGAAACAATCCCGTACGCATTCCATGAATTCCTCCTCAAGGCTTCCCCGTGCGATTTGATTTGACCAATTGATATGTAGGTTAAAATTCCTCATGATTACTGCCGTTCCTTTTTCACATGCCTCCATTATTCCCTTGATTATTGCCCGTCCCACCGTGAAGTTATTATTTGGGGGCCTATAAACTACGCCCTCCAGTGACTTTTTCCCCTTACTATCTCTAATCTCCACCCACAATGATTCAACATTTTGTTCATTAGAGCCAATATCGTCTCTCACAACTGCCCTGATATCATCCTTTATTAACAGAACTACCCCACCTCCTTTCCCTTCTTGTCTACCTTTCCAAATTGTCAGATACTCCTGTATGTTTAATTCCCAGTCTTGGCCACCCTGCAACCACGTTTCTGTAATGGCCACCAAATCATACCCATTTGCAATGATTTGTGCCGTCAACTCATTTACTTTATTTCGAATGCTGCGTCCGTTTAGGTGGAGTGTTTTAATACTAGTTTTTAAACCATGATTTTTAGTTTTGATCCCTCCTGCAGCCCCTTTATATTCATACATATTGTCCCTTCCTATCACCTTGTGGTTTACACTTACCCCAGTGCTACTCTGCTCTGTTGCCTCCTGCCTTTTGCATTCTTTCTTGGGGTCCTGTTCATCTGAGCTCTCACCCACTCTAACTTTTGAGGTAGTTAGAGTTATTGCACTTTGACCCTTTAGAATTTTGCTGTACAGTGGCCCTTTTTGTTCTTTGCCTTGGGTTTCTCTGCCCTCCACTTTTACTCATCTCCTTTCTGTCTTTTGCTTCTGTCTCCATTTTGTTTCCCTCTGTCTCCCTGCATTGGTTCCCATCCCCCTGCCATATTAGTTTAACTCCTCCCCAACAGCACTAGCAAACACTCCCCCTCGGACATTGGTTCCAGTTCTGCCCAGGTGCAGATCATCCGGTTTGTACTGGTCTCACCTCCCCCAGAACCGGTTCCAATGCCCCAGGAATGTGAATCCCTCCCTGCTGCACCACTGCTCAAGCCACGTATTCATCTGAGCTATCCTGCAATTCCTACTCTGACTAGCTCGTGGCACTGGTAGCAATCCCGTGATTACTACTTTTGAGGTCCTACGTTTTAATTTAGCTCCGAGCTCCTTAAATTTGTCTCGTAGGACCTCATCCCTTTTTTTACCGATATCGTTGGTACCAATGTGCACCACGACAACTGGCTGTTCACCCTCCCTTTTCAGAATGTCCTGCACCCGCTCCGAGACATCCTTGACCCTTGCACCAGGGAGGCAACATACCATCCTGGAGTCTCGGTTGCGGCCGCAGAAACGCCTATCTATTCCCCTTACCATTGAATCCCCTATCACTATCACTCTCCCACTCTTTTTCCTGCCCTCCTGTGCAGCAGAGCCACCCATGGTGCCATGAGCCTAGCTGCTGCTGCCCTCCCCTGATGAGTCATCCCCCTCAACAGTACTCAAAGCGGTGTATCTGTTTTGCAGGAGGATGACCGCAGGGGACCCCTGCAATACCTTCCTTGCACTGCTCTTCCTGCTGGTCTTCCATTCCCTATCTGGCTGTGGACCCTTCACCTGCGGTAAGACAAACTCGCTACACGTGCTACTCATGTCATTCTCAGAATCGTGGATGCTGCAGAGTAAATCCACCCTCAGCTCCAATTCTGCAACGCGGACCGTCAGGAGCTGGAGGCGGATACACTTCCCGCACACGCAGTCGTCAGGGACACCGGAAGTGTCCCTGAATTCCCACATGGTACAGGAGGAGCATATCACGTGACCGAGCTCTCCTGCCATGACTTAACCCTTAGATACACTTAAATTGGCAACAACAATGCTAAAGTTTACTCACTGTTACAGAAGAGAAAAAAGAAAAAATACTCACCAATCACCAGCCAATCACTTACCCCCTTGGCTGTGACGTCACCTTTCTGTTTCTTTCTACTTCTTTTTTGCCTTCTCCCTGTAGCTGCACAAGCTGGGCCTTTATAGGCCTCTCGCTGAACTCGCGCTGCTCCTGGTCTCACTGGCCTTTTGTAGGCCTCTCCGATCCCAGAACTCCCACCTCTCGCCGGACTCGCGCTGCTCCTGGTCTCACTGGCCTTTGGTAGACCTCTCCGATCCCCGGAACTCCCGCCTCTCGCCGAACTCGCATTGGTGTATGCATGACTCCAATTCTGAGTCAATGCCAGGCCACCTAACCTGCGACTTTGCAATAGCCTTCATCATGACTATGCCTGGGTGGATACTGTGAAGGTTGCGTATAAACGTTTCCCTGCCTTTTCTTGGTAAAACTACACGATTCCCCCAGAGGAAACAGTCTGAATGGATGGACATTTCATCCATGCGTTGGTGGAACGGCTTAATTTCGTCTTGCATTTCCCCGGGAACCACCGACCAGCTCCCATTGAGAACGCAGCTTTTTACTCGTGACACCACAGGGTCCTGGCTAGTCCAGGTCCTGATCTGGCGAGCCATGACGGGTGACCCCTCGCTCTCAAAAGCATCCATTACACGAAGCAAGTCTGCGGGTTGAGCCATTTCCACCCTGGGGTGGGCAATGGTAGCCGACTGAGGGCAGCGTCACAGTTCTCAATGCTTGGTCTGCAGCGGATTACATAGTCATACTCAGATAACGTTGGTGCCCATCTTTGGATGCGGGATGAAGCATTGGTGTTAATACCTTTGCTTTCTGAGAACAGCGAACTGAGCGGCTTGTGGCCTGTATCGAGCTCGAACCAGAGTCCAAATAGGTATTGGTGCATTTTCTTAACCCCATATATGCAGGCTAATGCTTCTTTCTCAACCATACTTTCGGCTCTTTCAGCCTTGGATAAAATTTTGGATGCATATGCAACCGGTTGCAGTTTGCCTGACACATTGGCTTGCTGCAACACACAACCGACCCCGTACGAAGATGCATCACAAGCTAGTACTCAACGTTTACACGGGTCATACAATACAAGTAACTTGTTAGAACATAGCAGGTTTCTGGCCTTGTTAAAGGCTGTCTCTTGAGATTTACCCCAAGCCCAGTCGTCACCCTTGCGTAGCAATAAATGCAATGGTTCCAGCAAAGTGCTCAACCCCGGTAGAAAGTTACCAAAATAGTTGAGGAGTCCCAGGAACGAACGCAGCTCTGTCACATTCTGTGGTCTGGGTGCATTCTTGATGGCCTCCATCTTGGAGTCCGTGGCTCTGATGCCATCTGCCGCAATCTTTCTCCCCAGTAATTCGACCTCTGATGCCAGGAAAACACACTTGGAGCATTTCAGCCTGAGTCCCACTCTGTCCAGTCGCTTGAGAACCTCTTCCGGGTTGTGCAAGTGTTCGGTGGTGTTGCGGTCAATGATCAAGATGTCGTCTTGAAACACCATTGTGCGTGGACTTTCCTTGTTCCTCTGGAAGGTGGCCGCAGCTGAGCGAATCCCAGAGGGGCATCTATGGTATATGAACAGTCTTCTGTGCGTGTTGATGCACACCAATTTTTTGGAAGGTTCAGCCAGCTCCTGTGTCATGTAAGCAGAGGTTAGATCCAGCTTGATGAACAAATTTCCCCCTGCTAGCGTTGCGAACAGGTCATCCGCTTTGGGTAGTGGGTACTGGTCCTGTAACGAGACTCAGTTAATCGTTACCTTGTAGTCCCCGCAGATTCTAACCATCCCATCACTTTTCAACACCGGACCATTTGGACTGGCCCACTCGTTGAACTCGACTGGCGATATGATCCCCTCTCGGTGAAATCTGTCCAGCTCGATCTCAACATTCTCTCACATCATGTATGGAACCGCTTGGGCCTTGTGATGAATGGGTTGTGCATCAGGGACGAGATGTGTCTGCACTTTGGCGCCTGTGAAGTTGCCGATGCCTGGCTCGAATAACGACGGAAATTTCTTTAGCACTTGGGCGCACGAGGCGTCATCCACCGAAGACAGTGTTTTGATGTCGTCCATCGGATCTTTCCTAGCCAGCTTCTGCTGAACAGCGTTGGGCCTTCGCCTGATATAATCCATAGTGGTAAATCATGCACAGCTCCATCATACGGTACCTTCACTGCCGCACTGCCAATGACTGGTATGAGCTCTTTGATGTAAGTGCGCAGCTTGGTGTGGATTGGGCTTAGTTTTGGCCTTTGTGCCTTGTTGTCCCACAGTTTCGCAAAAGCCTTCTGGCTCATAATTGACTGACTCGCCCTCGTGTCCAATTCCATGGAAATTGTAATGCCATTTAATTTGACTTTTAACATTATCGGAGAGCTTTTGGTGGTGCAAGTGTGTACCCCATACATTTCCTCTTCAGCCTCGGGTTGAGTTGGCCTCTCTTACTCATTCAGCATGATCCGCGCCGGATCAATCACCTTCTGCCGACTCTGCCACGTGGTGAGTCGTAGCACATCTGCACATTCACTGGAGGTGCCCCATTGTTCCACAGTTCTTGCACACATAGTGCTTGAACTAACATTGATGGGCTCGATGATTACCCCTGCAGCGCCAATATGGTGTTAATGGATTCACATTCACCCCCCACAGCGGACTCTGAGTCATCCTAGGTCTGGCCTCTGCAGGCGTGTCGGCCTTGTCATGTACAGTTCTGCCTACTGAAGGTGTTATTTTATGCACAGTGCTTGCCAGTGAGCTTTGATGCTAAAAATATATCTGTTTAGTGTTATCGTTCATGGACATGAAAGCCTCGGCTTTCGTGATGGCCTTGCTCAAATCTAGAGATTCGGTAGACAGCAGTTTGTGAAGAATTACCTTGTGGCTGATTTCAAGCATGAAAAAAATCCCACAACACTTCCCCCAAAAATCCAGCAAATACACACGGTCCCGCAAGGCGACTTAGGTCAGCGACATAGCTGGACACATCCTGGCCCTCGGAGCGATGGTTCGTATAAAAGCAATACCTGGCCATCAAGATGCTCTCCTTCGGCTTGAGTTGTTCCTGAACCAGCGTGCACAACTCTTCATATATCTTCTCCATTGGTTTTGTCGTTGCTAGCAGATTTTTGATGAGGCCGTATATCGTGGACCCGCAAACGATGAGGAGAATCGCCCCGTGCTTGACCGTGGTTTCTTCCTTTTCCAGCTCGTTGACCACGAAGTACTGGTCAAGACGCTCAATGAAGGCTTCCCAATCATCACTCTCAACAAATCTCTCAAGAATATCAACATCAGCCATAACCATGTGAAAGTTCACGATCTGTTACTCGTTGCCAATTATTATGTTCAGAATAACTCCACAAGACTGTATATTGTAAGCTCAAACTGTTGTGCTCTTGGTTTCTTTAATGTAACTCCAGAGAGAGGAAGCAGCATGGTAGACTGCCTTTTATACCTGCTTGCCCAGGGTGTGCAGGTGACTCTTGGGTCTCCCACAGATGCGCCCCCTGGTGGCAAGTCTTACACAATGGTAATGTTTACATACATGACATCTGTAATCTGAATGAAGAAGTGAGTCAGTCTGCAAGACAGAGTTTGTAAGTAAAGGTTGATTGACCTTGTGCTACCTGATTGTGAAGTTATTTCTACTTTTATCATTTGATGCTGAACTTTTAGGAAATCTTAAAGCAATATAACTGAACAACATAAAAGGAACATGCAAGCTTAATCGTGAAGAAAAATGTGATAAATTATAAATAAACTACACTACAATCTTGGAGTGCAGCAGATGAAGGTTGACCTGGAGACTAAACTGGCTTAAAAAAACATGAATGCTTTACTCTAATGGCATTGCAAACCCATGTAATGTAAGTCAATGATTCTATCTTTGGGAGAATGGAACTGGTTGCGGTAAGTTCATTCTCATTGGAGCTCTGGATAAAACTAGAGCACGTGGACCTGTGGGGATTGGCTTCATGGTTTGAGTATAAAAGCAGAACAGTGTGGACAATACTGTATGAAGTATAATGTGCAAGTATTAAAGTGTTTACTGAGTCTGTAGTGTGGATTGTTTAATGCTGCTGCTTGACTTGTAATGTAGATTAACTTTCCAACTATCACTTTCTGGCCAGAATCTTCCCAGCCCTGCATGTGGTTTTGGAGATGGGCCCACTGTCAAAATGGCCCTGATTAACAGAGGGTCGAGATCCCACTGTGAACCCATCTCCTTGCGAGTTTCTGACCTGTCAGATCTGCGTTCGGATAGCAGACCCGGCAGCAAGCGGTGGGACAGGTAATTAACATCATTAAAAGGTGGATTGAATGCTAGTTAAGAGGCTTAAAAGCAGGCACTTACAATTTTACCAACCTTTTGACGGTCTGCCGTCCCTTGGGTTTCAGGCCAGGTAAGTGCTTCGAGTTCTCAGTGACTCTCTATTGCTTTGGCTAGTTGACAGCTGCAGAAGTGGTATAAAAGCTACCATTTCACAGCTGTTCACTTTCCAATATCAGAAGCTGAATCCTTCATGATTTGGAAGAGCCTTTTAAGCTGTATGCACTTTGGAAGTGTTTGCAGTGAACTCTCTAATCACTGTCACCTCCTCGCAGCAACCTCTCTCACAATTGACAGGGCTCTTCTGACATCTCAACCTCATCTGCTATCTATTCCAGCAGCAGCGATGCCCTTGAAAAAATCTCACCTTGGTCTTTAGAATCCCACTATGATCAGCCCCAACACCAACATCACTAAACACACCAGCATCACCAGCAACAACACCAACCTTCCCTGAAATCACCTGATGCTGCACAGTACACAGCACCCGACCGCATTGCTACCCGGTAGGCCAGAGATGGCTTCACCATGGCCCACTTAGTTCACTTCTCACTGTACACCCTGACTGCACCAGGTTGGCACCACCTCACATTAGCTCCATAAAGCATCCCTGCAATGTCCAACCCATTCCTTTCACACTCATCACCATTGTGCCTGGCACCCTTATGTCTCACCATTCACTACAACTCACTAAGCCACTTCCAAAGGTGCCCACAAATCTGTCCAAGAACACAAAGTCCTGAAAATAACTATTTCAATGCTTGATAACACATCAACATTAACTGTACATGAATATTGGCTAAATGACCCAAGTGCCTACCTTGTGTGCTGTCAGTTGGTATGATTGGACAAGGATGGGGTTAGTGTGAGGGTTGGCTAATGAAATGGGGAACCGATAATGTAGATAGACAGAGAGAGAGAGGGATGCGTGGAGGTGCAAGATAAGTTGGTGTGAGTAAGGATGTGCGGAGGTAGAGTAGAGAAGGCAGAATGATGGGGATGTGATGAGAGGCACAGCAGGATGAGGTTGAGTGTGGCTTTGCAGTAACGTTTTGTGATCTACTGAGCTCATTGAAAGATTTGCGCCACTGCAGCGAGCTCCTCCAGATGACATCCCTGTTTGTGCCCTCCTGTGCAATGTGTAACCAGGCTGTGTTGGTCTCCTGCAGAGGTCTTTTCCATCCATTGGAATGGAAGAGAACCTCCCTGCTTGCGGTGACTCCATCTGGAGGGAGTCATGGGAGAGCCTGGGTGCAGCCGTGCACCTTTGTTCAGTGTTTGCAGTAGCTCAATGCTGCAAAAGACTGACAGATAAACTGTCAAAAACAAGTTGGGCATGGTCCCTTTAAGGAAACCGGCTGGTCACACGTCATCAGATAACGTCAACAGACTCTCATAATTTTCCAGGAAACCCGCAGGGTGGGCTTAACAAGCCCCAGCCACGGAAGATTGAAGGGAGAGGGCGGGCTGCACTTCGGGGCGGTTTTCCCATGTTGCACCAGTGCCACCTTCATCAAACTCGCCTCTGTTGGTGAAATTGTGGCCTCGATGTGGGAATGTTATGTCGGTGAAGTAATTTAATAGAGTGCTAAAGGGATATTTTTTGCTGAAATGTACTCTCCGTTTTGAAGTAGTAGTAATGGGTGGACATAACAAGAGATGACATTTTAGGAAGTAAAACATTCCATTTGAGCATTTTATGGATATAACTTTAAGAGGGAAAGAAAATGACAGCAGGTCAGGTTAAGTACCAAATTTGGAAACCATAGCAGGACGGTCAATGTAAGAGTGTAGGAAAAGACAATTAAGCAAGTGTTGTAAGTACACTATTTTCTTTAGGTTGGAAGATTGCACATGTTTCGTTTTATTTAGATACTTTTGTGACTGATATGTAGCAACAACATACTGCAGATTTATGTTTTTTTTTGCACCAACCAAGGTAAGGAACTTTGGGCTAGAAATTCGCCACTGTAAGGATCGATTTAGCTCCATTTTTTGGAGCTAAAAGTTTTTTTTGTGGGGGAACTAAATAAATTTAGGGCCATTTTGCTAGTTTCACCAGTGGTTTAATGCCATCCTTAAAAAATAAGAGCTGATTTTTTTGAGACCGGTTTTTGTGACCTCACTCGGCATCAAAACCAACGATAACGTCGTTTTTGAGAGTTTTGCCAATAAGGACTTTTTAAGAACTGTGCTAAATACCGATTTGAAAAAGCTTGCCTTACCTGGTGGAGTCCAATCGAAATTGGCGCGAACGGCGCCATCTTGGGAATCACAGAGATTAAATTAATCTAGTCCCCAATCTGTCAAGTTCAACCTGACTTTAAGTGAATGATCTTCAGGGCAGAACAGATAATATATGAACATAAACATCCATGGAATGGGGCAAAGTTTAGGAGATTTGATTTGAATTTACAATTGCATGTAAGACAAAAATGTCTGAATTCCTGCTACTGAAATTGAAGCTCAAATTGTACGACCTCTCACTGTTGAATGACAATCCTGTGCATTATAACTGACAGTTGCAGTTTGATGATAAAAGTTGGGCAGCTTGTAAAAGCCCAACTCTGCTATGTACAAATTGTCCATGTTGCAATCCTGGAAACACTGTACTACACCGGTAACAACAAGCCTCTAATGAGATTGCCCGAATCCCATTCTTAACCTGCCCGACGACTCCAATTCCAAAGGTGAAGATTAAGAAGAATTTGACAGTGGTGACAACGGATGTGATAAGAGTGAGAGGAGAGGTACTTGCCCAGGGGGAGTTGGGGGCAAAGCGCTGACTGATGTGTCCGTCCGAGGGAGTGATCCAGCGCGCCAACTTTTACTCGAGTGCCCGTGCACCGTGACTGGGGAGGAGAGCTGCTTGCCCGGGGAGAGGTGGGAGCCGAGCGCCAAGCTGATCTGGCCGAGGGAGCGATCCTGCCGACTGGCACGCCAACTTTTTTGAAGGATCTCCAGGGTTGTTAAATGTAATTGGAAATAAGTGTCCATTAGAGTCATTAACAGGTCTGTGTACTATGTTTTCTGTGTGGTTACATTTTTCAACTGATTGAGGCGTGTGACTGTTGTGTTTCACAGCCTGAAGCATGTAACTCTGCTGATCAGTTTGCAGGCCTGCACTAATTACCAATAACTCCAGTTTGACTATCCCCAACTAGCCCCCCCTCCCCCCCTCATTCACCAGCATCTGGGCATGCGCAGAACGGGCATTATTTTTAACACAAAAACATTTAGCTCCATCCTTAAAAACGGTGGTATTTTAACACTGCACCAAAATTTTAAAAACTTTTGGCGAAACTTAGGCCTTATTTTTTGGTGCTATTTCAGCATAAAAAATTGTCTGTTATTTGCACCTCTGACAGTGGATGTTAATGAGGCGTTCGTGGACCTGAATCCACCTTAACAGAAACACACAGGCACGCTATCTCACACAGAGATTCTTTATTGAACCACCAATACATGGATTAAATTAAAAAACACAACTAGACCTATCCTGGAGTCTTCAAGTACCCCGGTTGGCCAGACTGACAATTATCCAAAGGCAGTTGAATCTTTAAACGTGGGCTTTCCATTAGACTAAGAACTCTCTGTCCCACCCAGCTACAGTACAGCAGCTTGGTATGATCAAGTCTTGTATCCATTGTGACAATACAATCTTCGTGATCTTCACATGCACACCTCGATAATTTGTTCCTGCAGGCGTGCCTATACCCTTGTTGTTCATGGTTGGTTCAAAGTTTAGTGGGGTTACCTCATAATGTATGTTACTTGTGACTGCTGTTCAGTGGTTTCTTATCTCAGCACTGACACCTGGGCGTCCCTGGCCAAAGACCGCCCTAAGTGGAAGAAGTGCATCCAGGAGAGCGCTTAGCATCTCGAGTCTCATCGCCGAGAGCGTGCAGAAATCAAGCGCAGGCAGCGGAAAGAGCTTGCGGCAAACCAGTCCCACCCACTCTTTCCCTCAACGACTATCTGTCCCACCTGTGACGGGAACTGTGGTTCTCGTATTGGACTGTTCAGCCGCCTAAGGACTCATTTTTAAGGAAGCAAGTGTTCCTCGATTCCGAGGGACTGCCCATGATGATGATCTCAACACGGTTCCTCTGATTCTCTAGCAACACAAGATTTCGTCCTTGATTAACAGCTGCCTTTGTCTGATAGATTTTGTCTGGTTATGCTCCTTTTATATTCCTGTTTCTCAGCTTGCAGTTAATGTGGTTTAGTTATCATTAAAGTTATTTTTGTTTAAAACAGATTTTCCCTGCACCATCTCAATTTAAAAGCAGTTTTATGCTGTATCTCATGGACTAAATACATTACATGATATGACTTGGAGTTTTTTTTAACCAAATGACCATATTTTAGACTCTACTTCATTTTAATACCAGCTCCTCTGTTCCATGAACAGCCAGCTTGTTTATTTATTGGTTATTTACTTTGCCTAATAGATTCTGTTTCCTTGGAAGTCCAGCAATAATCAATATCATTGCAGGCCCATCTCCAATAAGAACTGCTCAAACTCATTTTTTTTAGTGAGTAGACTTTCAGCTCATCAATTTGAGTAAGATTTAAAATCTGGTGAGGTTAAAGGCTAGATTGTTACTCAATGAAGCAAATTACATTTTTGAGGATGGGATTCCAATTTTGTGATATCTTTGACCCTTCTGATATTCTCATCACATCACAATAAATCAAGAGGACAATTGTTCATAGGTTTTTTTTTTACTAATGTGAATACAGCTACTAAAAGGGGCACAAGATAAGGAGAGGGGGCATGAAGTATCTGACTGCTGCTTGCTATCTTTGTATATACCAGTATGGCTAAGATCATGATCTGTGAGTGGGGGAACTGCATAAGTAAATTCATGTCCCACCACTCCATGGCAACAGCATATCGATGATTCAACATACTTCCAACACAGTGCAGACCTTTCTCTAAATCCATGAACACGAGTGCTAAATTAATAAATTATCAACAAAATTGGCAATGTTGACAACATTATAATTGCCTTTTTAAACAAAGGACTTGTGCAAACATAAAGTCAACTAGAAATGGCTGTGATAAATTTTTGTTTTTTCAATGCTGAATTTAGAGCAGGTTTTGTTGTACAAAACTGTTGGTGATTACTGTGTAAAATGTATTTATCAGCACAGGTTGTCAAGCTGAATCCACATAAACAAACATCGGCAATTACAAATCCAGCGCAAGTTTAATTATCATCCACTTTTTTTACACTGTCCATATGATATCCAATTGTGTTTTTCTTCCTTTATTTTTCTGCTGAACAGTTTTCCCTGTTTTAAAGCACAGCTATGGAAAATATAAGGCACCGGAACTATGGGAAAACGAATATATATTATCTTGTGATTTAAAAGTAAGTGGAAGCAGGAGGTGTTGCTTTGTCTTGTTTTCCCCACCAGTGCTGATTCCCCAAACTGGGAGGAAAAGAAAACCAAGTGTGATGTCACAGCAGGAGGTTCGGGGACGTCGGAGCGGCCTATAAAGGCCAGCTGGTGCAGCTGCAGCAGGGAGAGAAGCCAAAAAGTAGAAAGAAATTGAAAGGTGATGCCACAGCCAAGGGGGTTAGTGATTGGCTGGTGATTGGTGAGTAGTTTTTCTTTTTCTTTTCTTTATCAGTGAGCAACCTTTAGCATTATTGTTGCCAAATTATGTTAATCTAGGGGTTAAGTCATGTCAGGAGAGTTTGGACACGTGTTATGCTCCTCCTGTACTATGTGGGAAGTCAGGGATGGTTCCAGTGTCCCACATATGCGGGAAGTGTATCCGGCTGCAGCTCCTGACAGACCGCATTAAGGCACTGGAGCTGCGGGTGGATTCACTGTGGAACATCCATGATGCTGAGAATGATGTGAATAGCACATTTAGTGAGTTGGTCTTACCGCAGGTAAAGGTTACATAGCCAGATAGGTGATGGGTGACCAACAGGAAGAGCAGTGGAAGGAAGGTAGTGCAGGGGTCCCCTGCAATCATCCCCCTGCAAAACAGATACACCGCTTTGTATACTGTTGAGGGGGATGACTCATCAGGGGAGGGCAGCAGCAGCCAAGTCCATGGCACCGTGGCTGGCTCTGCTGCACAGGAGGGCAGAAAAAAGAGTGGGAGAGCTATAGTGATAGGGGACTCTATTGTAAGGGGAATAGATAGACATTTCTGCAGCCGCAACCAAGACTCCAGGATGGTATGTTGCCTCCCTGGTGCAAGGGTCAAGGATGTCTCGGAGCGGGAGCAGGATATTTTGAAGGGGGAGGGTAAACAGCCAGTTGTCGTGGTGCATATCGGTACCAACAATATAGGTAAAAAAATGGGATGAGGTCCTACAAGACAAATTTAGGGAGCTAGGAGCTAAATTAAAAAGTAGGACCTCAAAAGTAGTAATCTCAGGATTGCTACCAGTGCCACGTGCTAGTCAGAATAGGAATCGCAGGATAGCTCAGACTCAGATGAATACGTGGCTTGAGGAGTGGTGCAGAAGGGAGGGATTCAAATTCCTGGGACATTGGAACTGGTTCTGGGGGAGGTGGGACCAGTACAAACCGGACGGTCTGCACCTGGGCAGGACTGGAACCAATGTCCTATGGGGAGTGTTTGCTATTGCTGATGGGCAGGGGTTAAACTAATATGGTAGGAACATGGGAACTTATGCAGGGAGATAGAGGGAAGTAGAATGGGGGCAGAAGCAAAAGATAGAAAGAAGAAAAGTTTAAGTGGAGGGCAGAGAAATCCAAGGCAACAATCAAAAAGGCCCACATTACAGCAAAATTCTAAAGGGGCAAACGGTGTTAAAAAGACAAGCCTGAAGGCTCTGTGCCTCAATGCGAGGAGTATTCGTAATAAAGTGGATGAAATAACTGCGCAGATAGCAGTTAATGGATATGATGTCGTTGGCATCACGGATACATGGCTCCAGGGTGACTAAGGCTGGGAACTCAACATCCAGGGGTAGTCAACATTTAGGAAGGATAGTTAGAAAGGAAAAGGAGTTGGGGTGGCGTTGCTGGTTAAAGAAGAAATTAATGCAATTGTAAGGAAGGACATTAGCTTGGATGATGTGGAATCTGTATGGGTGGAGCTACAAATACCAAAGGGCAGAAAATGCTAGTGGGAGTTGTGTACAGACTACCAAACAGTAGTAATGAGGGTGGGGACAGCATCAAAAAAGAAATTAGAGATGCGTGCAATAAAGGTACAGTAGTTATCATGGGCGACTTTAATCTACATATTGACTGGGCTAACCAAACTGGTAGCAGTGCGGTGGAGGAGGATTTCCTGGAGTGTTTTGGAGATGGTTTTCTGGACCAATATGTCGAGGAACCAACTAGAGGGCTGGCCATCCTAGACTGGGTTATGTGTAATGAGAAAGGACTAATTAATCAATCTTGTTGTGCGAGGCCCCTTGGGGAAGAGTGACCATAATATGGTAGAATTCTTTATTAAGATGGAGAGTAACACAGTTAATTCAGAGACTAGGGTCCTGAACTTGGGGAAAGGTAAATTCGATGGTATGAGACGTGAATTGGCTAGAATAGACGGGCTAGTGATACTTAAAGGGTTGACGGTGGATAGGGAATGGCAAACATTTAATGATCACATGGATGAACTTCAACAATTGTAAATCTCTGTCTGGAGTAAAAATAAAACGGGGAAGGTGGCTCAACCGTGGCTAACAATGGAAATTAAGGGTAGTATTAAATCCAAGGAAGAGGCATATAAATTAGCCAGAAAAAGCGGCAAACCTGAGGACTGGGAGAATTTTGTAATACAGCAGAGGAGGACAAAGGGTTTAATTAAGAGGGGGAAAGTAGAGTATGAGAGGAAGCTTGCTGGGAACATAAAAACTGACTGCAAAAGCTTCTATAGATATATGAAGAGAAAAAGATTAGTGGAAACAAACGTAGGTCCCTTGCAGTCGGATTAAGGTGAATTTATAATGGGAAACAAAGAAATGGTGGACCAGTTAAACAAATACTTTGGTTCTGTTTTCACGAAGGAAGACATAAATAACCTTCCGAAATATTGGGGACCAAGGATCTAGTGAGAAGGAGGAACTGAAGGATATCCTTATAAAGCGGGAAATTGTGTTAGAGAAATTGATGGGATTGAAGGCCAATAAATCCCCGGGGACTGATAGTCTGCATCCCAGAGTATTAAGGAAGTGGCCATAGAAACAGTGGATGCATTGGTGATCATTTTCCAACAGTCTATCGATTCTGGATCAGTTCCTATGGACTGGAGGGCAGCTAATGTAACACCACTGTTTAAAAAAGGAGGGAGAGCGAAAACAGGTAATTATAGACTGGTTAGCCTGACATCAGTAGTGGGGAAAATGTTGGAATCAATTATTAAAGATGAAATAGCAGCGCATTTTGAAAGCAGTGACAGGATTGGTCCAAGTTAGCATGGATTTATGAAAGGGAAATCATGCTTGACAAATCTTCTAGAATTTTTTGAGGATGTAACTAGTAGAGTGGACAAGGGAGAACCAGTGGATGTGGTGTATTTGGACTTTCAAAAGGCTTTTGACAAGGTCCCACACAAGAGATTGGTGTGCAAAATCAAAGCACATGGTATTGGGGGTAATGTACTGACGTGGATAGAGAACTGTTGGCAGACAGGAAGCAGAGAGTCGGGATAAACGGATCCTTTTCAGAATGGCAGGCAGTGACTAGTGGAGTGCCACAGGGCTCAGTGCTGGGAACCCAGCTCTTTACAATATACATTAATGATTTAGATGAAGAAATTGAGTGTAATATCTCCAAGTTTGCAGATGACACTAAACTGGGTGGCAGTGTGAGCTGTGAGGAGGATGTTAATAGACTGCAGGGTGACTTGGACAGGTTGGTGAGTGGGCCAATGCATGGCAGATGCAGTATAATGTGGATAAATGTGAGGTTATCCACTTTGGGGGCAAAAACACTCAGGCAGAATACTATCTGAATGGGGGCAGATTAGGAAAGGGGGAGGTGCAACGTGACCTGGGTGTCATGGTTCATCAATCATTGAAAGTTGGCATGCAGATACAGCAGGTGGTAAAGAAGGCAAATGGTAGGTTTGCCTTCATAGCTAGGGGATTTGAGTATAGGAGCAGGGAGGTCTTACTGCAATTGTACAGGGCCTTGGTGAGGCCTCACCCGGAATATCGTGTTCAGTTTTGATCTCATAATCTGAGGAAGGACGTTCTTGCTATTGAGGGAGTGCAGCGAAGGTTCACCAGACTGATTCCCGGGATGGCAGGACTGACATATGAGGAGAGACTGGATCAACTGGGCCTTTAGACGCTGGAGTTTAGAAGGACGAGTGGGGATCTCATAGAAACGTATAAGATTCTGACGGGACCGGACAGGTTAGATGCGGGAAGAATGTTCCCGATGATGGGGCAGTCCAGAACCAGGGGACACAGTCTAAGGATGAGGGGTAGGCCATTTAGGACTGAAATGAGGAGAAACTTCTTCACTCAGAGAGTTGTTAACCTGTGGAATTCCCGACCGCAGAGAATTGTTGATGCCAGTTCATTGGATATATTCAAGAGGGAGTTAGTTATGGCCCTAAAGGGATCAAGGGGTATGGAGAGAAAGCAGGAAAGGGGTACTGAGGGAATGATCAGCCATGATCTTATTGAATGGTGGTACAGGCTCGAAGGACTGAATGGCCTACTCCTGCACCTATTTTCTATGTTTCTATGTTTGTATTTGAATCATTAAAAATGTCACAAGAATGATCATGGGAATAGTGTGTTACCTTGAGAAATACAATATGAAATATAGGAGTCTATTATGAATGGAAAATTGAAGCATATTTAACAATCAAAAACAACAATTCCCAGCTAGCATGCATTTAGCAAGGCAGGTTGTAAAAGATTGGATGATACAGTGAATTAGCACATTGTCTTTTCGATGAATACTGGCTCACTTGTAACATTGAAAGAGAAATATAGAGTTACAGTTCAGCAGGGAGGATATAGAATTGATTTATTGACAGGAGAAAGACAAGAAATTGTCACCAGATATGGTGAAAGAGATTCTGATACCTTGCAATTATAAAGCATCCTTAACATAAAATGGCCCAAGGAGCATCATAGAGATGCAAGGAAAACTATTGCTGAGGGGAATGTTATTAGGAGGGGTCATCAAAAAACTTGTTCATAGAGGAGAATTTTAAGGATGATCTTGGAGATGGACATGATGAGGAAGAAGGTTTAGGGAGGGAATTCCAGAAAGTGGGACCTAGGTGGTTGAAGACATAGCTGACTATGGTGGGGTGAGGAGAGGTGATTGAGGAAGCACAAGAGGTTGGAGCCAGGGGAATGGTGTGCAAGGGGTAGAGGGGGTTGTACTGATGGAAAAGTTTACAGATAGGTAGAGGTTTGCCCATGCAATATAAAATTGAGCATTTTAAATTTTGAGGCATTGGGGGATTTGAGAGTCAATGTAGGGCAGCAAGGGTAATGGAGGGAACAGGACTTGGTATAGGATAGGTGATGAACAGTAAAGATTTGGTTCAGCTGAAGTTTACCGAGGGTTGAATATTGGAGGCCAGCAAGGAGAATGTTGGGAGTAATCCAATCTGGGTGATCAGGAGCTTTGTGGGATGGGGTCAAGGTAGGTCTCATGGCTGATATAAGCTTTAAGACTGAGACAAAACTAGAGAATGGTGAGGGTTCTGTGATAGGAATGAGGGTGGGATGCTACTGGGGGAGTGATTTGGCTTAGTGGCAAAGGGAAGTAGGAGGAAAGCAGCAGAGATAATGGAATGAATGGTCACTTTTGTGGAGACAGAAGTAATCCAGGAGTTCCATGCATTTGCTGGAGGGGAGGGTAGAGGGAACAGGGGATAATGTTTTAAAGTGACAGTAATTGTGAAAAGGAGTTGGGATTATCCTAGAATAATGGGCCATTTTGGCAGAAGAGCTTGATGTGGTCTAGCCAGATCTGGTGATGAATGGCTATGCCAGTTGTGTGCTTGACGCATTCTAGTTTCTGCCCCTTGGACTTGAGAGAGTGAAGATGGGGTCTTTAAATATTAGAAAATTCCTTTATTTTAATGACTGTGTTATTATTACACTTTCTTAAAGACTGTGTTCTTTCTTTACTGAATCTCTGTCTATGAACAATTGGATATTTCCCCTATCGTATCTGTTGCTGTAGTCTGAAGTCAATGCAAAATAAATATGGGATTTCCAATACTTCTTCATTGTTCATGAAGTGGAACTTTAAAAAAAAAAATGAAATATTTTTGTTTGTTTTTCATTTGTTGGCTGTCCCTTCAAATCCCGTCACAGTGCATAAGGGGGTCAATTTTCATCTGTCTATCATGTTTATATGGCTATTGCACTTGCTCGCTCCCTCTTTGTGCTTGATGTGCATTTCCTTTTACAGCTTGGCAGGAGCAGAGAATTCACATCAGGAACGGGTGTTCAGGTGCTAAGATTTTAAATTATATTTAACAAGTATCAGAATGGCCTCTGCATTGAATTCCTCCCCAATGATGGTCACAACCTGTGCCAATGCTATCCATATAAACTGGGAATTCCAAGTTGTGAGGCTGCATCTGGAATCTATCGTACTGTAAAGGGAAAGGCACCTGGATTTGGAGTGACAAACCAACTTTTGGACAATTAGTGGCATTGCAGGGATCAAAATTCAGTTTCTACTGCTACCCGTCACCACTCGCAGAGGTCATTCTGATATTTGTTAAAAATAATTTAAAATCTTAGCACCTGATCACCCGTTCCAGATGTGATTCAGAGATCGAAATTCAGTTTCTACCGCTACCCGTCACCACGCGCGGGAGGCAGCTAACGGGCGGCAAAGGCTTATTTTCCAAGGTAAACGGCATCCACGCCTACACAGAAATTCAGTCGCCTCTTTAGCAGAGGCACCAACAGCTAATGCTACGCTGGCTGCAGCCACCCCCGTGGTGACGTCATCCAGCGTTCAATGCCTCCTTGGTGTCTCTATGACGATATTTAGTTTCAACATTGGCCTTCCCAGCAGGCATTCTTACAGCTTGGAAAAAGCGGTGAGTAAACAGTGGAACTCGGGCAGAATCGGCCAGAGAGCAAGGTAGGTTTTTTTCTTTATTTTTTCATTAGTTGTAACAGTTGAGAAGTTTGTCTGTGCATCAGAGAAGTTTGAGTGCTTTTTTCTTTCTTCCATTTGCTTCCCGTTTTCCAGATAGCATGGCGGCAGCCTCCCGATGCAAATTTCAGTCGGCCTCCTGAGCAACGCCACTTTTTAGCGCTTCTCTCTCATCTTTGGGCACAAAAACTGAACTTTACAGTTTGAGCCTGCACCTAACACTTGGTGGTAACTTCAGCACTCAGGTGTTAACACCATCTCAAAAATGCCGGTAGCAAGTTTCAACCACTCTCTCTCCACTTATGTATCTGTACTCTCCATAGATATTTGAAGGAAGAAATGCTCAACACTAAGGTGCTAGTCATTGAAGGGTTTGGCAGCCAGTTGTCCTCTGCAGACTTCTACTAAAGGAATTGATAGTGGGTATGGGAGCCTCTTGGAAATGTGCCGTGTAATGCTGACCCACGGGAAGGTGCAGGCAAAGTGAAGGGATGCATGGGTAGGAAGGAAGAGTTGGCAGTACAGTACAGAAGCAAAAGATGACTTTCCAGTAACCTATCTGATACTACTTGAATTGATCGAATCTGCCACCTCCTCTCAAGCTTGTTCCAAACTGTCCTGGTCACCCTACTCCAATCTCAGGAAAATAGAAGGTCCCCTTGAGGTATACTTGCTACATGGAAATTTTAATTCCCTCCTCATCAAAGTAAGGTTTCCTAAGAACATAAGAAATAGGAGCAAGAGTAGGCCATACGGTCCCCTCGAACCTGCTCCGCTATTTAATACGATCATGGTTTCCTCTTACTCACCAGGCTTCATGGCTTCATATGGCTTCAGTTGCAGAGCTTGTTTCTACCACCAATGTTGCAGAGTGGCATTTTTCCTTTTAGCTATTTTGAGCACTGAAGCACATGAATTTCTTTCCCCACTCCTCGGTGCTAGGACCACCCAGTGCTCACCTGCAACATGGCAATGACCTAAACCAAGAAATATGAGCAGGTTAAAGTCTGCTTCAATTGGGCTGTTATGTGATGTCCTACTTTTATTTGTTTAACTGTGGTTAAATAAATTCACTTGATAGTCCAAGTCTGCAGCACGGTCTGGTGTTATGCTGCTGTTCTGCTTTTTGTGGATGGGAAAATATCTTGTGGAGGCACAGGATAATTCTAGTAGCTTCTGTTTTTTAATATCCTGGACCAGTTATTGAAAGCTTGCCTAAATATTGGGGATACTGGTGATACTTTTGAGATCATAGACAACTGGGACTCATCAAGAGGTTAATCGAAATATGTAAAATAAAATAATCTCGAGTAAGGAGGGTAGAAAAGTCCCAAATATTTAAACTCTGTGATCAGTCTTCATTGCAGACATGGATACATATCCAAACTGTTTGGGCTTAAATCTTTTCTGACTTCATTATTTTTACAACCCTATTGCAGGCTGCATTAGCCGGTATGAATTTAAGACATCTTGCTCTGTTAAAATATATAATTTGTGGACTGAAGAAATGTAATGTACAATACAGTAATGGACTGAGTGGCTTCTGTGCATGGGGACAAGCCTAATTGCAGATTTTATTCAGTCCTGATTTTTTTTTACATTGTTATTTTTACTGTAACTACCATGTATTTTGCGTCCACCAATTTAGCTTCCTGTTTAAAAGATGATGAAAGACTCACGTGCGCTGGCCTTGTTATGATAGAAATATATACTCTGGCTTCTAGCCTTGACTGTCTGTCTCTGGTTTTAGTATGGAAAGGAAGGTGTTGGTGCAATAAACTTTTTATTTTCTCTTCAACATAAATTGAGATGAGTCTAATCTTTAAATCAGGAAAGCCCATCCCACTGCAGTTTTGAGCTTTGTTATTGCAGAGAGGAATAAAACAGAGATAGCATTTGTGCAGAGATTAAAGCTGATTCCAGCTGCATTAGTCCTCCAGACAAGTAGGTGGCTTCTGCTCATGATATAGCCATTTTGAGCTAATTGAGAATGAGAACTCATCATATGGTAAAACAAGAGGATGAAGACAGCAGACCCATTCTGTATCGCTCTGTGCTCCTGTCCACGACGTGTAAAGTGTCTATTGAACATTTTACCTAGCATATGTACCAAGAATGACACATTATAATATTTTATATCAAATGTGTATAAGTTCTATTAGTTTATAACTCTCTCAATCTACTTTTTGGAACAGCTTTGGAACATTTACAAAATTCCTCTAAAAAATGCCAAACCAGCAGCTTATTTCTGGCAGGTGGGAGAAGATTATGTTAGAGCATTTCTCTTGAGTCTTTAATCCTTATATCCAGTGACTTTTAGCTGTCTGTTGTTTGGCTATGATGTAGATGAAAGCAGCTTTAATTAGTGGTTGTTAAAAAAACTGTTAGTAGTCTGTGTATAATCAATATTTTTATCCTACTTTGCAGTCAGCTGATGGCCGATACAGTAGAATTTTTGGCACTTCTAAATGTGCCACTTTGAGGCTGATTCTATGCAGCAATCTGACCATGATGCCTTCTCCCAATGTCTCCATATCTAGATTGTTGTTTATAAAGAAAATGTGGGCAATTTTGCTGTCTTCCTCTTCCCCCTTCACCTTCTGGGCAGGTGTCAAGTGGTGGGGTGTTGGCCAGTCTCCTGGCTGGGTCTTGTACTAAGAACCATGGGCAGAAACAGGATTTGAGCGGCTTGCAGCAATGGTTCTGGTTGCTGGCCTTGGGGCAAAATCCAAAGACCATGCTGGGGAGGGGAAAAAAAGGTTTACCTGCTGCCAATGGGCATCTTCAGGTATCTTCTGGCACCTACCAATCCTTTCTGTCTGAGGATGGTCCCAGCACAAAGCGCATCAGCACAATGCATTTTAAGCACCTCTATGTTGAGGTGCTTCATTGATGAACACCAGTAGAAAGTGAGATGGGAGGGCTGGGGACCCGTCTCATTTCAATACCATCACTGGGCCTACATTGATTTTGCATGTAGTAATGACTGTTTAAGGAATGCTGGGTTAACCTGGTGGGGACAGACCTGATCTCATGGTTTCTTTCTGCCCTCTTTCTCAGGTACACAAATTAGAAAAAATCAGTTATAAAATTAACTACAGACTTTTCCTCTGACTATTTTTTCCTTAATAATAAATATTTGTATTTATAGAATGTTTTGTTGAAATGTCTTTCCTATGGAAAAAAAAATGCTGCATCCAGACTCTCCATGTTCAATGACCAAACACAGTCAACCGTTTCAAAAATCATTGAAACAATTTATTGTTTTGGGCAGGAGAAGAATATTGGTCCATCGAAGCTACCCTTCCAAACCACCCATTGGTTTCCTTACTCTGATTCTGGAATTAATAACCTTGCATCTAAAACTTTGCTGCCCGTATCCTAACTCGAACCAAGTTCCACTCGCTCATCACCCCTGTGCTTGCTGACCTACATTAGCTTCCGTTCAGGTAATGCATCTATTTTAAAATTCACATGCTTGTTTTCAAATCCCTCCATGGCCTCGCCCTTGCCTATCTCTCTAGCCTCCTCCAACCCTCTGAGATCTCTATGCATCCAATTCTTGCCTCTTGTTCATCCCTAAGTTTAGGGAAACATAAAAGCTATTGAGGGGGCTTGACAAGGTGGATGCAGAGAGGATATTTCCACACATAGGGGAAACTAAAACGAGGGGGCAAAGTCTCAGAATAAGGGGCTGCCCATTTAAAACTGAGATGAGGAGGAATTTCTTCTCTCAGAGGGTTGTAAATCTGTGGAATTCTGTGCCCCCGAGAGCTGTGGAGGCTGGGTCATTGAACATATTTAAGGCGGAGATAGACAGATTTTTGAGCGATAAGGGAGTAAAGGGTTATGGGGAGCGGGCAGGGAAGTGGATCAGCCATGATCTTATTAAACGGCTGAGCAGGCTCAAGGTCCAAATGGCCTACTCCTGTTCCTATTTGTTATATAGTCGATTCATCATTGGTGGCCTTGGCCCTAAATCTGCAATTCCTTACACCTCTCCGGTCTCTACCTCTCCTCTTCGCTCCTTAAATCCTATCTCTTTGATCAAGCTTTTGGTCACCTGTCCTAATATCTCCTTGTGTGGCTCAGTGTCAAATTTTGTTTGGTTACGTTCTGTGAAGCGTCTTGGGACATTTTACCATGTTTAAGGTGCTAATTAAATGCAATTTGTAGTATCAGCTTTTCCATTAGGAATTTATTCAGTTCTTTTATCACCTTGCATAGTTTTCTGTTCCACTATTCTATCTCTTCCTCATTACAACATGCTACCCACATTTCTTATTGTGCCCCCTAGTCCTTGAATAATGTGCAGTACAGTAAATCTTGCCTGGATGAAATTTTCTACACCCATGGAAATCTTAAAAAGTCTTTCATCAAGTTCTTCATCATCCTCCTTTTCTCCAAAAAATAAAATCCCAGCATAGGCCATCTTTGCTCATAACATAGCCTTCTTAAGTTCAAGAATCTGATTCTTTAGCCCTCCCCTGAACTCCCTTCAATAGTTCTACAACTTTCCTGATCAAAGCTGAACACAGTACTCCAGTTTCAGTCTCATTAAGGTCAGATACAACTTCACAATTGCCTCTTTAGACTTGTAATTGACATCCTTGGATCTACATTCAACATTTTATTTGCTTTCTTTACATTATTTGTGAATACTGAACTAACTGTAGCAACCTATTCACCAAAATCCTCCGATCTCCTTCCTTTTGTGTTAACTTGGGTACATTGTTATTTAACATGTAATCCATTCTTGCTTCTTCCACCTAATCGCCTGATTTTTCAATTATCCAAGTTGAGCTCTGTTAGAATATTTTAAATGTTGTTTAAATGGCCAAGTATCCCAGCTTGCTTTGCTCCAACATTTTAGTCACAGAGTAAATGTGGAGAAAAGGGAAAGTTAAGTCTTGTCTCTGCATGTGAACAAAACACAGTTTTGAAGTTAAAAGATGGAGAATGCTAAAGTTTCAAAGCTATAACAAGTGAAGAGAATCAGGAACCTAGATAAGTGGTGCAGTTGCTCAGACACCAACATACCACCATAAATGCTAGCATTGAAAGACTGCTAAGGCAGCTAACACGCAAGACAATGAGAAACAGATAAGAGTAGAGAAGATTAACAAGCCTATAAGACAGAGATGGAGGCAGAGGAGATTAGGACGTAGTGCCAGCTTGGTAGGATAATAAAAATATTGTTATGAGTGCATGCAGCCCAAG
The DNA here is from genome assembly GCF_044704955.1 of Pristiophorus japonicus. Classification (NCBI taxonomy): domain Eukaryota; kingdom Metazoa; phylum Chordata; class Chondrichthyes; family Pristiophoridae; genus Pristiophorus; species Pristiophorus japonicus. Next base: position 87,189,596 of record NC_091982.1, on the reverse strand, counting down.
GTAGCCAAATAGTATAAAGGAACATAGCCAAATAGTATAAAGTATAAAGGTAGAATCTGTTCCTTCCAAATGGTAGAGCTTTCCAGGACAATGTGAAGTTCTTTCGCCTGAACAGTGACTGATGAGCGTTGCAAATTTGATCACCTTGAACTTTGTTGAAGAAACTGGTTGTATTAATTGCTTGTCATTTAATGCAATAATGTAGAATAGTTGTATAAGACAATTCTGTTATTAGTCAATGTATATTAAAGGTTGTTTAAAACCACTGGGGCCTGAGTCACACGGAAGTTATTGTTGCGGATAAACAATACTTTGTTGCAACCGTAACCATGGGAAATCCACTAACGAGCGCCATCTGCCTCCTCTTTGCCCACTGATGTCTCATCTGGACTCAATTTTGTGTCGTCGGCAAACTTGGATACCCAAGACAATATTCTGTCCTCCAAGTAGTTCATTAAAAAAACTTAACTGCCGGCCCCAACCCCCGTGGAACACTACTGACCACTGATTTCCATTCTGACCCCCACATGCCACCACTCTTTGCTGGCTATCTTTCAGCTACACATCAACTCAGCCTAATACTTTGCCATCTATCTGATCACTTTCCCATAACTGAGGGAAGGATCATCGCTTGCTGACTTATAATTTCATTAAAAGATGGTGAGCACACTCTGGCCCCTGACTCTTTGTGGAAGGGCCACCATTTTGCAATTTGCCCTTCATCAGGGCGGAGCAGTATAGGGGGACCGCTCTGCCCATTTTCCCGCTGTGGCTTGCACGCCCCGACTCCGTGCCGACTGGCAGCGAATACTTCCTGAAATTGCCCCGCGGGTGCAATGCTGCCACCAGCCGGTGCCCCCGACAGCTTTTTGTGTTGGCACGCACCTTGTTGGTTGGCGGCGCGGCCACCCTTAAAGGGGAGGTGGCGCTACCGGTGACGCCATTTTATTTTTTATTGTCAATCGACTGCCTGGTCAGCCCAACAATTATGCCTCTGGGTTCGACCGGGCCACCAACAAGTAGCTTAGCACCCCCTTGAGGGTGCCAGGCAACTGGCCCAGCCGAAACCCTCTCTGGTGGCCCAGTGGACCTAACTGAAAAATATGCAGAGTTCGCAGCGGCTCTCCCCTTTAGCTAACATCATTAGCACGGCGCTGATGAGTGATAGGGGCGGCCGAGACACTGCATGGGCCTTCTGTCATGACAACATCTGCCCTGAGCAACAAAAAAAATTATCCAAGTGCTGAATATCGACTGCACCTCCGCTGTAACCCATGCGGTGGAGAAAACTACAATAGAAGGACGGTGCCCCCATTTCGGGTGGAGGTAAATTTCTACCCCCTCCTGTTCTGATAAGTGTTGAGTTAGTTGATCTCAGTGAACAGAAGTAGGACATGCCATAATTGATCTTGGTGTCCAATGGTGGGTGCTTCTTTCTCTTCCCTCCTACAAATTATCAAATAGGCTATCAAAGGATATCAAGGGACATGGAGAAGAGGCAGTTACATGGAGTTGAGGTACAGAACAGCCATGATCTCATACAATGGCAAAACAGGCTCGTGGTGCATAATCCTATTCCTATGTTCTTACCAACATTCACTAACAAGCCTGACACATGAATAATGGCTGCTTGGATTGACCAGGGTTCAACCAACGTTTTTCGGACCATGTGGCAGCAAGAAGTCAGTGGTGTGACAATTCATCTTGGAGCGGTATTGCTATACAAATTTATATGCTAGTGGCTTCAGGGAAAGGAAGCGAGAGAAAATCCCAAAGGAGACAGTAAGTATTCTGTATTTCTATTTTGCTGGGTTAAACACCTGGACATTTTACTATATTAAAGGAGCTATACAAATACAAGTCCAGGTTGAACCTCCCTTATCCAGAACTCCCTTATCCGGAACCACCCCTCGTCCAGAACCATTCCCGGCCACTGAGTGACACATGCGCAGAACTCCGATATGAACAAGTTGAAGTCCTTCCTCACTGCCGACTCCCGCAATCGCTGGCCTGACCACGTAAACCACCGCCTTCTACTGTTCCCCCCACCCCATCCCATGAGCTCTCTGCCATACTCCCAGCCCCAAGCCAGACGGCCCAGATATCCCCTTGCACAGTACCTGTACCATCCAATTTAACGTGACCACACCTCATCCAAAAAAATTCCTTATCCAGAACAGGCCAGGTTCCGATTGTTCCGATTGAGGGAGATTCAACTTGGAGTTGTTCTGGCAACTGAGTGCCCTATTTATCTTTTGGATTTTCATTATCTTACTGCAAACAAATCGATGGTAGCTCCCTTCTTGGCAATTCATGAAAGTATTTAGTTAGCCTGCAAACTACAGCGCTAACCTGTCATTCTGCTCACTGGTTATGTGACCAATTTCACTTCTATCAAAATCATATTGTATTCTTCCTTTAGTTATATTTTAAACATGACATTATAAATAGCAATTTTAGAAAGGATAAGAAAACTTCCAATTTTGGAAAAACATAGCACATCCGTTACATTTGTAAAGAGTAAAGATAATTTGCACCTAAAGTTAGAAATAGCACAAAAAAAATGAAGATACAATACCTGGAGTGGCTAAGGCAATAATGCACAATGCCTTCAAATCAACAAAAATGTCATAATTAGGAAGAATTGTTAAAATAAAGTATAATTTTGATGGTTACTATGGTTTCAATAATTCAAAAATCTAATGCCACATTTTCCTGACAAAGCAAGAAAAAATAAGCTCAACAAACGGAAAATGCAAGAACCCAATTAGTAAATACCGATTCATGAAAGCAAGAGTTGCCAGGCATGTCATCAGTTACTCTTGCATTCATTTGGTGGCAGTTATAGCCGCAACTGCAATTCTTCCACTCACACCAAAAGAAAGAGATACATAGAATCAAGATACAGAAGGAGGCCACTTGGTCCATAGAAACATAGAATAGAAAATAGGTGCAGGAGTAGGCCATTCGGCCCTTCTAGCCTGCACCGCCATTCAATGAGTTCATGGCTGAACATGCAACTTCAGTATCCCATTCCTGCTTTCTCACCATACCCCTTGATTCCCCTAGTAGTAAGGACTTCATCTAACTCCTTTTTGAATATATTTAGTGAATTGGCCTCAACAACTTTCTGTGGTAGAGAATTCCACAGGTTCACCACTCTCTGGGTGAAGAAATTCCTCCACATCTCGGTCCTAAATGGCTTACCCCTTATCCTTAGACTGTGTCCCCTGGTTCTGGACTTCCCCAACATTGGGAACATTCTTCCTGCATCTAACCTGTCTAACCCCGTCAGAATTTTAAACGTTTCTATGAGGTCCCCTCTCATTCTTTTGAACTCCAGTGAATACAAGCCCAGTTGATCCAGTCTTTCTTGATAGGTCAGTCCCGCCATCCTGGGAATCAGTCTGGTGAACCTTCGCTGCACTCCCTCAATAGCAAGAATTTCCTTCCTCAGGTTAGGAGACCAAAACTGTACACAATACTCCAGGTGTGGCCTCACCAAGGCTCTGTACAACTGTAGCAACACCTCCCTGCCCCTGTACTCAAATCCCCTCGCTATGAAGGCCAACATGCCATTTGCTTTCTTAACCGCCTGCTGTACCTGCATGCCAACCTTCAATGACTGATGTACCATGACACCCAGGTCTCGTTGCACCTCCCCTTTTCCTAATCTGTCACCATTCAGATAATAGTCTGTCTCTCTGTTTTTACAACCAAAGTGGATAACCTCACATTTATCAACATTATACTTCATCTGCCATGCATTTGCCCACTCACCTAACCTATCCAAGTCACTCTGCAGCCTTAAAGCGTCCTCCTCGCAGCTCACATTGCCACCCAACTTAGTGTCATCTGCAAATTTGGAGATACTACATTTAATCCCCTCGTCTAAATCATTAATGTACAATGTAAACAGCTGGGGCCCCAGCACAGAACCTTGCAGTTCCCCACTAGTCACTGCCTGCCATTCTGAAAAGTATCCATTTACTCCTACTCTTTGCTTCCCGTCTGACAACCAGTTCTCAATCCATGTCAGCACACTACCCCCAATCCCATGTGCTTTAACTTTTCACATTAATCTCTTGTGTGGGACCTTGTCGAAAGCCTTCTGAAAGTCCAAATATACCACATCAACTGGTTCTTCCTTGTCCACTCTACTGGAAACATCCTCAAAAAATTCCAGAAGATTTGTCAAGCATGATTTCCCTTTCACAAATCCATGCTGACTTGGACCTATCATATCACCTCTTTCCAAATGCACTGCTATGATATCCTTAATAATTGATTCCATCATTTTACCCACTACCGATGTCAGGCTGACCGGTCTATAATTCCCTGTTGTCTCTCTCCCTCCTTTTTTAAAAAGTGGGGTTACATTGGCTACCCTCCACTCCATAGGAACTGATCCAGAGTCAATGGAATGTTGGAAAATGACTGTCAATGCATCCACTATTTCCAAGGCCACCTCCTTAAGTACTCTGGGATGCAGTCCATCAGGCCCTGGGGATTTATCGGCCTTCAATCCCATCAATTTCCCCAACACAATTTCCCGACTAATAAGGATTTCCCTCAGTTCCTCCTCCTTACTAGACCCTCCGACCCCTTTTATATCCGGAAGGTTGTTTGTGTCCTCCTCAGTGAATACCGAACCAAAGTACTTGTTCAATTGGTCCGCCATTTCTTTGTTCCCCGTTATGACTTCCCCTGATTCTGACTGCAGGGGACCTACGTTTGTCTTTACTAACCTTTTTCTCTTTCCATATCTATAGAAACTGTTGCAATCCGTCTTAATGTTTCCTGCAAGCTTCTTCTCGTACTCCATTTTCCCTGCCCTAATCAAACCCTTTGTCCTCCTCTGCTGAGTTCTAAATTTCTCCCAGTCCCCGGGTTCGCTGCTATTTCTGAACAATTTGTATGCCACTTCCTTGGCTTTAATACTATCCCTGATTTCCCTCGATAGCCACGGTTGAGCCACCTTCCCTTTTTTATTTTTACGCCAGACAGGAATGTACAATTGTTGTAGTTCATCCATGCGGTCTCTAAATGTCTGCCATTGCCCATCCACAGTCAACCCCTTCAGTATCATTCGCCAATCTATCCTAGCCAATTCATGCCTCATACCTTCAAAGTTACCCTTCTTTAAGTTCTGGACCATGGTCTCTGAATTAACTGTTTCATTCTCCATCCTAATGCAGAATTCCACCATATTATGGTCACTCTTCCCCAAGGGGTCTCGCACAACGAGATTGCTAATTAATCCTCTCTCATTACACAACACCCAGTCTAAGATGGCCTCCCCCCAGTTGGTTCCTCGACATATTGGTCGAAAAAACCATCCCTTATGCACTCCAGGAAATCCTCCTCCACCGTATTTCTTCCAGTTTGGTTAACCCAATCTATGTGCATATTAAAGTCACCCATTATAACTGCTGCACATTTTTTGCACGCATCCCTAATTTCATGTTTGATGCCCTCCCCAACATCACTACTACTGTTTGGAGTCCATCATATCTGTGCCGGCTTTTTGCAAGAACTATCAATTTAGTCCCACTTCCCTGCTCTTTCCACATAGCCCTGTGAAGTTTTGTCCCTCAATTATAACCCTTCTGTGAAAAATTGTTGAAATATAACATATCATTGTTTGCCTTCAATCCATTGTATCGGTTTTGCAAATGCACTACACCGATTGAAGAACACTGCCTGAATGTTCCATTTTATGAATAAGTAAATTGTACAAATATTTCACAATCATCCGATAAGACCCACTAAACCCCTTTCAACATGTAGTGGCACTCCTTGTTTTAGTCAGTATATTGTAGGATATAATTGTCGCTATGTTTATTGTGGAGTGAGAGCTAACCTGATGGGAGCATAGGAACAGGAGTAGGTCATTTAGCCTTTGAGCCTGTTCCGCCATTCAATGAGGTTACGGCTATCTGTGACTCTATCTACCCTACAATCAGTTTCCCTTAATAGCTTGAAAACTTTGATCAAATCACCCCTTAACTTTCTAAAGTCCAGGGAATACAACCCTAGTTTGTGCAATCTCACCTCGTAACAGCTGCAGGACATTCTGAGGGGGGAGAGTGAACAGCCAGAGGTCGTGGTCCATATCGGTGCCAATGACATAGGTAGAAAGAGGGATGAAGTCCTGCAAGCAGAATTTAGGGAACTAGGAAAGAGATTAAAAAGCAGGACCTCAAAGGTAGTAATCTCCAGATTACTCCCAGTGACACAATCAAGTGAGTACAGGAGGATATAGCAGATAAATGTGTGGCTGGAGAGATGGTGCAAGAGGGAAAACTTTAGATTCCTGAGACATTAGGACCATTTCTGGGGGAGGTAGGACCTGTACAAGCTGGACGGGTTGCACCTCAACAAGGCCGGGACCAATATCCTCGTTGTGGGGTGAAGCGGGGGGCGTGTTTGCTAGTACTGTAGAGGAGGGTTTAAACTAGCTTGGCAGGGGCATGGGAACCTGAGAGTAGATTCAGAAGGGAGAGAAGTAAAGCTGGAAATGGAAGGCAGAAAATTAGTAAGCGAATTTGGTAGGAAGAGGAAGCAAAGACTAGAAAATAGACAACAAGGGAGTTTGAGTGCTAAATGGTATGTATTTCAATGCAAGGAGTCTAGGGAATAAAGCAGCTGAGCTGAGGGTACAGATAGACAGGTAGCTATTACTGAGACATGGCTGAAAGAAGGGCAGGAATGGCAGCTCAGCATTCCTGGTTACTTGGTTTTCAGACGAGATAGAGAGGGGGATAGAAAAGGCGAGTGGTCGCAGTATTGATTAAAGAAACAATTATGGCTGTTTGGAAGGATGATGTGCTGGGTTTTGGGCTTTTTGGACTTTGGGGCGTTAATCGCGGCAGGGCATTAAAGTTAGCGCCTGAAAATAGTTTGTGCTTACAACTGCCAGTTTCAGCGAAAATGTAAGTTGGAGGAGCGTTGGTGTTAAGCTAGGTGTTACACAACAGACTTTGTGCTCCCGAGTCAAAACTTGCGATGGAAAAACAGTTTCATTGTTATTTAGTGCCCTGCAACATAACGTTGTATATTGTATGGTTTTATTTTGGTGAGGGAGTTTTTGTGACTTTGTTGCAGTAAAATTTATGACTCATCATTTGCCATTGGTGCCTTGTGCATCATTCCAACATTCACCAGAGATGTGCATTTTTGGGGGGAACATAGTGTGTCCAGTATTGGCTCCATCCCTCAGTTTCCTCCATTTCGGAGAGCCAGTTCATTACAAGCTGGTGACATGCAACTCTTAGTCCCGCAGCATCTCCACGCTGCCTCCCCACTGGATGGTGTGGCTATCCAATGGGGCCTCGCAAGGCTCCTCTTCATCATCCTCCTCCTCCTGAGGTGGGCCTGCAATCCCCACTGGCAATGCCTGGCCCTCATGATAGCCAAGCTTTGCAACATGCAGCACACCACAACAAATTTAGATATCTGTTGAGGGGAGTATTGAAGGCTGCCTCTAGAGCGATCCAGGCATCGGTCTGCCTGTAGGAGATGGCATATCTCTGTCAGCACTTCTTTTCAGAAGCACAGCCTTCTCACACACTGCTCCTCAGAGAGATAGAGGTCTGAGCATTGGTGCCTGTAAACCCATGGGGGGTAAGCCCTCCCCCCCGGACGTCTTCAGCCTCTCATCATCTGTGGGCCGACATGGCCAAGAGTCCTTCTTCGAGCTTGACATCACCAGGCAATAGCATGGAGCATGATATGCTGGCAAACTAGTAATGCCCCCATTAACTTCTCTCATCAAAATTGTAAGGGCACTGTAATGGCAGATACAAGTGAAGTTTGCAAGTTGGAGCTTCACGCAGCATGATGTGCACAACCGTTGTAGTCAATATGACCTACGATGTAGGATCCTCATCCCTCCATTCAAAAATGCTGTCAATACCACCTGCTGCACTCTGGAACTGCCTGTTTTTTCCAGGCATTTTCTGAGGAGGGCGTTAAATGAGGCGTTAAAACCGAATGTTCCATCTGGGGCATGAGAGCAGCATTGCATAATGATTGACGTCATCATCATGCTAAAAACGGAGGGCGGTGTGGTAAGTTTTTGAACTGGCACAAAACAATAGCCGAATCTTCTGCCCAGGCACTAAATCCTGAACGCCTGGCATAACACCCAAAAACAGCATTTAACACCCCGCTGGGGCAGTAACCAAGGCACAAATGAGCTTAAAATCCTGCCCGATATGTTGGAAGAATCATCAAATGAGGCCATATGGGTTGAACTGAAGAAGGAAAAAAAGGGCAATCACACTGCTGGGAGTGTACTATAGACCCCCAAACAGTCAGAGGGGGATAGAAGAGCAAATATGCAGGCAAATTTCTGAGAAATGCAAAAACAATAAGACAGTAGTTGTAGGGGATTTGAACTACCCTAATATTAACTGGGATAGAAATACTGTGAAACGTATAGAGGGAGCATAATTATTGAAATGTATTCAGGAGAACTTTTGTAGCCAATACATAGCAAACCCAACAAGGGAGGAGCGGTTCTGGATTTAGTTTGAGGGAATGAAGCTGGGCAGGTGGCAGAGGTATCAGTGGGAGAGCATTTTGGTGGTAGTGATCATAATTCAGTTAGATTTAGGGTAGTTATGGAAAAGGACAAAGACAGACCAGGAATAAAAGTTCTCAATTGGGGAAAAGTCAATTTTACTAAACTGAGATGTGATTTAGCCAAAGTGGACTGGAAATAGCCACTTGAAGATAAATCAGTGTCAGAAGTGGGTACTACGAACAAAAATATTGTGCTTGATTGGCTATGGAGGCAGTGATTGTGTTCCAATTGGAAGCCTGAACATTAAATATTGATGTGGTCGCAACCATACAATCCCTGACATAACATCAAAACTGCAAGAGCTGTTACTACATGCATATATCTGGCAGAGATCCCTGGAACTCAGTTGCACCTGGACAAGTAAATTTGTCCATGGTGGAAGCATTGGTTAAAATCTTGAGGAAAGGTTCTGCAAAGATTTTCCCCTGACTCCCAAAGTTAAATCCAGTAAAGTTCCACAAAGCATAAATCAGCATTAGCTGTACCGATATTTCTCAATTGTGTTAATGGCTTGTTATTGAGCGGCAGTTGGCGAGAGGTGGGAGCAGTGTCGGAGCGGCCTATAAAGGCCCAGTGGGAGCTCGAGGGTCAGCGGCAGTTGGCGAGAGGTGGGAGCAGCGTCGGAGCGGCCTACAAAGGCCCAGCCGGAGCTCGAGGGTCAGCGGCAGTTGGCGAGAGGTGGGAGCAGCGTCGGAGCGGCCTATAAAAGGCGTACCGGTGCAGCTACAGCGGGAGAGAAAGCAAAATAGAAGTAGAAAGGAATCAAAAGGTGACGTCACAGCCAATGGGGTAAGTGATTGGCTGGTGATTGGTGAGTAGCTTTTCTTTTTGTTTTTTATATCAGTAAGTGAACTGTAACATTGTTATTACCAATTTAAGGGTATCTAAGGGTTAAGGCATGGCAGGAGAGATCGGTCACGTAATATGCTCCTCCTGTGCCATGTGGGAACTCAGGGACACTTCCGGTGTCCCTGACGACTACGTGTGTGAGAAGTGTGTCCGCCTCGAGTTCCTGACGGTCCACGTTACGGAATTGGAGCTGAGGGTGGATTCACTCTGGAGCATCCACGATGCTGAGAATGACGTGAGTATCACGTGTAGTGAGTTGGTCTTACCGCAGGAGAAGGGTCCACAGCCAGATAGGGAATGGAAGACCAGCAAGAAGAGCAGTGCAAGGAAGGTAGTGCAGTGGTCCCCTGTGGTCATCCCCCTGCAAAACAGATACACCGTTTTGAGTACTGTTGGGGGGATGACTCATCAGGGGAGGGCAGCAGCAGACAAGTTCATGGCACCGTGGCTGGCACTGCTGCACAGGAGGGCAAGAAAAAGAGTGGGAGCGCGATAGTGATAGGGGATTCAATTATGATGGGAATAGATAGACATTTCTGCGGCCGCAACCGAGACTCCAGGATGGTATGTTGCCTCCCTGGTGCAAGGGTCAAGGATGTCTCGGAGCGGGTGCAGGACATTCTGAAATGGGAGGGAGAACAGCCAGTTGTCGTGGTGCACATTGGTACCAACGACATAGGTAAAAAAAGGGATGAAAAAGGGATGAGGTCCTACGTAACGAATTTAAGGAGCTAGAAGCTAAATTAAAAAGTAGGACCTCAAAAGTAGTAATCTCGAGATTTCTACCAGTGCCACGTGCTAGTCAGAGTAGGAATCGCAGGATAGCGCAGATGAATACGTGGCTTGAGCAGTGGTGCAGCAGGGAGGGATTCAAATTCCTGGGGCATTGGAACCGGTTCTGGGGGAGGTGGGACCAGTACAAACCGGACGGTCTGCACCTGGGCAGGACCGGATCCAATGTCCTAGGGGGAGTGTTTGCTAGTGCTGTTGGGGAGGAGTTAAACTAATATGGCAGGGGGATGGGAACCAATGCAGGGAGACAGAGGGAGACAAAAGGGAGGCAGAGGCAGGAGACAGAGGGGAGATGGGGTGGGGGGGTGGGGGGCGGAGAGGCCCGGGGCAGGGAACAGGAAGGGCCACTGTGCAGCAGAATTCTAAAAGGACAAAGGGTGTTAAAAAAACAAGCCTGAAGGCTTAGTGTCTGACTGCAAGGAGTATCCGCAATAAGGTGGATGAATTAACTGTGCAAATAGATGTTAACAAATATGATGTGATTGGGATTATGGAGACGTGGCTCCAGGATGATCAGGGCTGGGAACTCAACATCCAGGGGTATTCAACATTCAGGAAGGATAGAATAAAAGGAAAAGTAGGCGGGGTAGCATTGCTGGTTAAAGAGGAGATTAATGCAATAGTTAGGAAAGACATTAGCTTGGATGATGTGGAATCTATATGGGTAGAGCTGCAGAACACCAAAGGGCAAAAAATGTTAGTGGGAGTTGTGTACAGACCTCCAAACAGTAGTAGTGATGTTGGGGAGGGCATCAAACAGGAAATTAGGGGTGCATGCAATAAAGGTGCAGCAGTTATAATGGGTGACTTTAATATGCACATAGATTGGGCTAGCCAAACTGGAAGCAATACGGTGGAGGAGGATTTCCTGGAGTGCATAAGGAATGGTTTTCTAGACCAATATGTCGAGGAACCAACTAGGGGGGAGGCCATCTTAGACTGGGTGTTGTGTAATGAGAGAGGACTAATTAGCAATCTCATTGTGCGAGGCCCCTTGGGGAAGAGTGACCATAATATGGTGGAATTCTGCATTAGGATGGAGAATGATACAGTTAATTCAGAGACCATGGTCCAGAACTTAAAGAAGGGTAACTTTGAAGGTATGAGGCGTGAATTGGCTAGGATAGATTGGCGAATGATACTGAAGGGGTTGACTGTGGATGGGCAATGGCAGACATTTAGAGACCGCATGGATGAACTACAACAATTGTACATTCCTGTCTGGCGTAAAAATAAAAAAGGGAAGGTGGCTCAACCGTGGCTATCAAGGGAAATCAGGGATAGTATTAAAGCCAAGGAAGTGGCATACAAATTGGCCAGAAATAGCAGCGAACCTGGGGACTGGGAGAAATTTAGAACTCAGCAGAGGAGGACAAAGGGTTTGATTAGGGCAGGGAAAATGGAGTACGAGAAGAAGCTTGCAGGGAACATTAAGGCGGATTGCAAAAGTTTCTACAGGTATGTAAAGAGAAAAAGGGTAGTAAAGACAAACGTAGGTCCCCTGCAGTCAGAATCAGGGGAAGTCATAACGGGGAACAAAGAAATGGCAGACCAATTGAACAAGTACTTTGGTTCAGTATTCACTGAGGAGGACACAAACAACCTTCCGGATATAAAAGGGGTCAGAGGGTCTAGTTGGGAGGAGGAACTGAGGGAAATCTTTATTAGTCGGGAAATTGTGTTGAGGAAATTGATGGGATTGAAGGCCGATAAATCCCCAGGGCCTGATGGACTGCATCCCAGAGTACTTAAGGAGGTGGCCTTGGAAATAGCGGATGCATTGACAGTCATTTTCCAACATTCCATTGACTCTGGATCAGTTCCTATCGAGTGGAGGGTAGCCAATGTAACCCCACTTTTTAAAAAAGGAGGGAGAGAGAAAACAGGGAATTATAGACCGGTCAGCTTGACCTCAGTAGTGGGTAAAGTGATGGAATCAATTATTAAGGATGTCATAGCAGTGCATTTGGAAAATGGTGACATGATAGGTCCAAGTCAGCATAGATTTGTGAAGGGGAAATCATGTTTGACAAATCTTCTGGAATTTTTTGAGGATGTTTCCAGTAAAGTGGACAAAGGAGAACCAGTTGATGTGGTGTATTTGGACTTTCGGAGGGCTTTCGACAAGGTCCCACACAAGAGATTGATGTGCAAAGTTGGAGCACATGGGATTGGGGGTGGTGTGCTGATGTGGATTGAGGGCTGGTTGTCAGACAGGAAGCAAAGAGTGGGAGTGGATGGGGGAGATTAAATGTAGTATCTCCAAATTTGCGGATGACACTAAGTTGGGTGGCAGTGTGAGCTGCGAGGAGGATGCTATGAGGCTGCAGAGTGACTTGGATAGGTTGGGTGGGTGGGCAAATGCATGGCAGATGAAGTATAATGTGGATAAATGTGAGGTTATCCACTTTGGTGGTAAAAACAGAGAGACAGACTATTATCTGAATGGTGACAGATTGGGAGGGGGGAAGGTGCAGCGAGACCTGGGTGTCATGGTACATCAGTCATTGAAGGTTGGCATGCAGGTACAGCAGGCGGTTAAGAAAGCAAAGGCATGTTGGCCTTCATGGCGAAGGGATTTGAGTGCAGGGGCAGTGGGGTGTTGCTACAGTTGTACGGGGCCTTGGTGAGGCCACACCTGGAGTATTGTGTACAATTTTGGTCTCCTAACTTGAGGAAGGATATTCTTGCTATTGAGGGAGTGCAGCGAAGATTCACCAGACTGATTCCCGGGATGGTGGGACTGACCTATCAAGAAAGACTGGATCAACTGGGCTTGTATTCGCTGGAGTTCAGAAGAATGAGAGGGGACCTCATAGAAACGTTTAAAATCCTGATGGGTTTAGACAGATTAAATGCAGGATGAATGTTCCCAATGTTGGGGAAGTCCAGAACCAGGGGTCACAGTCTAAGGATAAGGGGTAAGCCATTTAGGACCGAGATGAGGAGAGATTTCTTCACCCAGAGAGTGGTGAACCTGTGGAATTCTCTGCCATAGAAAGTGGTTGGGGCCAATTCACTAAATATATTCAAAAGGGAGTTAGATGAAGTCCTTACTACTCGGGGATCAAGTGGTATGGCGAGAAAGCAGGAAGGGGGTACTGAGGTTTCATGTTCAGCCATGAACTCATTGAATGGCGGGGCAGGCTAGAAGGGCTGAATGGCCTGCTCCTGCACCTATTTTCTATGTTTCTATGTTTCTATGTCACCTTTGCTCATTGGTAGCATCCTTGCTTCTGAATCAAACGGTTGCGAGTTGAAATTCCAATCCTAGATTTTCACACATAATCTCGGCTGACACTCCAGTACAGTATTGAAAAAGTGTTTCACTGTTGGAGGTGCTAAGCTTCAGATGAGATGTCTGCCTGTGCCCAGCCAGGGTAGATGGTAAAGATCCAATGACTTGAATAATTCTCCCCATGTCATGCTAATTTTACATGAAGCATGTCTCTGACAGATGTAATAAGGTGCTTTTGCCAATCTCTTTCTCTTATAGAAACATAGAAACATAGAAAATAGGTGCAGGAGTAGACCATTCGGCCCTTCGAGCCTGCACCACCATTCAATGAGTTCATGGCTGAACATGCAACTTCAGTACCCCATTCCTGCTTTCACGCCATACCCCTTGATCTCCCGAGTAGTACGGACTACATCTAACTCCTTTTTGAATATATTTAGTGAATTGGCCTCAACAACTTACTGTGGTAGAGAATTCCACAGGTTCACCACTCTCTGGGTGAAGAGGTTCTCCTCATCTCGGTCCTAAATGGCTTACCCCTTATCCTTAGACTGTGACTCCTGGTTCTGGACTTCCCCAACATTGGGAACATTCTTCCTGCATCTAACCTGTCTAAACCCATCAGAATTTTAAACGTTTCTATGAGATCCCCTCTCATTCTTCTGAACTCCAGTGAATACAAGCCCAGTTGATCCAGTCTTTCTTGATATGTCAGCCCCGCCATCCTGGGAATCAGCCTGGTGAACCTTTGCTGCACTCCCTCAATAGCAAGAATGTCCTTCCTCAAGTTAGGAGACAAAAACTGTACACAATACTCCAGGTGTGGCCTCACCAAGGCTCTGTACAACTGTAGTAACACTCCCTGCCCCTGTACTCAAATCCCCTCGCTATGAAGGCCAACGTGCCATTTGCTTTCTTAACCGCTTGCTGTACCTGCATGCCAACCTTCAATGACTGATGTACCATGACACCCAGGTCTCGTTGCACCTCCTCTTTTCTTAATCTGTCACCATTCAGATAATAGTCTGTCTCTCTGTTTTTACCACCAAAGTGGATAACCTCACATTTATCCACATTATACTTCATCTGCCATGCATTTGCCCACTCACCTAACCTATCCAAGTCACTCTGCAGCCTCATAGCGTCATCCTCGCAGCTCACACTGCCACCCAACTTAGTGTCATCCGCAAATTTGAAGATACTACATTTAATCCCCTCGTCTAAATCATTAATGTACAATGTAAACAGCTGGGGCCCCAGCACAGAATCTTGCGGTACCCCACTAGTCACTGCCTGCCATTACTGAAAAGTACCCATTTACTCCTACTCTTTGCTTCCTGTCTGACAACCAGTTCTCAATCCACATCAGCACACTACCCCCAATCCCATGTGCTTTAACTTTGCACATTAATCTCTTGTGTGGGACCTTGTCGAAAGCCTTCTGAAAGTCCAAATACATCACATCAACTGGTTCTCCCTTGTCCACTCTACTGTAAACATCCTCAAAAAATTCCAGAAGATTTGTCAAGCATGATTTCCCTTTCATAAATCCATGCTGACTTGGACCTATCATGTCACCTGTTTCCAAATGCGCTGTTATGATAGACTTAATAATTGATTTCATCATTTTACCCACTACCGATGTCAGGCTGACCAGTCTATAATTCCCTGTTTTTTTTCTCCCTCCTTTTTTAAAAAGTGGGATTACATTGGCTACCCTCCACTCCATAGGAACTGATCCAGAGTCTATGGAATGTTGGAAAATGACTGTCAATGCATCCGCTATTTCCAAGGCCACCTCCTTAAGTACTCTGGGAGGCAGTCCATCAGGCCCTTGGGAATTTATCGGCCTTCAATCCCATCAATTTCCAAAACACAATTTCCCGACTAATAAGGATTTCCCTCAGTTCCTCCTTCTTACTAGACCCTCTGACCCCTTTTATATCCGGAAGGTTGTTTGTGTCCTCCTTAGTGAATACCGAACCAAAGTACTTGTTCAATTGGTCTGCTATTTCTTTGTTCCCCATTATGACTTCCCCTGATTCTGACTGTAGGGGACCTACATTTGTCTTTACTAACCTTTTTCTCTTTACATATCTATAGAAGCTTTTGCAGTCCGTCTTAATGTTCCCTGCAAGCTTCCTCTCGTACTCTATTTTCCCTGCCCTAATCAAACCCTTTGTCCTCCTCTGCTGAGTTCTAAATTTCTCCCAGTCCCCAGGTTCACTGCTATTTCTGGCCAATTTGTATGCCACTTCCTTGGCTTTAATACTATCCCTGATTTCCCTTGATAGCCACGGTTGAGCCACCTTCCCTTTTTTATTTTTACGCCAGACAGGGATGTACAATTGTTGTAATTCATCCATGCGGTCTCTAAATGTCTGCCATTGCCCATCCACTGTCAACCCCTTAAGTATCATTCGCCAATCTATCCTAGCCAATTCACGCCTCATACCTTCAAAGTTGCCCTTCTTTAAGTTCTGGACCATGGTCTCTGAATTAACTGTTTCATTCTCCATCCTAATGTAGAATTCCACCATATTATGGTCACTTTTCCCCAAGGGGCCTCGTACAACAAGATTGCTAATTAATCCTCTCTCATTACACAACACCCAGTCTAAGATGGCCTCCCCCCTAGTTGGTTCCTCGATATATTGGTCTAGAAAACAATCCCTTATGCACTCCAGGAAATCCTCCTCCACCGTATTGCTTCCAGTTTGGTTAGCCCAATCTATATGCATATTAAAGACACCCAGGATAACTGCTGCACCTTTATTGCATGCACCCCTAATTTCCTGTTTGATGCCCTCCCCAACATCACTACTACTGTTTGGAGGTCTGTACACAACTCCCACTAACATTTTTTGCCCTTTGGTGTTCTGCAGCTCTACCCATATAGATTCCACATCATCCAAGCTAATGTCCTTTCTAACTATTGCATTAATCTCCTCTTTAACCAGCAATGCTACCCCACCTCCTTTTCCTTTTATTATACCTTCCTGAATGTTGAATACCCTTGGATGTTGAGTTCCCAACCCTGATCATCCTGGAGCCACGTCTCTGTAATCCCAACCATATCATATCTGTTAACATCTATTTGCACAGTTAATTCATCCACCTTATTACGGATACTCCTTGCATTAAGACACAAATCCTTCACGCTTATTTTTTTAACACTCTTTGTCCTTTTAGAATTATGATGTAGTGTGGCCCTTTTTGTTTCTTGCCTTTGTTTACTCGGCCTTCCACTATTGCTTTTTACCTTTCTACCATCTGTTTCTGACTCCATATTACTTTGCCCTGTCTCACTGCATAGGTTCCCATCCCCCTGCCATATTAGTTTAAACATTCCAGAACTGCATTAGCAAATGTTACCCCTAGGACATCAGTTCCAGTCCTGCCCAAGTGCAGACCGTCCCTTTTGTACAGGTCCCACTTCCCCTAAAACTGGTTCCAATGTCCCAGGAATTTGAATCCCTCCCTCTTGCACCACTGCGCAAGCCACATATTTATTCTAACTATCCTGCTCCCTCTACTCTGATTGGCACGTGGCACTGGTAGCAATCCAGAGATTACTATCTTTGAGGTCCTACTTTTTAATTTAACTCCTAGCTCCCTAAATTGAGCTTGTCGGACCTCTACCCACTTCTTACCTATATTGTTGGTACCTACATGTACCACGACAACTGGCTGTTCACCCTCCCTCTCCAGAATGCTCTGCAGCGTCTCCGAGACATCCTTGACCCTTGCACCAGGGAGGCAACATACCATCTGGAGTCTCGGTTGCAGCCGCAGAAACTCCTATCTAGTCCCCTTACAATAGAGTCCCCTATCACTATAGTTTTCCCACTCTTTTTCCCGCCCTTCTGTGCAGCAGAGCCAATCATGGTGCCATGAACCTGGCTGCTGGTGCCTTCCCCTGGTAAGTCATCTTCCCCAACAGTATCCAAAACGGTATATCTGTTTTGGAGGGAGATGACTGCAGGGGACTCCTGCACTACCTTCCTGCTCTTGCCTTGTCTCTTGGTCAACCCTTACCTGCGGTGTGACCAACTCACTAAATGTGCTATCCACAACATTCTCAGCATTGCGCATACTCCAGAGTGAGTCCATCCGCAGCTCCAGTGCCGTCATGTGGTCTGTCAGGAGCTGCAGCTGGACACACTTCCTGCACACATAGTAGTCAGGGACACTGGAAGAGGCCCTGATTTCCCACATAGCACAGGAGGAGCATGACATAGGTCCGAGCTCTCCTGCCATGACTTAACCCTGAAATTAATTTACTTACTAAAATTTACTTAAACACCAAACATCTACTTAGTAGTTCGCTGCCAATTAAACCAATCTAAAATCTTAGTCTAAAAGAAAGTTATACTTAACAGTCGAACAACCAACCACTTACCAGCTTGGCTGTTACGTCACTTCTTGATTCCGTACCCTTCTATCTTTGTCTGCAGCTGGTTGGGCTGGTCTCTGGGCCTCCGTCTCCTACTCACGCACTCCTTATCAGCTGCTCTAGTGTCAGCACTAGTCGGAAAAACAAGACAAAACAGTACCAGCCACCCCCACTTGCTCGAACTCACCCACTTACCAAACTCACAAATGCCACTCCATGCTGCTGCACTCCGTGCTCTACACGAGCTGCCTCTTTTTAAACTGTATCTTGGTCAGATGACTGACTACTGGTCAGTCGTTTACAGAACTGGTTTTAACGAGCGGCTAATTGCCTCCTACTGGAGAGTTACCTTGTTTTTCTCTGCCTAAACCTGAAAGATTCCCAACTATTTAACTTTTCCCCTTTATTTATCCAGTAGGTATTTTTAAATGTTTGTGAATTTGGTGCTTGTCAAAAGGAGGAATGTTCATGCTGGGAAATGGTACATTTTCCATTTTGGGCATACAGTCCCTGAATTTACACAAGCATGTAATCTTGACAGTTATAGTCGGATCATATCTACTAGTGCTGGCCACATCAGAGTATGTCGTGTTCGGAGAAGTGCAACTAATCTACACAGGCCTGCCGATGCCCACTCCACTGTGCACATTGGGTGCCCATCTGCACGCAAGGGCTAGATATTTGGGTATCTACTGAGCTGGGTGGGGAGGGGAGTGCCCAATTCTTCCTCCACTCTCCTGCTCAAGAAATGATTTGCTGACCTCTCGCCAACGGGTGTAAGCATAATTTTTTTTTATGGTTTCCGTCTTCACAAGTCTAGGCTGCTTCCCTGCCACCACTCCATCTCCCTCGTATGGGTCCAAGGGTCAAGTTGCATCCTTCAGGAGGCCAGATATCACTGGGAATACACTCGTCTGCACTTAAGCCTATAGGGAAGCTGGTACTCCCATTATTGGGATTCCTACCTTCTGTAATGCAGGGAGCCATCATTTGGGTAGAAGGATATTCTACCCTTGGTAAGACACCAGGAAACTCAAGCATAAGCTGGGACCTGGTGTATCTGGGCTCCAGCCTATTTCCTAGGCCTTCCTTTGAACGCCAGCTGGAGTTTAACGGAAAGCCTGTGCATTTGCAGAGCCAGAGCATCAAGAACTCCCAGGTTAGTTGAAGCTTCCTCCACTTAGCCTCAACGATGTACCTCAGTCTCAACCTCATAAGAACAACTGGTACAGCAGCAAAATTGCATTTCTCTTTCCCATAACGCATGCGGCAAGCTCTGTGAATAAAATTATAAGTTAATGGCAGTAGATATTGAATTCAGGATAGTTTGGTTGTCAAAGCCTCCAACAAACTGAGTTGGCACAACCCAAACTCACTACAAGAAGTTAACTTTTACTGCCAAAAGGGAAAGGAGACTTTCATTCAAACAGTCTGGTGAAAATTCAAGTTGTAACTCATTGTACTACTCAGTCCTCCCAATTATGAAGCATTTTCCTCCTAATCTTATCTCTGACGAGCCCAAGTGCAGTTCAATTTAATAGCTTAAGTTTTGAAATGATCCCTCTTGTTGTTTTCGATATCTTTCCCAATACATCAGTGTAGGTTTGAAGGAAGGGTGCACAAAACTGTATTCCATCAATGACGTATATGAAATTAGTATAACCTTTTTTGACTTTGATTCGCATATCTTTGAGATGTATCCTAGTAGAAATTTTGGAGGACGAAGGAAGAAAGGAGGCCGAAGAAGGGAGAGAGAATAAAAACATTGACTGTAGGGGGATGATGATCCTAAACTGAGTTGCATAATTGCATAAAAGAAATGAAGATAAAACCTAGCAAATGAGTGCTGTAATAGGTGTACAAGTCTGCAGCAGTTACTGGAGGAGAATGCAAAATTAACAACAGCTGCTAAATCATGTCCCGTAGGTAAGGAGTATATTATTGGAATATTCTCTCCATCTGCACTAAACGATACTGGACCAATCTTTTGTCTTTTGTCTATTTCCCCGAGAACTAGACTGTATTTCTAATATTGACCCTGAAATTCTGGCCTCCACAGGTCTGTACAGAATGCGTACGGACCCAGAAAGGCATTGCAAAAGCCGGTTTTCAGCACACAATATTTGCCCATCTCTTGCCCTGCAAATGTCCTTAAAACTTTTGTGCCTGGTAAAAGCAGGTGCATAGCCTACTTTTACCAGCATAAGAGTTTTAAAACATATTAAAATAAAATTTAAAATACATATTTATGTTAAAAACCCTGCCCACTCAAGTAATTTTATTTTAAACCATAATTAAAACTTTAAAAAAAATTCAGCAAATATTTTTTTTTAAAACATTTCTATCAACTTTAATTTCTATAATGTATTTATGTGAGGTGTTTTTTTTAAATGTTTTATGTAGTGTTTGGGTGTTTGGGGATGTTTCTCATTCATAGTAATATGAGTTTCTGACTTACGAAACTCCTATTACTATGAATGAGAAAATTCTTTACCGTAATTGGGTGTCAAGACCCACATGACTCCTACGGACGTCCCAATGTGAACGCGCTCCGTTGTGCAAGAAGAGGAGGCCTCAAGTCCAGAATTTCTGGTGAGCGTTCGACCAAAAGATAAGTGCGCATCTTTTCTCCTATTTTTAGTCGAACACCCGCAGGAAGAAGAAACTGGGATTTCCATTTCATTTTTTTAACATTTATAAAATATCCAATTTTCTTGCCTCCTACATGTATGTTAATAATTACATATGAATTACAGTATCAGCCAGAGTGCAGTAAATAAACTTTTTGTCAAACTATCAAAGGTGAAGCTGGACGCAAAGATACATTCCAATTCACCTCTAAATTAACACAACTAATACCATTGCATGGTTAAGGACTGAAAATCATAATAGGCACTTAAAGGTTATTAACTTATAGTCACAGGTATAAATTTAATTTATGTATATTTCAGTATCTCAGCCATAACCAAGTGTACTTATTTCCCACATGGCAGACATGTTCAATGTCTTAGGTTACCATATGACTTATCAAGGTCAAGTCCACAGTTTGGATTCAACATGTCAACTCATGAATTATCAGCTTCCAATATATAGCTTTTACCAATTGTAAGGTGCATAAAAATATTTTTGTCCTCCACAGACTCTTCTTTCTTCAGTTATTTTCTTCTCATCTGACATATATAGGGGTCATGTTTCGGCCTGAGTTGCTCCTATTTTTTTGGAGCAACTGGTTTAGAATGGAGTATCTTAGAAATTGCAATTCTCGGCATTTAGTTTGCTCCAGTTCTAGTCAGTGAGAACACTTTTATTTTGGAACAGATTTTTTTTTCAAAAGGGGGCGTGTCCGGCCAATTACACCTTTTTTGAAAGTTTAAGCAGTGAAAATTTACTGCAAACTAACTTAGAATGGAGTAAGTGTAGATTTTTGTACGCTCAGAAAAACCTTGCCTACACTTAGAAAATCAGGCCTAAGGAAAAGAGATGGCAGGGGGGGCGGGAGAGGGAAAGGGAAGTTTACAAACGTGAAACACATCACTTTTACAAATAAAGAGCCATCATCAATAATAAATGTTAAATAAATTCATCACAAAAAAAAATTAAAAATTAAAATAATTTAAAAATCAATAAATAAAAAATTTAATTTCTACTCACCGACTGCAGCACCGGGAGCCCTCCAACAGCGTGCTGGGACGGGGCCACCCAAGTGTGTCTCTCTCTCTCTGTCTCTGTCAGTGTCTCTCTCTCTCTCTCTGTCTGTCAGTGTGTGTGTCTCTCTCTCTGTCTGTCAGTGTCTCTCTCTCTCTCTGACTGTCAGTGTCTCTCTCTCTGTCTGTCAGTGTCTATGTGTTTCTGACAGCGAGGGGAGGGGGGGAGGAGGGGGAGAGGATGGGAGGGGAGAGGGAGGGAGAGGAGAGAGAGGGAGGGAGGGGAGGAGAGGAGAGGGAGGGAGGGGGAAGAGGAGAGGGAGGGGGTGAGAGGAGAGGAGAGGGAGCGAGGGGGGAGGGAGGGGGGAGGAGAGGGATGGAGGGGGGAGAGGAGAGGGACGGAGGGGGGAGAGGAGAGGGACGGAGGGGGGAGAGGAGAGGGAGGGAGTGGGGAGGAGAGGAGAGGGAGGGAGGGGGTGGAGACGGAGGGGGGGGAGGAGAGGGAGGGGGAGAGAAGAGAGGGAGGAGGAGGAGGGGGAGAGAAGAGAGGGAGGAGGAAGAGGGGGAGGGAGAGGAGAGGAGAGGGAGGGGGGAGAGGAGAGGAAGGGGGAGAGGAGAGGGAGGTGGGGGAGAGGGAGGGAGAGGGAGGAGAGGGGGGAGACTGAACAGGCCCGGCCAACGGGAAGAAGCCGGGCCGAAGACTTCGGGCTGAGCCCGCCCCCAGCAAGAGTCTGAGACAGGTAGACAAACGGTCTGAAGTTGTAGAGAGTCAAAATGTAAATCAAGGGTTACCTTGGAGGAAAGTTCTCCTTGGGATCAGCCTAGAATGAATCTAAGTTCAACAATAAGTTTGGAAAGTTCTGTTCAAGAGCGAAGATATCCTCTTCAAAACAGATAACGAGTGGTTAAGTTTGATTTGTAAATATGGCACAATTAGTCCATATCTTTTTTTGTGTATAACCATGCAAGTTATGTATAATGATTATTTTGTTATAATTACTTCTTCATTAAGGAGGGAGAAGTGTAATATTGCTCCGCCTAGTGGATTTCTGCTCCAACTAGTGAACTACTGTAGTAATGCAACTGCTGATGTATATAATAAAAGAATCATGTGACAAGGTCACCTGACAAGTTAATGCAGAGCCATTTTGTGTATGTGTGCATGAGTGATGTCATAAGAATCTATCACAGAGGTAGCAACAGCTCTGAAATGAGAGGAGTATATATAAATAAAATACCTGAACAGTACAGGCAATCATCCAGTATTTTTATAAGAACATAAGAAATAGGAGCAGGAGTAGGCCATTTGGCCCCTCGAGCCTGCTCTGCCATTTAAAAAGATCATGGCTGATCTGATCATGGATTCAGCTCCACTTCCTTGCCATAACCCTTTATTCCTTATCGCTCAAAAATCTGTCTATCTCGGCCTTATATGTGTTCAATGACCCAGCCTCCCTAGCTCTCTGGGGCAGAGAAGTCCATAGATTTCCAACCCTCTGAGAGAACATAAGAACATAATTACATAAGAAATAGGAACAGGAGTAGGTCATACGGCCCCTCGGACCTGGTCTGCCGTTTAATAAGATCATGGCTGATCCGATCATGGACTCAGCTCCACTTCCGTGCCCGCTCTCCATAACCCCTTATTCCCTTATCATTTAAGAAACTGCCTATTCTGTCTTAAATATATTCAATGTCCCAGCTTCCACAGCTCTCTGAGGCAGCAAATTCCACAGATGTACAACCCTCTGAGAGAAGAAATTTCTCCTCATCTCAGTTTTAAATGGGCGGACCCTTATTCTAAGATTATGCCCTCTAGTTCTAGTCTCCCCTATCAGTGGAAACATCCTCTCTGCATCCACTTTGTCAAGCCCCCTCATAATCTTATATGTTTCATTAAGATCACATCTCATTCTTTTGAATTCGAATGAGTAGAGACCCAACCAACTCAACCTTTCCTCATAAGTCAACCCCCTCATCTCCGGAATCAACCTTGTGAACCTTCTCTGGACTGCCTCCAAAGCAAGTATATCCTTTCGCAAATATGGAAACCAAAACTGCACGCAGTATTCCAGGTATGGCCTCAACAATACCCTGTACAACTGTAGCAAGACTTCCCTGCTTTTATACTCCATCCCCTTTGCAATAAAGGCCAAGATTCCATTGGCCTTCCTGATCACTTTCTGTACCTGCATGCTAATCTTTTATGTTTCATGCACAATTACCCCCAGGTCCCCTTTGCAATTTTTCTCCATTTAAATAATAACTTGCTCTTTGATTTTTTCTGCCAAAGTGCATGACCTCACACTTTCCAACATTATACTCCATCTGCCAAATTTTTGCCCACTCATTTAGCCTGTCTATGTCCTTTTGCAGATTTTATGTGTCCTCCTCACACATAGCTTTTCTTCCCATCTTTTTATCATCAGCAAACTTGGCTATGTTGCACTCGGTCCCTTCCTCCAAGTCGTTAATATAGATTGAAAATAGTTGGGGTCCCAACACTGATCCCTGCGGCACCCCACTGGTTACTGTTTGCCAATCCGAGAATGAACCATTTATCCCTACTCTCTGTTTTCTGTTCGTTAGCCAATTGTCTGTCCATGCTATATTACCCCCAACCCCGTGAACTTTTATCTTGAGCTGTAACCTTTTATATGGCACCTTGTCAAATGCCTTCTGGAAGTCCAAATACACCACGTCCACTGGTTCCCCTTTATCCACCCTGCTCATTACATCCTCAAAGAATTCTAGCAAATTTGTCAAACATGACTTCCCCTTCATAAATCCATGCTGATTCTGCATGACCAAATTTTGCTTTTCCAAATGTCCTGCTGCTGCTTCTTTAATAATGGACTCCAACATCTTCTCAACCAGAGATGTTAGGCTAACTGGTCTATAGTTCCCTGCTTTTTGTCTGCCTCCTTTTTTAAACATGGGCGTTACATTTGTAGTTTTCCAATCTGCTGGGACCTCTCCTGTTATGTATGCAACACCTTGCAACCAGCATTCTACCGCTACAAGAGGGTGTATCTGTTGTAGTCCCAAGGGATCCCAGCATCCCTTGGGAGCACTGCCTATAAGCAGGTCTCCCATGCTGTGCCAGCATTCTGGAGTCAGAATAAAGAGACTAAGGTCACACTTACTCAAGTCTACAGTACTCAGTCGCATTGCTTTATCTGAGACATAACACCTGGCGATGAGTAATAGATAACGAACCATCACACGAAAATTCAGAGAACTGTTCGTATCCTGGAGAAATTCTCAGAAGGTGATGATTGGGAACCCTTCGTGGAGCGACTCGACCAATACTTCATGACCAACGAGCTAGAAGGGAATGAGAGCACTGCCAAATGAAGGGTGATCCTCCTCACCGTCTGCGGGGCAACAACCTGTGGCCTCATGAAGAATCTTCTTGCTCCGGTGAAACCAACAACCAAATCGTAAGAAGAACTGTGTACGCTGGTCTGGGAGCACCTAAATCCGAAGGAGAGTGTTCTGATGGCAAGGTATTGATTTTGCACATGTTAATGGTCTGAAGGCCAGGAAGTGGTGAGCTAACTTATCGAACTGAAGAGCCTTGCAGAACATTGCGAATTTGATGGATTCCTGGAACAAATGCTAAGAGACCTTTTTGTGCTTGGCATTGGCCATGAGGTTATCCTTCTCAAACTATTGACTGTTGAAACACTGAACCTGAGCAAAGCCATAGCGATAGCCCAGGCATTTATGTCCACCAGCAATAACACCAAATAAATTTTGCAGCATAAAGATGCATCAGCAAGTATTGTACACAAAGTAATGTCGTTTTCAGGCAGGAATGCATATGGCAGAACGTACACGCCTGCAGCTGCACGACCTCAGATGACTCAGAGTCCGTCATCAAGTGTGAATGCGAGGCAGTTAACACCTGGTTGGCGCTGCCGAGGTGATCATCGAGCCCATCAATACCGCTTCAAACACTATGCGTGCAAAGGCTGTGGAACAATGGAACATCTCCAGGGAATATGCAGACGAACTGCAAACCCTACAAACCACCACGTTGCAGAGGAAGACCGATCCATGGCAGATCAAGCTGAACTAGAACCGAGGAGGCAGAAGTGTACGGGGTACAAACCTTCACCACGAAGTGTCCATCGATCATGTTAAAAGTTGAACTGAATGGATTTCCAGTATCCATGGAATTGGACACGGGTGAGAGTCAGTCCATCATGAGCAAAAAGGCCTTCGATGGGCTGTGGTGCAACAAGGCACACAGGCCCAAGCTGAGCCCCATTCACACCAAGCTGAGGACTTACACCAAAGAGCTAATCCTTGTAATTGGCAGCGCAGCAGTAAAAGTCTCCTGTGATGGAGTGGTGCACGAACTCCCACTCTGGATTGTACCAGGAGATGGCCCCACACTGTTCAGCAGAAGCTGGCTGGGAAAAATCCGCTGGAACTGGGACGACATCCGAGCTCTTTCATCCATCGACATCGCCTCATGTGCCCACGTTTTGAGCAAGTTCCTGTCATTGTTTGAGCCAGGCATCGGAAACTTCTCTGAGGCGAAGGTGCAGATCCAATTGGTTTCCGGTGCACAACCCATCCACCACAAGGCACATGGGGTGCCATACATGATGCGAGAGAAAGTGGAGCTCGAGCTGGACAGGCTGCATCGAGAGGGCATCATTGTGCCAGTTGAGTTCAATGAGTGCGCCAGTCCAATTGTCCCAGTTCTCAAGGACGATGGCATGGTCAGAATTTATGGGGACCATAAAGTAACGATTAATCATTTTTCGCTGCAGGACCAGTACCTATTTGTGACGCTGACAGGAGGGAAGACGTTCACCAAGTTGGACCTGACATCGGCCTACATGACGCAAGAGCTGGCGGAATCTTCGAAAGGCCTCACCTGCATCAACAAGCACAAGGGTCTGTTCATCTACAATAAATGCCCTTTTTGGATTTGATCAGCCGTGGCTAGTTTTCAAAGGGACATGGAGCGTCTGCTAAAGTTGGTTCCGTGCACCGTGATTTTCCAGGACGACATATTGATCACAGGTCGGGACACCATCGAACACTTGCAGAACCTGGAAGAGGTTCTAAGTCGGCTAGATCGTGTGGGACTCAGGTTGAAATGCTCGAAGTGTGTTTTCCTGGCACCAGAGGTCGAGTTCTTAAGGAGAATAATCACGGCAGATGGCATCAGACCCACCGACGTCAAGGCGGAAGCCATCAAGAACGCGTTCAGACCACAGAACGTGACGGAGCTGCGATTGTTCCTGGGACTCCTCAATTATTTTGGTAAGTTCCTACCCAGGTTAGGCATCTTGCTAGAACCTCTACATGTGTTGCTACGCAAGGGAGATGACTGGGTATGGGGGAAATCACAAGAGATTGCTTTTGAGAAAGCCAGAAATCTGTTATGTTCCAACACACTGCTTTTTTCTGTATGACCCATGTAAAAGATTAGTGCTAGCTTGTAATGTATCTTCGTACAAATCGGGAACTTTACAACCGGGCGCTAACGCATCCAGGAATTTGTCCAAGGCCGAAAGGGCTTACAGCCTGATTGAAAAAGAAGCTCTGGCATGCGCTTACGGGGAGAAAAAAATGCACCAGTTTCTGTTTGGGCTTAAGTTCGAGTTAGAAACTGACCATAAGCCACTCATATCGCTATTCTCAGAGAGCAAAGGTATTAATACCAATGCCTCTGCTCGTATCCAAAGATGGGCTCTCACGCTGTCTGCATATAACTATGTAATTTGCCACAGGCCAGGCACTGAGAACTGCGCTGATGCTCTCAGTCGGCTACCATTGCCTACCACCGGGGTGGAAATGGCACAGCCTGTGGACTTGCTCTTGCTGATGGATGCATTTGAAAACGAAAAGTCACCCATCACGGCCCGCCAGATCAGGACCTGGACCAGCCAGGATCCTTTACTGTCCCTTGTAAAAAACTGTGTCCTCTATGGGAGCTGGTCCAGCATTCCAGCGGCGATGCATGAAGAGATCAAGCCGTTCCAGCGGCACAAAGACAAAATGTCCGTACAGGCGGGCTGTCTTTTGTGGGGTAATTGCGTGGTTTTGCCTAAGAAAGGCAGGGAAACGTTTATACACGACCTACACAGTACCCACCCAAGCATAGTAATGATGAAAGCTATAGCCAGTTCCATGTGTGGTGGCCCTGCATCGACTCAGATTTGGAGTCTTGCGTGCGCCAATGCAACACTTGCTCTTAACTTAACAATGCACCCAGGGAATCAGCGCTAAGTTTGTAGTCATGGCCCTCCTAACCGTGGTCTAGGCTCCACATTGACTTCGCTGGCCTATTTCTAGGCAAAATGTTTTTGGTTGTTGTGGATGCTTTTTTGAAAATGGATTGAGTGTGTAATAATGTCTGTAAGCATGTCCACTGCCACCATTGAAAGCCTACGAGTCATATTTGCCATGCACGGCCTGCCTGATGTCCTTGTCAGTGACAATGGGCCGTGCTTCACCAGCGCTGAATTCAAGGAATTCATGACCCGCAATGGGATGAAGCATGTCACATCTGCCCCGTTCAAGCCTGCATCTAACGGCCAGGCAGAACGAGCATTCCAAACCATCAAGCAAAGCATGTCGAAGGCTCCCTGCAGACCCGCCTGTCCTGAGTCCTGCTCAGCTACTGCACAGGACCCCACTCACTCACTGGGGTACCCCCTGCCTAACTGCTCATGAAAAGGGCCCTCAAAACAAGGCTCTCTCTAGTCCACCCTGATCTCCATGATCATGTCGAGGGCAGGCGGCATCAACAAAGCATGTACCATGATCGCGCAAATTTGTCACGCGACATTGAAGTCAATGACCCTGTATTTGTATTCAATATGGACATGGTCCCAAATGGCTTGCTGGCACTGTCATAGCCAAAGAAGGGAGTAGGGTGTTTGAGTTCAAACTTGGAAATGGACTAACTTGCAGAAAGCATATGAACCAAATCAAATGGCGATTCACAGACAGCCACAAGCAGCCTGAAGAGGACTCCACCAACTTCGACCCTCCAATACATGCAAAAGTGGCAACCGACATCATGGTTGACCACGAAGCTGAAACCATTATCCCCAGTAGCCCAGCAAGGCCAGCTGCGCAGCAGCCAGCGAAGGCCCAACCAACTCACCTGCACCTGTGTTTGTACCGAGATGATCGACTAGGGAGCGGAAAGCCCCAGATCATCTCACCCTGTAAATAAGTGTACCATTGACTTTGGGGGAGAGTGATGTTATGTATGCAACACCTTGTAACCAGCATTTTACCGCCACCAAAGGGTGCCTCTGTTGGAGTCCCAAGGAATCCCAGCATCCCTTGGGAGCACTGCATATAAGCAGGCCTCCCATGCTGTGTCAGCACTCTGGAGTCAAATTAAAGAGACTACGGTCACACTTACTCAAGTCTACGGTACTTAGTCACATTGCTTTATTTGAGACATAACATCCCCAGAATCCAGGGAATTTTGGTAAATTACAACCAATGCATCCACTCTCCCTGCCACTAGTTCTCTTAAGACCCTAGGATGCAAGCCATCAGGTCCAGAGGATTTATCCGCCTTTAGTCCCATTATCTTACTGACTACCACCTCATTAGTGATTGTGATTGTGTTTAGTTCCTCCCCTCCTATAGC
Organism: Pristiophorus japonicus; assembly: GCF_044704955.1. Taxonomy (NCBI): domain Eukaryota; kingdom Metazoa; phylum Chordata; class Chondrichthyes; family Pristiophoridae; genus Pristiophorus; species Pristiophorus japonicus. Next base: position 87,160,448 of record NC_091982.1, on the reverse strand, counting down.
CCCTTGACTATCCACTGTTGGAATATTGTTAGTGTCCTCTACCGTAAAGACTGATACAAAATATTTGTTCAGATTTTCTGCCATCTCCATGTTCCTCATTACTAATTCCACGGTCTCATCATTTACTCTAGCCGTTCTTTTCCTTTTTATATACCTATAGAAACTCTTGCTATCTTTCTTTATATTTTGTGCTAGTTTACTTTCACAGTCTATCTTCCCTTTCTTAATCTTTTTTTAGTCATTCTTTGTTAGCTTTTAAACGCTTCCCAATCTTCTGTCCTCTTACTAGTTTTGGCCACATTGCATGCCCTTGTTTTTAATTGGATGCCGTCCTTTACTTCTTTAGTTAGCCACGGATGGCTATCTTTTCTCTTATGCCCTTTCTTCCTCACTGGAATATATTTTTCTTGAGAGTTGTGAAATATCTCCTTAAATGTGCACCACTGTTCATCAACCGTCCTACACTTTAATCTATTTTCCCAATCCACTTTAGCCAACTCAGCCCTCATACCTTCATAGTCTCCTTTATTTAAGCTTAGTACTCCTCCTCATCTCAGTTTTAAATGAGCGGCCCCTTATTCTGAGACTTTGCCCCCTAGTTTTAGTTTTTCCTGTGAGTGGAAAAATCCTCCCTGCATCCACCTTGTCGAGCACTCTCATTATCTTATATTTTTCGATAAGATCACCTCTAATGTGTATAGGCCTAACCTACTCAACCAATCTTCATAAGTCAACCCCCTCATCTCCAGATTCAACATAGTGAACCTTCTCTGAACAGCCTCTAATGCAAGTATATCCTTCCTTAAATACGGAGACCAAAACTGTACGCAGTACGCTAGGTGTGGCCTCACCAATACCCTGTACAGTTGTAGCAAGACTTCTCTGCTTTTATACTCCATCCCCCTTTCAATAAAGGCCAACATTCCATTTGCCTTCCTGATTAATTGCTGTACCTTTTTCTAACTTTTTGTGTTTCACGCACAAGGACCCACCAGGTTCCTCTGTAGTGCAGCACTTTGCAATTTTTCTTCATTTAAATAAAAATTTACTTTTATATTTGTTCTGCCAAAGTGGATAACCTCACATTTTCCCACATTATATTCCATCTGCCAAATTTTTGCCCACTCACTTAGGTTTTCTATATTCCTTTGCACATTTTTTGTGTCCTCCTCACAATTTGCTCTCCCACCCATCTTTGTATCATCAGTAAACTTGGATGATTTACACTTGGTCATCCAAGTCATTAATATAGATTGTAAATAGTTGAAGACCCAGCACTGATGCCTGTGGCACCCCACTAGTTACTGTTTGCCAACCAGAAAATGACCCATTTATCCCAACTCTCTGTTTTCTGTTAGTTAGCCAATCCTCTATCCATGCTAATATATTACCCCCAACCCTGTGAACTTTTATCTTGTGCAGTAACCTTTTATATGGCACCTGATCGAATGCCTTCTGGGAATCCAAATACAGCACATCTACTGGTTCCCCCTTATCCTTATCTACCCTGCTCATTACATTCTTAAAGAATTCCAGCAAATTTGTCAAACATGATTTCCCTTTCGTAAAACCATATTGACTCTGCTTGATTGAATCATGCTTTTCAAGCTACTGCTTCCTTAATAATGGACTCTAGCATTTTTCTAATGACAGATGTTAGGCTAACTGGTCTATAGTTTCCTCCTTTCTATCTGCCTCTTTTTTTAAATAGGGGCATTACATTTGCAGTTTTCCAATCCACTAGTACCTCCCCAGAATCCAGGAAATTTTCATAGATTACAACCAATGCATCCACCATCGGCAGCCACTTGTTTTAAGATGCTGGAATGCAAACCATCAGGTCCAGGGGACTCATCCGCCTTTAGTCTCATTATTTTACCAAGTACTTTTTCTTTAGTGATAGTGATTGTATTAATTTCCTCCCTCCCTCTAGCCCCTTGATTTTTCACCATTGGAATTTATTTAATGTCTGCTACCGTGAAAACCGATACAAAATATTTGTTCAGAGTCTCTGCCATTTCCCTGTTCCCCATTATTAATTCCCCAGTCTTATCCTCTAAGGGACCAACATTTACTTTAGCCACTCTTTTCCTTTTTATGTACCTGTACAAACTCTTACTATCTGTTTTTTTTTATATCTTGTGCTAGTTTGCTTTCATAATCTATCTTCCCTCTCTTTATTATTTTTTTAGTCATTCTTTGCTGGCTTTTAAAAGTTTCCCAATCCTCTGGCCTTCCACTAGTTGTGGCCACTTTATATGCCCTTGTTTTCAATTTGATATCATCCCTTAGTGCCTTAGTTAGCCATGGATGCTTATCCCTTCTCTTACTATCTTTCCTTCTTATTGGAATATATTTTTGTTGAGAGTTATGAAATATCTCTTTAAATGTCTGCCATTGCTCATCAACTGTCCCACATGTTAATCTATTTTCCCAGTCCACTTTAGCTAACTCTGCCTTCATAACTTTGTAGTCAGTTTTGTTTAAGCTCAGGACACTGGTTTGAGATCCAACTTTCTCACCCTCCAACTGAATTTGAAATTCAATCCTGTTATGGTCACACATTCCTGGAGGATCCTTTACTAGGAGATTGTTTATTAATCCTGTCTCATTACACAGTACCAGATCTAAGATAGCCTGCTCCCTTGTTGGTTCCGCAACGTACTGTTCAAGGAAACTATCCCAGATACACTCTATGAATTCTTCTTCAATGCTACCCTGACTAATTTGCTTTGTCCAATAAATATGAAGATTAAAATCACCCATGATTTTTGCCATTCCTTTTTTACAAGCCTCCATTATTTCTTGGTTTATACTCCGTCCAACAGTGTAACTACTGTTCGGAGGCCTATAGACTATGCCCACCAGTGACTTTTTCCCCTTATTATTCCTTATCTCCAGCCAAACTGATTCAACATCTTGATCTTCTGAGCCTATGTTGTTTCTGACCAACCCAGCAGCTAGTGAAATATCACTTACCTAATTTTACTTTTTTAATTGTTTTTAATCTTCCCCCTCTTCTCCGAATTTTCACTGTTTCCAAATTCCGGAATAAACCATTCTGTTTAACGCTTCTGTTTTAGACCTCTCTGTGCAGATCAGATGAATTGCATGTATGAGGCCAGCAAGGATGTGTTGAAGTCCAATTATAAGATGATAAAAGTATGGATTAGAGTTTCAGAGGCATGTAGAGAGGGGCATTAAGTGATCATGTTGTGGAGGTGAAAGAAAATGGATCAGATGTGGGGGAGGAAAGCAAATCTGGGTTAAGCTTACGTTATGGTTGTGTACAACAATATACTGAGAATACAATACTTAAAAATTAAAAATAGAACCAGTTCACAAGAGCAAAATCATAATTCTTATACAAGTTAATAAACAGGATGCTTGAATAAAACAACATTTTGTAGATTCTTATAATGTAATGTAGTGCATGGACAATGTGAATTTGTTTGTCCATGAGGTTTATGGGCCGAATTTGCCCTAAGCGGGAAATTGGGGAGGGCACTTTGAATTAACCAGAAATTTACCGCCCGGCAGAAGAACTGGAAAATTGGGTTCTTTAACTCTGACACCACCTCCCAGTGCTTTGGGGATGTTTGAGACCATGTCAGTGCGGTGGTGATGATGTGCCGCATTGCGCTGATGCGTCGCAACATTCCTCCCCTTCACTTAAAGGGGAGGGATGCTGTGAGGTCGACGTGGAGCCCAAGATGGGGGTGCCGGGCTGCCAACAGGCAGCCCGGCCGAACCAGTGGCCGCCATTGTCAGGCCGACTCAGGTGTTGGTTGACAATTAAAACAAAATGACGGCCGTGGTAGTGCGCTCTCCCCTTTAAGGGTGGCTGCACTGCCCAGCCACTAGCAGCTTCCCACCTTGCGAAGCTGTCGAGGGCACCGACCGGCGGTGGCCATGCTCCAGTGGGGCAATTTCACCCGCGGGGCGGTAATAGATCGATGTGCCGGGCGGGGCGGCAATACGGGACGTGGTGGAAACTCATTCCCACTGTCCCCAGCTCTGGGGCAATTGCGGATGGTTCGGCCCTGCCACCTGCCCCTGGGCAGAAATGCATTTCCACCCCATTAGAGGTGGTAATAGGCCTTAAAGAAAGAGGCAAGTTCTCCCCCTAGATCGTTAGCCAGAACTAAAGCTGAACACACTGTGCTATGATTTGTGAACTGGGATGTCTTTCCTATTAAACCCATCTACACTTTGCACATTTCACATCTTGTGGTGTGAGGTAATGTTTAAGGCCCTGGTACTTACATGGGGGTGGGGATAAGGTTGAAAGCAGACCAAGAACCCATCAAGGCTAGGGATGCGGAGATCCTGCTGAACTTAACGGCAGGATCTCATTAACATTTTTTAGCTATGTTTCCCGCCCGGCAGCCAGCCAGCCAATTGGACAGCTTGGCTGGCGGGCGGGAGGGAGCACCGTCGGTGGCAGACCGGAACCGAGGACCCTGGGAGAATTGGGAGGTGGAAGAGGCCTGCAATTGGGGCTGGAGGAAGAAGCTCGCAATTGGGAGAGGGGAGGCCAAAAGCTTTCTTGAGCCTTGGGAAACGTCTCTTGGTTCTCTTGGTCCACAAAGAGTGCTGAAAGAGGCACTTGCCTTGTGATAACCTATGTAATTGCACTAAATTTTAAATTGGGCTCCTAATTGCACTGTGGGAGCCAATTTTAAATATGTTAATGAAGTGCCTTGCCTCTGCACTGTGGGTTACTCAAATGCCCCGATATCCGCTGCTGCAAAGGTTGCATGCACGGGTTATGTTCTTCTAATTTAATTCTTTAACACAGCCTGTTGCAGGGGTGTTAATATCGAGGCCTTAATGTCTAAGTATTGCTATCTTCCTCCAAATTATTCCCTTAATGGCTCAGCAGTTCGAAACTCAATTCATCTATTCCACAGACTGTCAGCATTTCAAATAGGCTGGTCTCGCCACCAATCATCTATTTTTGGCTTAATGAGTTTTGAGCAAAGGACAGACATTTTGTCTGAAATACACTGACAGGTCTGGTGAAATACATGTATTAGTTATCACTGTCACAGAAACAAAGAGATTACCAAAGAGATACAAAAGCAAAATACTGCAGATGCTGGAAATCTGAAATAAAAACAGAAATTGCGGAAATACTCAGCAGGTGAGGCAGCAGCTGTGGAGAGAGAAACAGAGTCAACATTTCAAGTTGATGATCTTTCATAAGCACCAATGTTCCCTTTAAGCTGTGTGGCTGGTCAGTGCTCCAGGGATCCTGCGCAGTCAGCTTTTAAATTGAAAAACCGCGCATGTGCGAATTTCTGAATAGGCTTTGCGGCATGTTAAAGAGGCCATCTGGCCCAATAAAAGATTACGGGGAATGTTGGACAGCACTGGAAAAAGTTAGAAATGTAAAAGATTTAAACAAGTACAAAAACAGGGTAAGTGGGGCGGGGGTCAGAAGGGAAGAACAAAAGGGAGGTCTGTGATAGGGTGGAAGGCTGGGGAGATCAAATGATAAAATGATAAAAGTAGATGGTAATGGGCAAAGTTAAGAAAAAAAATATGTGTCTGGAGGATATGTAAATGGGAACAGCAAAATCATCACCAACAGCTGTCATCCCAAAAAATGGGGGCAGAGATTGTTGCACTACGTTTTGAGTCCGGAAGGCTGAAAATTGCCGAATCGAAAGATGAAGCGCTGTTCCTTGAGCTTACATTGAGCTTCATTGGAATGGTGTAGGAGGCCGAGGACAGAGGCCAGAGTGAGACTGGGATCTCATTGAGAGGGTCTAGAGCTAGAAATGAGAATAGGCAAGGTAAAGGATGAAGTGGTGAAAGGAGTTGACTAATTAACTTAGACATTTTAATAACTTGTGACATACGTTTTTATGAATAGTATATCAATGACACTAATTTATTAAATTCTTTATTGATCAATCCTCAAGGAAATGATTTTATTAAGTTGTTGGCTGTCTTTAATGGATTATTCAAGATTAAAGTAGAAAGAGCTCTTGGGATAATTAAGGTAGTTGTAGCTTCGACTCCTGTATATAACTTGTAGTGAATTGATTCCTAACACAGATTGTGCTCATAGGCTGCCTAATAATTTATGTTACAGTGCCATATTGATTGGCTGACTAAATCTGAGTTGACCTAATTGAAGGGAAGTGAGTGTGTAATATAATTTAATTACAAAAATTATTAATCTCATTATTGGGAGAAGATGGCAGGTGTGATGTTGATTTATTATCGATGATATTAAAAGATAGTGACTCAAATAACTTATGTACGAGCAGATATGACAAGGTGCCATAAATCACCAAGCAGATTCCAGACAGGTCCTGAAGAAAGGTATTGTGTAAAGTGGGCACAAGTTATGGCCAGAAAAGTTGTGTGGAGTGGGGAGAAGAATACAGCATCAAAAGAATAATAGCACGGCGTTCAATTAGTAACAATTGGGATCTAAATGACCTCCAAGTGGAGTAAAGAGCTGAGTGAGTACCTGTGAGTTGCCTTGACAGTTTCAATTCTGTTTTCTTACATTTCTGAGATTTTATATGAAGCCGAAAGTATCATTAGAACTCACTGGCTGGGAAATACCTCAGACCTGCTCTGGCTTTGCTGGCAATACTTTAGAAACATAGAAACGTAGAAAATAGGTGCAGGAGTAGGCCATTCGGCCCTTCGAGCCTGCACCGCCATTCAATGAGTTCATGGCTGAACTTGCAACTTCAGCACCCCATTCCTGCTTTCTCGCCATACCCCTTGATCCTCCTAGTAGTAAGGACGACATCTAACTCCTTCTTGAATATATTTAGTGAATTGGCCTCAACAACTTTCTGTGGTAGAGAATTCCACAGGTTCACCACTCTCTGGGTGAAGAAGTTTCTCCTCATCTCGGTCCTAAATGGCTTACCCCTTATCCTTAGGCTGTGACCCCTGGTTCTGGACTTCCCCAACATTGGAAACATTCTTCCTGCAGCTAACCTGTCTAAACCCGTCAAAATTTTAAACGTTTCTATGAGATCCCCTTTCATTCTTCTGAACTCCAGTGAATACAAGCCCAGTTGATCCAGTCTTTCTTGATATATCAGTCCCACCATCCCGGGAATCAGTCTGGTGAACCTTCGCTGCACTCCCTCAATAACAAGAATGTCCTTCCTCAGGTTAGGAGACCAAAACTGTACACAATATTCCAGGTGTGGCCTCACCAAGGCCCTGTACAACTGTAGCAACACCTCCCTGCCCCTGTACTCAAATCCCCTCGCTATGAAGGCCAACATGCCATTTGCTTTCTTAACCGCCTGCTGTGCCTGCATGCCAACCTTCAATGACTGATGTACCATGACACCCAGGTCTCGTTGCACCTCCCCTTTTCCTAATCTGTCGCCATTCAGATAATAGTCTGTCTCTCTGTTTTTACCACCAAAGTGGATAACCTCACATTTATCCACATTATACTTCATCTGCCATGCATTTGCCCACTCACCTAACCTATCCAAGTCACTCTGCAGCCTCACAGCATCCTCCTCGCAGCTCACACTGCCACCCAATTTAGTGTCATCAGCAAATTTGGAGATACTACATTTAATCCCCTCGTCTAAATCATTAATGTACAAAGTAAACAGCTGGGGCCCCAGCACAGAACCTTGCGGTACCCCACTAGTCACTGCCTGCCATTACTGAAAAGTACCCATTTACTCCTACTCTTTGCTTCCTGTCTGACAACCAGTTCTCAATCCACGTCAGCACACTACCCCCAGTCCCATGTGCTTTAACTTTGCACATTAATCTCTTGTGTGGGACCTCGTTGAAAGCCTTCTGAAAGTCCAAATACACCACATCAACTGGTTCTCTCTTGTCCACTCTACTGGAAACATCCTCAAAAAATTCCAGAAGATTTGTCAAGCATGATTTATCTTTCACAAATCTATGTTGACTTGGACCTATCATGTCACCTCTTTCCAAATGCGCTGCGATGACATCCTAAATAATTGATTCCATCATCTTACCCACTACCGATGTCAGACTGACCAGTCTATAATTCCCTGTTTTCTCTCTCCCTCCTTTTTTAAAAAGTGGGGTTACATTGGCTACCCTCCACTCCATAGGAACTGATCCAGACACTATGGAATGTTGGAAAATGACTGTCAATGCATCCGCTATTTCCAAGGCCACCTCCTTAAGTACTCTGGGATGCAGTCCGTCAGGCCCTGGGGATTTATCGGCCTTCAATCCCATCAATTTCCCCAACACAATTTCCCGACTAATAAGGATTTCCCTCAGTTTCTCCTTCTTACGAGACCCTCTGACCCCTTTTATACCCGGAAGTTTGTTTGTGACCTCCTTAGTGATTACCATACCAAAGTACTTGTTCAATTGGTCTGCCATTTCTTTGTTCCCCGTTATGACTTCCCCTGATTCTGACTGCAGGGGACCTACATTTGTCTTTACTAACCTTTTTCTCATTACATATCTATAGAAGCTTTTGCAGTCCGTCTTAATGTTCTCTGCAAGCTTCCTCTCGTAATCTATTTTCCCTGCCCTAATCAAACCCTTTGTCCTCCTCTGCTAAGTTCTAAATTTCTCCCAGTCCCCGGGTTCACTGCTATTTCTGGCCAATTTGTATGCCACTTCCTTGGCTTTAATACCATCCCTGATTTCCCTTGATAGCCACGGTTGAGCCACCTTCCCTTTTTTATTTTTACGCCAGACAGGGATGTACAATTGTTGTAGTTCATCCATGCGGTCTCTAAATGTCTGCCATTGCGCATTCACAGTCAACCCCTTAAGTATCATTCACCAATCTATCCTAACCAATTCACGCTTCATACCTTCAAAGTTACCCTTCTTTAAGTTCTGGACCATGGTCTCTGAATTAACTGTTTCATTCTCCATCCTAATGTAGAATTCCACCATATTATGGTCACTCTTCCCCAAGGGGCCTCGCACAACGAGATTGCTAATTAATCCTCTCACATTGCACAACACCCAGATGGCCTCCCCCCTAGTTGGTTCCTCGACATATTGGTCTAGAAAACCATCCCTTATGCACTCCAGGAAATCCTCCTCCATCATATTGCTTCCAGTTTGTTTAGCCCAATCTATATGCATATTAAAGTCACCCATGATTACTGCTGCACCTTTATTGCATGCACCCCTAATTTCCTGTTTGATGCCCTCCCCAACATCACTACTACTGTTTGGAGGTCTGTACACAACTCCCACTAACGTTTTTGCCCTTTGGTGTTCTGCAGCTCTACCCATATAGATTCCACATCATCCAAGCTAATGTCCTTCCTAACTATTGCATTAATCTCCTCTTTAACCAGCAATGCTACCCCACCTCCTTTTCCTTTTATTCTATCCTTCCTGAATGTTGAATACCCTTGGATGTTGAGTTCCCAGCCCTGATCATCCTGGAGCCATGTCTCTGTAATCCCAATCACATCATATCTGTTAACATCTATTTGCACAGTTAATTAATCCACCTTATTACAGATACTCCTTGCATTAAGACACAAAGTCTTCAGGCTTGTTTTGTTAACACCCTTTGTCCTTTTAGAATTATGATGTAGTGTGGCCCTTTTTGTTTCTTGCCTTTGTTTACTCAGCCTTCCACTGTTGCTTTTTACCTTTCTTCCATCTGTTTCTGACTCCATATTACTTTGCCCTGTCTCGCTGCATAGGTTCTCATCCCCCTGCCATATTAGTTTAAACATTCGCGAACTGCATTACCAAATGTTACCCCTAGAACATCAGTTCCAGTCCTGCCCAAGTGCAGACCGTCCCTTTTGTACAGGTCCCACTTCCCCCAGAACTGGTTCCAATGTCCCAGGAATTTGAATCCCTCCCTCTTACACCACTGCTCAAGCCACGTGTTTATTCTAACTATCCTACTCCCTCTACTCTGATTAGCACATGGCACTGGTAGCAATCCAGAGATTACTACCTTTGAGGTCCTACTTTTTAATTTAACTCCTAGCTCCCTAAATTCAGCTTGTCGGACGTCTTCCCGCTTCTTACCTATATCGTTGGTACCTACATGTACCACGACAACTGGTTGTTCACCCTCCCTCTCCAGAATGCTCTGCAGTCTCTCCGAGACATCCTTGACCCTTGCACCAGGGAGGCAACATACCATCCTGGAGTCTTGGTTGCGGCCGCAGAAACTCCTATCTATTCCCCTTACAATAGAGTCCCCTATCACTATAGCTCTCCCACTCTTTTTCCCACTCTTCTATGCAGCAGAGCCACCCACCGTGCCATGAACCTGGCTGCTGGTGCCTTCCCCTGGTAAGTCATCTCCCCCAACAGTATCCAAAACGGTATATCTGTTTTGGAGGGAGATGACCACAGGGGACTCCTGGAATACCTTCCTGCTCTTGCCTTGTCTTTTGGTCACCCATTCACTATCTGTCCTAACCCTTACCTGTGGTGTGACCAACTCACTAAATGTGCTATCCACAACATTCTCAGCATCGCACATGCTCCAGAGTGAGTCCATCCGCAGCTCCATTGCCGTCATGCGGTCTGTCAGGAGCTGCAGCTGGACACACTTCCTGCACACATATTAGTCAGGTACACTGGAAGCATCCCTGATTTCCCACATAGCACAGAAGGAGCATGACATGGGTCAGAGCTCTCCTGCCATGACTTAACCCTGAAATTAATTTACTTACTAAAATTTACCTCAACACCAAACAGCTACTTAGTAGTTCGCTGCCAATTAAAGTAATCTAAAAGTCTGTCTAAAAGAGAGTTATACCTCCCAGTCGAATACCCAACCACTTACCAGCTTGGCTGTGACGTCACCTCTCGATTTCACACCCCTCTATCTTTGTCTGCAGCTGGTTGGACTGGTCTCAGGGCCTCCGTCTCCTACTCTCGCACTCCTTATCAGCTGCTCTCGCGTCAGCACTGGTAGGAAAAACAAGACAAAACAGCACCTGCCAACCCTGCTTGCCCGAACTCACCCACTTACCAATTTGCTGGAAATGGACAGATACCTGATTTACACAGGTAAAGGATGTTTCCGCGGCACCTCCAGTAAAATGGGAGCAGATCCAAGGAATTTCCTAGCCACTATGGCCTCCTTTTGCTCAGCTATTAACCTGGTCCTGCCCCCTAGTTACGATACATAGTCCGTTGAGCACAAAGTAGAATAAGTAGTGAACAGTAACAACACCTGGTGATTTCCAGATGTATAGCCGGAGATCAAACAATGAATCCACTGAATCTTGAGGTAAATACGTGTATAATGCAGATACCAAGACTGAAGGTCCAGGGTCAAGAGAAGTGAATTCTTAGATTAGCCAAAAATGCTAAAATGATTCTAGTGGTTAAATAGTGTACTTTTCAAACATTCGCCAGTTCTGATGAAGGATCATTGACCTGAAATGTTAACTCTGTTTTTCTCTCCACAGATGCTGCCTGTCCCATTGAGATTTCCAGCATTTTCTGTTTTTATGTCAGATTCCACATCTGTAGTATTTTGCTTTTGTATGGTTAAATACAATTTGGTGGCTGGATTCATCTCAGCAGCGATTAGAATGTGTGACTTATAATTTGTATGTATGCTGCATGGTAAAAGGCAAGTGTGTGTAAGGAGGAGAAAGAGGGGTAGATTGCTGCAGAGGGCGAGTGAGTGAATTCCAGAGCTTGGTTTCAAGGCAGCTAAAGGCAATGGCGCTGCAATGAAAATTGGGGATGTGCAAGAGACCAGAATTGGAGGCGTGCAGAGATCTCGGAGTTCTGTAAGGCTGGAGTTTACAGAGATGGGGAGGGCTGAGGCCATGGAGGAATTTAAACACAAGGATGAAAATTCTAAATTCAAGGCATTGCTGGACTGGGAGCCAATGTAGGTCAATGTGCACAGGAATTACATTCTCAATCCAAAACCGACAACTCATTGAGCATATCATTTTCTGGCAATATGACTAGCAGGACCTAAGCAGTAGCAGTGAGGTTGGGGACAGCATCAAACTAGAAATAAGGGATGTGTGCAATAAAGGTACAGCAGTTAACATGGGTGACTTTAATCTACATATTGATTGGGCTAACCAAACTGGTAGCAATGCGGTGGAGGACGATTTCCTCGAGTGCATTAGGGATGGTTTTCTAGACCAATATGTTGAGGAACCAACTATTGAGCTGACCATCCTAGACTGGGTGATGTGTAATGAGAAGGGACTAATTAGCAATCTTGTTCTGCGAGGCCCCATGGGGAAGAGTGACCATAATATGGTAGAATTCTTTATTAAGATGGAGAGTGAGACAGTTAATTCGGAAACTAGGGTCCTGAACTTAAAGAAAGGAAACTTTGATAGTATGAGGGGTGAACTGGCTAGAATAGACTGGCAAAGGATACTTAAAGGGTTGATGGTGGTTAAGCAATAGCAAACATTTAAAGATCACATGGATGAACTTCTGCAATTGTACTTTCCTGTCTGGAGTAAAAAGAAAACGGGGAAGGTGGCTCAACCGGGGCTAACGAGGAAAATTAAGGATAGTATTAAAACCAAGGAAGAGGCATATAAATTGGCTACAAAAAGCAACAAACCTGAGGACTGAGAGAAATTTAGAATTCAACAGAGGAGGACTAAGGGTTTAAGAGGAGGAAAATAGAGTATGAGAGGAAGCTTGCAGGGAACATAAAAACTGACTGCAAAAGCTTCTATTAATATGTGAAGAGAAAAAGATTAGTGAAGACGAACGTAGGTCCCTTGCAGTCGGATTCAGGTGAATTTATAATGGGGAACAAAGAAATGGCAGACCAATTGGACAAATATTTTGGTTCTGTCTTCACGAAGGAAGAAACAAATAACCTTCCGAATGTACTAGTGGACAGTGGGTCTCGTAAGAAGGAGGAACTGAGGGATATCCTTATTAGGTGGGAAATTGTGTTAGGGAAATTGATGGGATTGAAGGCCGATAAATCCCCGGGGCCTGATAGTCTGCATCCCAGAGTACTTAAGGAAGTGGCCCTAGAAATAGTGGATGCATTGGTGATCATTTTCCAACAGTCTCTCGACTCTGGATCAGTTCCTATGGACTGGAGGGTAGCTAAAGTAACATCACTTTTTAAAAAAGGAGGGAGAGAGAAAACAGGTAATTATAGACCAGCTAGCCTGACATCAGTAGTGGGGAAAATGTTGGAATCAATCATTAAAGATGAAATAGCAGCGCGTTTGGAAAGCAGTGACAGGATCAGTCCAAGTCAGCATGGATTTATGAAAGGGAAATCATGCTTGACGAATCTTCTGGAATTTTTTGAGGATGTAACTAGTAGAGTGGACAAGGGAGAACCAGTGGATGTGGTGTATTTAGACTTTCAAAAGGCTTTTGACAAGGTTCCGCACAAGTGATTGGTGTGCAAAATCAAAGCGCATGGTATTGGGGGTAAAGTACTGACATGGATAGAGAACTGGTTGGCAGACAGAAAGCAGAGAGTCGGGGTAAACGGGTTCTTTTCAGAATGGCAGGTAGTGACTAGTTGATTGCCGCAGGGCTCAGTGCTCGGACCCCAGCTCTTTACAATATACATTAACGAATTAGATAAAGGAATTGAGTGTAATATCTCCAAGTTTGCAGATGACACTAAACTGGGTGGCGGTGTGAGCTGTGAGGAGGATGCTAAGAGGCTGTAGGGTGACTTGGACAGGTTAGGTGAGTGGGCAAATGCATGGCAGATGCAGTATAATGTGGATAAATGTGAGGTTATCCATTTTGGGGGCAAAAACACGAAGGCAGAATATTATCTGAATGGCGGCAGATTGGGAAAAGGGGAGGTGCAACGAAACCTGGGTGTTATGGTTCATCAGTCATTGAAATTTGGCATGGATGTACAGCAGGCTGTGAAGAAGGGAAATGGTATGCTGGGCTTCATAGCTAGGGGATTTGCGTATAGGAGCAGGGAGGTCTTACTGCAGTTGTACAGGGCCTTAGTGAGGCCTCACCTGGAATATTGTATTCAGTTCTGGTCTCCTAATCTGAGGAAGGACGTTCTTGCTATTGAGCCAGTGCAGCGAAGGTTCACTACACTGATTCCCGGGATGGCTGGACTATCATATGAGGAGAGATTGGATCAACTGGGCCTTTATTCACTGGAGTTTAGAAGGATGAGAGGGGATCTCATAGAAACTGATAAGATTCTGACGGACTGGACCGGTTAGATGCGGGAAGAATGTTCCCGATGTTGTGGAAGTCCAGAACCAGGGGACATAGCCGTAGGATAAGGGGTAGGCCATTTAGGACTAAGGTAAGGAGAAACTTCTTCACTTAGAGAGTTGTTAACCTGTGGAATTCCCTGCCGCAGAGAGTTGTTGATGCCAGTTCATTGGATATATTCAAGAGGGAGTTAGATATGACCCTTACGGCTAAGGGGATCAAGGGGTATGGAGAGAAAGCAGGAACGGGGTACTGAGGGAATGATCAGCCATGATCTTATTGAATGGTGGTGCAGGCTCGAAGGGCCAAATGGCCCACTCCTGCACCTATTTTCTTTGTTTCTATGTTTCTAAACGATTACAAATGCAAGCTAGTGAAGCACAATCAACTGCAAGCTGTTGCTGGCAATCTGAATACATTGTCGTAGAACTGCCTCAAAGCTCATTTGGCAATCGGGCATGAAGTAGCTCAAAGACCTTAACAGAAGCTGTTCAGTGGCATCATTGCAGAGCTTGCTTTCAGTGTAGCATCGACCGATGATGCTGAGGACAAATGGCAAACTTTGCACATTGCACAATACAAAAGTGCTGCTGATACAATCTGCCTTCACGAGCATTGGAACCAGGATTGGATTGATGCAAGTGACCAGCAATGCTTCATAAAAATGCTGCCTGATTGGAGCTTGGCCACAAATAAAGCACTGAAACATTCATGTAGTACTTGTCAACTCTCGCAATTTAATGCTGAAACATGCGATTTAAAAAAAATCAAATTTACCCCATATCGCAATCTCACAATTTGACGTTGAAAACTCATGATTTTTTCTATTCTATATTGACCTTTTCCACACCTCCTATGATTACTGATGGGACATGTGGGTTAGGTCAGGGATTATTTTCAACCAGAGGTCCTCATCCCTCTAGGGCTCAGCGAGAAGATTTCAGCAGGTCTGCAAGTTGGTTTGTTCAATTAGTAGTCTACCCCAAGTTGGCTTCCCATTCAGTTGTTTCCCCTGTGTATTGTGACAATTGGATGGAATCATCTCAGATGAGAGTACTGCGCATGAGCACTGTTGGACGCAATTTGCAGTGTGGTTGGGCGAGTTGAACTTCTAGTATTGCAGCCTGTGTATCACTGGCTTGTAGGGGGTTTTTGCTCTGCCCAATTACGAGTGTCTTTGGTGGCTGTTGGTGTATTGGGCCTCTCTGTCCCTTCTAGGAGACAGTCCAGCAGCTTATGGCTCGCTGACCACTAAACTGGCAGTTTCAAAGCGCTCTAGCAACCCTATCTGGTTCTAACCTCAGAATTTTGGTGGATTATGAGCTTCCACAAGGGAAAACAAAATACTCAGCGACAAGTGGTCCTTGGAACGAAAAAAAACACAGGTAATTCCAATTTATTACCCACGGTAAGTTTCCAACAAGGTCAAACTTCATCAAAACACATATCTGACACACACTTATAAACTGTGAAAATCTATGGGAAGAAATGGACACAACGAAAACCTTACACAATTTTATCTTTACAAGACATTTCCAACACCACCCCCACCCCCCTTTTTACCTGACTGACCTAGGCTGACAGTTGGGAAAAGAAACCCCAGGATAATACTTACGATCCCGTTTGACAGTTATTTATTTTTTAGCCTTAGGATGGTTGGTTTACGGGGTAGCTGGAGTGAATGTTGCCTCTCCCTGTTACTTCGGTCTCCGGTTCTTCAGTTGGTTGGTCTCGGAGCATTGTTCGGTGTACGGCTTGACTTCTTGAGATGATGCTGGGCCTCTCGGTAGTTGGGTTGTATAGTCTGCACACAAGTCGAGTCCAGGGCCTGTTCGGTGGTAGGTTTCCCAGCCGGTAACAGCCCGTCTCCGTTCTTTTTCGGTTTCTCTCTGTCTGTGATTGATACTGCTCCTCGACTCCTTCTCCTACTGCTCCAGCTGCTTCTTCCCTCCCGGTGGTTCCGTAGGTCCTATATTTGTATCCAATTTAGTTCTGGCCTTTACGCGCCCAAACTCAGTTGGTGGTCCATTGTGTAAGTTTGGACGGGGAGATAGCTTTGAATATTTAATCAGAAGATGTCACAGGTACAGGTAGGTGTGGGGAAAGTGGTATTGTTTCAATGCACATTGGTGCCTCAAAGTCTGCTGGTCCATTGTAACAGTCCTGGGGGTCAATCGGTTTGGGCCTCCCCTTTGATGGGCCATCACCGCAGTGACCTCAGGACTATTGTCCACTGTCCATATTAATTGGGTAGATGATGGTCCACATTCATAATTTGTTTAGGAGTGAGTCATATTTTCGAACTGGGCCGGGTAGTCCCGATTGGTTGAGGATTTTCCCGCTTCAGGCCTGACTCGACTCCTGATTGGCCTGCCAGAATGCACTTTTCCTCCATTGGTCAGTGCCTCTATCTCACTTATGAACCAGACTCCACAATGTCTGTATCCGCCCACACATTTCATAGCCTGCCTGGTCTGAGGATTTTACTTGGCCAAAAATGTTCATTTAAAAGGTATAGGACGATACCATCTTCGTTTTCTTGCCCTTAGGGTGTTCCAAAAGAAAATACGGCCGTGGATTGTCAAACCTTACACTCCCCCATCTTGACACACCCGGATATAGACGGAATGTGTCAAAAGGTTTGCAAGAAAATCCTAGAGCTCCCCAAGTGTTAGCCATCCCCATAATTACTCTAAACTATAGACCCGCATAAACCAATGTGCACAAACAATATTTCTATCCATAATTTGTGCACTACCCATGCTCCTTTACAGGTAAACTACAAACAAGGTACCATTTTTGCTTTTAGTTACATAGAGTTAAGTACATAATTATAACATATCATGCCGTGTGTTCCTTGCGTTCCTTGAAAGATTTTTCTGCCATCACAGCATATCGAACAGATCGATTTACACTGTACAAATGTATATCTGTGATAAGTAAGTCCGTATTGTGTTCTGTCATGGATAGTTTTAACAGCTTTACATAGTTGACAGTGCCAGTCAGTTTCCAGGTACGGACGTTCGTGATGCTACGGTAAACCAGAATGTTCCCTTTTGTTTAAAACCACCTGGAAACAAAATGGCATTCTTGTGTGTTAGACTGGGCTGTCCTTCTGTTGTTCCTAGAATATTTTAAGATAACCCCGTGCTATTCGGGCTCTTTTGGATCTGCAGGCATTGATGGTGAGACATAGGACAATGACCAGTTGTACAATCACCAGTGTGTGGGAGGCCATGCGAAGCCAAACCGGGATATCTACTTTAGTACCCCATTCCCACCACGCTGGTGACTGTAAGTCCATGATTTCGAGGGCTATGTCTTTGGTCTTTTGCTGTAGAGTGTAATAATGTTTTTGGCTGAGACAGGGTGGTGAATTTCTCAGGTAGTAAGGGTATGGGTTACCCAAAATGGGCAACACAGTTCTGCAGATCACTCGCGTTATACTGTACCGTTAGGTGGACCGTGGAGGGTTCTGGGACTGGGATAGAAACATAGAAACATAGAAACATAGAAAATAGGTGCAGGAGTAGGCCATTCAGCCCTTCTTGCCTGCACCGCCATTCAATGAGTTCATGGCTGAACATGCACTTCAGTACCCCCTTCCTGCTTTCTCGCCATACCCCTTGATCCCCCGAGTAGTAAGGACTTCATCTAACTCCCTTTTGAATATATTTAGTGAATTGGCCTCAACTACTTTCTGTGGTAGAGAATTCCACAGGTTCACCACTCTCTGGGTGAAGAAGTTTCTCCTCATCTCGGTCCTAAATGGCTTACCCCTTATCCTTAGATAAGGGATGATCCCTTGTTGGGCCACTTGAACTTCTGCCCTAGGTTTAAAGCAAAAACTGCTGTCCAGAATATCACACCAGTTACTCGGGTTGTGTCTATACCGGTGGACAGTCATGGCGACACAATACGTCCCACCACCTACATTTGCTATCTGTAAGGTACATGGCCAGGTGCCATCACCTCCATCGTGCAATTTATAGGTTCTGCCCCAGCAATGCTAAACCCGCACTGTGGCCTCCCGAATGCGTTCAAGTGCTGGGGACACAGGATGACCTGTGCTCCCCGGCTACGGCAGCCAGATAGGTCTGTACCCCTCATTGCGCCCTCCCACACAATGACATAGGATGGAACCGTTGCGAAACGGACGTGTACCCCCTCGCAAATGACTCCAATGTTCTCCACACGGTACAGGAGTGCTGGCTTGACAGATGGCCCCATTACTGGCATTCGCACAACTACACCCATAATAATGTGGTTTGATTTCCCACAGTCAACAGGAACATTATAGGCTTCTGACGCCATGCGGAGTTGGCAGGGACTGAGGGTGCTGCTGTATGGGTGTAGTGCCTCCAGGTGCTGGTTGCTGATCCAGGAGGGGACCCGACTTTGCCTAAGGTCTTCCAAATTGTTCCGTCCCTCTCCCAGCAACCAGGCCCCATAGAGTACACACACCTCGTTCTGTGCAGCCTGATCCGAGGCCAGCCGGTCCTCCTTGATCAAGGTGTTTATTGTCCGGGCATGAGCCTCTCGCTAGGCAATTATTTCTTTCAGATGCACAGTCATAGCCACCCCCTCATGAAGCATGGAACCCAACACATTATTCTCTTTCCCTAGGATGCTGCGCAGCTGTGACTTTAACCCATTGATCTTTAGGGCCAGCTGCACATCATCCAGGCTGTTCATGGCGGATGCCCCAGTGTTAAATCCGGTGAAAACGTCATTCATGACTCCCCTGCGTTGTTGGCCCCACTCGGTTGTATCTACTTGTCTATACAGGTCCGCCACATTGACGTCCCCAAAGTCCAGCTCGAAGAAGCTCCTGAACATTTCCTTCAGTAGAGCTTGGTACAACAACTCGGTTTCTCTGGGGCAGAAAACAGGTAGGCGAACTTCTGTCAGGTTTAGAATTACTGAAGCAACAGCATAATGTACTCCCTGGTATACTAACTTATCTGTCGGTACTAACACTAACCCATTCCCAGGTCCCCTACTGGTGGGCGGACATCCATAACTGTCAATGGGCTTGGGCGTGGGCAGGGGTTTCTTCATCTGAGCCAGCAGCTTGGTGGCGTTGACTGGTACCCGGAAGCGAGGGAGCACACAGTCTTCCCTGCTGCGATCCCATTCCATCCCCTTCCCCGAGTCCTTCCACCATCTGGCAAAGGCAATGGACAAACCCGCTGGGCACACCTGGGCCGACCCCCATCGGCATGTATAGATCCCCTGATCATAGGCCCACCATTTCTGCCAACACACAGTGACCCCCCCGCGGTGACCCCGTGATCGTCCGGTAGGTGTCATTGCTCAGACGTTCCCAGTCTGAGCTGCTGTCCTTGACGTCCGCGCTCAGTTTCCTGAGCCACCACCAGCGTCCCAAAGGTATGTCCCCAACACATGTTAAACACACTCTCCTTCCCTCTGTCACCCTAACTCGGGACGTGGCCATCTTGATTTCGGGGCAAGAGATGGAAGCCTCCTCATAGGTAAAACTCTCGTGGCTCGAATACCAGGTGGAATTCGAATCCAACCACCAAGGCCATCTTCCCTTGTGGAAGTAGGTGGCCTGGTCTTCTGCCTCCATGATCCCTTCTCCCGTGGTCACGATTGGTGCCCTGCCCCCGGAGCACCCGTATGTCAAAGACATCTCGATGTCGAGTTTCTGTCCGGTGTAGGTCCCCAGGTAGGTAAATAACATCGCAACGGTCCGGAGAATCTTCTGGAACACAAGATTGAACACCGTCTTGCCTGAGACTTCTTCAGGCTCGACTGGAGTAACATCACAAAATAAAAACACCATCCCCTCACTTTAAAATCTCCCTAAACTATATATAGAACACCAGGCTATATACAATGCCACCCATCTCCGGGTGGCCAGGTCAGTCTCTGATACTGACTTGGCTTTGTCGGCCATCTTGCTGACCTTGCCCGAGGAGTCGGACTGCCCCCTTTTGTAGGGCTTGCAGGAGGACTTCTTTTAAATGTCCTGCTTCCATTTCTGTGAGCCCTTCGGTGTCTGGGATCTTTCCCGGGTCTTTCAGTGGTGTCCCTTTTACCGCACAGAGTCTGCCACTCTTGTGCTTCTTTTCTCGTTTGACTCTGGGACGGGCAGGAAGGTATGCGGGGGCCCAAGGCATCCTAGGCTGCCCCACTCTGGAACTACGCCTAACCAGGGGCGCGGAGTCCCATGTTACGGGCTGCACCCCTTGGTGATACCACTGGTCTATCCCTTCCTCTCTCTGCCCTGTCGTTTTACTGCACAGGACTCCCTTCTCCTGTGCTAAGTCCCTTTCCTGCCTATCAGGCTGTGCCACTTCACTCTGCTGTGTGATGGTCCTACTGTGGCAGTGGAGTATTCCGGGTTGTGGGACTTCGGGGCCGGGGTTGACCTCTGTTACAGTCTCCACATCCACCGGAATGTCCTCTGCCTCCCGTGAGGTTTCTTTGCCTGTGGGAGCCTTCCTTTTTCCTGCCCTAGTAGGGTCGAACCGCTTGCCTTGGTTTATGTGGTACCACTATACCCGGTGGGGTAATTGGACTGCATAAACCATAAGGCTTGCCTTGTCCACTATACTGTAGGGTCCCATGTACAGTGGCTCGAACACCCACCCTGGCGAAGCTGCGTACCATGATCTGGTCGCCTATTTCCCAGTCGTGGTGGCTACGGGGTTCCAGCAGCAGCTTGTTACTAAAGTGCTGTCTTCCCATGTTGGTGGCTGCCTGCCAGTGAATCTGCTGCAGCTGTTCCAGCAGATTCCCAGCAAAGCGGTCTCGGTTTGCTTCTTGAAGCTGTCCTTCGGTGAGACCCGGCACCAATGTGTGTACTGGGGTCCTCATGGATCTCCCAGTCATCAGCTCGTGGGGTGAATACCCTGTGCTTTTTAACTGACTGGCCCAGATCCCCATAAGGACCAGTGGCAAGACCTCTACCCATCTGTTGGGTGAATTCCCTGTCTCCTTGCGGAGCCTTTCCTTGATGGTGTGGTTGAGACGCTCTGCAGGGCCTGAGGACCGGGGAGTTGTACGCTACATGCCACCGTGCTTTAATCCCCAGTACCTTTAAGGTGGCCTGCATCACCTGGCCGGTGAAGTGGCTTCCCTGGTCGGACTCCACAAACTGCGGCAGACCCCACCTTGAGAACACTTCCCTGACCAGTATCTTGGCCATCCCCAATGCAGCAGCTGTTCAGCAAGGGAAGGCTTCTACCCATTTGGAGAATACATCCACCAGCACTCGACAGTACTTGTACCCCACCCTGGGCGGTTAGTAGGGGCCCTATGTAGTTGATTTGGATCGACTGCCATGGTCCCTCTACCCGCCTGATGTGTCCCATGGATGCCTTTCTCTTCTGTGGGGTCTGGGTTGTTGGCTGCACACACCAGACAGGCTGCGCAGAAATCACGGACATCGTTCCGGAGATCTGACCACCATGCTGCCTGATCCACCTTCTGCCAGGTGAACTCTGGCCCGGGGTGTCACACACCTGGGCCCTCATGGGCCAGTTGTAGGAACTCCCGCTGGTGTTGTGCCGGAACCACCCACTTATCCCCTTTAAACAGCATCCCTTCCTTGACAGCTATATCTGCGGCACTGTATGGGCTCTCTGCCTTTCCTCCACTTAGGATGGTCCGGGGTCACTGCTATCCCTGCGCTTCCTTGTTTCCCTGGCTTTCCTCTAGCTGCTATCACCCTGCCTTTCTCACACTGGTCCCAGAAGCGACCTGTCTTGGCTCCTTCTCTGGCCAGGAGGTCCGCCCGCTGGTTACCCTCTGCCCTGGGCTCTGTCTTAGAATGTGCCTTAACCTTGTGGATCTGGACGTCCCTATTGTTCCCTAGGGCTGCCACTATCCTTACCAGCAAGAGTTTGGTTACCAGGGGCTTCCCATCTGCAGATGTGTACCCCCTGTGTGACCAAATAGCCAGATACTCTGTACACGAATTGCAAGTAAACATACTGTCCGAACAAATCGTGTACGGGGTGGGGAATTCCTCGTGGTGTGTTGCCACGTACATCACTGTTGACAGTTCAGCATGCTGGGCGCTCAGGGTGCTGGGGAGTTTAAGCGCCAAGGCTATGCCTGCCTCGGGGTCCCAAACTCTGCAGCTCGTGAGTCTTGTACCCGCGGACACCGAATTGGATCCATCGATGTAGATCTCGTGGCCTGCGGGATGTACCCCTTCCCGAAATCCAAAGTCGGTGTCCCAAACCCCTTCTACTGAGCATCTGTGTGGTTCCCCTGCATGAATGAGGTTAGCTGTGAGCCTGGGCTCACAGAGGCCCCTGACCCTGATGGCCATTTGGGAGAGGAGGAGGGTCCAGCGAGTGATCCTGGCACTGCTGACTGTTCCATCCTTTATTCTCCCATCTAACAACATCTGGGATCTGGGTCAGGGTGTGATGGATGAGGAGTGTGATAGGGGATACTCCTGTGAAAATCTGTGCTCTTTTCACAGCCCAGTGAGTGGCTAACAGATGCCTTTCACAGTTGGAGTACCCCTTCTCCATCTCTGCAAGTACTCTAGAGGAGTACACTACCAGTCTCAGCTGTCTGTGCCTTTCCTGTAAAAGCACTGCACTCAGACTGTCCCCGCTGGCTGCTATTTCTAAATAGAAATCCTTTCCCCCATCAATAGCCCCTAGTGCAGGTGCCTTTTGCAGGTTCTGTTTCAACCGAAGAAATGCAGCTTGGCAGCCTTGATCACACTCCCACTCGACCCCTTTGTGTCGGAGCCTGAATAGATGGGCTGCGGTTGCTGCATAATCTTCTATGAAATCTCTACAGTAGCCTGTGATCCCTAAAAAAGATCTGACTCCAGATATGGTGGTCGGTACCGGGAGTTCCTGCACGACTTGCCTTCGGGGCTCATCTATACCTCGTTCCCCTGCTCTGAGTGTTAGACCTAGGAATTTTACTTCCTTTAACTCTATCTGGGCCTGCTTGGGGTTGACCTTAAAACCCCTCTCCTTGAGCACAGCCAACAATTCTGCCAGCAGGGGACCATGCTCTTTACTGTTGTCAGTGAAAAGGAGCAGATCGTCCACATACTGCACCAACTGTTGTGGCTGGCTGAAGCTCTTTAAACAGTTCGCCATGCACTGGTGGAAGATGCTGGGACTGTTGTAAAATCCCTGAGGGAGGCAGCTCCAAGTATATTGCTGTTCCTTAAAGGTGAAAGCAAACTTGTACTGGTCCTCTCTCCTCACAGGGATAGACCAGAAGCCATTTGAAATGTCTAGGACTGTGAAGGTGGTTGCAGACGCAGGGATTTCCCTGATCAGGTCTGCCACTGCTGCCACTGTAGGAGCACAAGCCGGGATGTTTCTGTTGAGCACCCGGTAGTCCACGGTGGCCCTCCACGAGTTGTCCGGTTTTCTGACCGGCCACAGGGGAGATTTCAATTGCGTGGCTATGGGTCTCAACACACCCTGCTCCACCAGTGAGCTCAGTGCCACTTCCAAGTTGACTTCTGCCTATCTCGGGAAGTTATACTGCCTCTGAGGTCGGGACATGGGATCCCCATCTATCCTGACCTCTACTCCGGTGACTCTCCCACAGTCGTGTTTGTGGGTGGCAAATGCTGCGAGACTGGCTCGCACATAGGCCCTGTACTCTGCCGGGGTGTCCCTGAGTCATAACCCCCTTTTGGCTTCACAGTACACAGAGCCCCTTTGTCTTGTATTCTTTCTATAAGCATGACCTCGTTGTTTGTACCTGGGTCCACTGTTCCCCATAAACAGTGATTTCGCAGATCCACCAGGATCTGGTGGGCTATAATGAAGTCGGCCCCCAATATACCTTTGTTAGCCTGCTCCCACCTTATCAGGACGCACTTCCATTTGGTGGTCAGTGCTCCCAACTTCAGGGTCAGTGGGATCTAAAAAATACCCTGTTCTTTCGTTCCCCGTGAAGCCGACTAGCTCGTAGGGCACACCGCTGGACAGGGGCGAGGAGGCCGGGTCCTCTGTGTGGACAAGGGTGCTTGAAGCCCCCGTGTCCAACAAGTAAGTTCCTTGGTTCCCCTCCACCTCCATTTTTACCCACGGTCTTCCCCACGAGTCATAGTCCAGCGGATACAGGTAGGCAGGCTTGGTGGGTGCTAGTCATGGTTCCTGCCATATGGGAGCTGTGGGGATCTCTCTACTTACCGCTACATTGATACGGCCGGGACCTGTCAGCAGCTGCCTGAGGGTTTCTACAGCAGTTTCAAACACTGTTGTGGCACCCGCTTTCTCATTACCCGGTTTCACCTCCGTGGGTGTTTTTACTTCTTTCACGCGGTAGGGGTTGGTCCTGCAGTTGTTGCGGTAGTGGCCAGGCTTACCGCACCTGTAACACACCCCCCTTCTATCGGGAGGATGTCCACTCTCCTGATGCCACTCTTTCTTGGGGGTTTGGTTGGGTTGCACCACATGCAACCGGCCTTTTACTGTTTTCTCTGGCTTCCCCTCTTCCTCCCCATCCCACCGCCGTGTGGCAGCCAGTCTGCCTATCACGATGGCTTCGGTGAGATTTGGGTGTCCCGGGATGAACAGAGATCTGCCCTTTCCTTGACACTGGGCAGGCTGTTCACAATTATGGCGCGAAACCATGCTTCCCTTTGTTCCGCTGTAAGATTGTTTCTGACAAGCAGGCCACCACATGCTGTGCTGTAGACCAGCCATAACCTTTCCACATATATCTGTGGGGCTTCTCCTGCTAACTGGCGTGTTTTCGCTATCCTTTCAAAGGGACTCCCTTCATTCCACCACATGGCCTCTAGATAGCCCTTTGTAGTGCTGCGAGGGTGCTTTGTCCCCCATGACAATCTGGGGGAAGAGCCTGGTAGATCTTCCCGTCAATGGAAAAAAGGAGCACTTTAACTGCTTCCACGTTATCGAATGTGTTCATGTCCACTGCCTGCGCTATCTCCAGGAAGTGAGCATATGGATCTCCCAGTCTAGTGAGCTTTGGGATATGTGACACCATGGCCTTTAATGCAGCAACTGAATGTGGAATGATAAACTCGCTGTCCAGCGGTCCTTGGGGTTGTGCACCTTGTGGGAGACCGTACGTCCTCTGCACAGCCAGGCACATCAGTCCCGCGGCAGACACCAGCACTGGCTCCCCCCTTTCCTCAGCCTCAACTGCCTCTGAATTTAAATCTGCAGACTCGACCCTTTCTTCGGGTGTCCCATACCCCTTTGGCTGGACCGGCTCTACCTGGCCGATCCCATGCCCTGTGGGTTTCTTGTGCTGCACCCTCTGATCCTTCGTAAGGCCTGCCAGACACACTACTGGCGCCTCAGGAGGCGGTCGACTGTCCTCTGCCACCGGATCCTCTTCCACTCCCCAATACCCTGACTCGTTGGTTGCCTCCCTGGGCCCCAACAGACAGACTGCCCCCTTTACCTGGGACAGAGCCTGGAGAAGGGATTGGATCCGCTTATGGTAGGGTGCATGATCTGCCTTCTCATGGCTTATTTCGGTGTTAACTTTATAGGCTGTGCGCAAATCCCTTAATTGGACCTGAAGCTCTTGGACCTGCTGGGCATAGGCTGCACTCTGCTCCCTGTACTTCCGTTCCGTAGCCCGTGACACCGTAACCTGACTCTGCAGGTACTCCTGATGGTTGCGGAACGTTTCCTCTAACTGTGCCCTTCTATTCCTTTCCTCTTTTAACTCTGCTGTGACCTTAGTTCCCGCGGCCTCCCTGGCCGCTGAGGTGATAACGGCATCCTTTAATTCCTCCTGTAATTTTCCAACTGGAGGTCTAACTCCCAAACCTGCCAAGTTAAATATATCAGCCAAATTGCCTTTTCTACCCTTTTGTTATGTGCATGTCCACTGTGCTACCGCGTCCGCTGGACGCGGTGCCCTGCTCAGGTTCTGAACCCATGTTTTGGCAAAATTGACCTTGGAGAAAACATATTCCGTGATTCTCTCCTCCATTTTAGATTTTTCCAGTGCCACCCTCTCTGAGGTAGTAAGCTCATTCTCCCACTGAGCTCCTACCTGGCTGGCCATGAGTGTAGGGGTTTTTGCTCTGCACAATTACGGGTGTCTTTGATGGCTATTGGTGTATTGGGCCTCTCTGTCCCTTCTAGGGGACAGTCCAGCAGCTTAGTTAGTCGCTGACCACTAAACTGGCGGTTTCGAAGTGCCCTAGCACCCCTATCTGGATCTAACCTCAGAATTTTGTTGGATTATGAGCTTCCACAAGGGAAAACAAAACACTCAGAGACAAGTGGTCCTTGGAACGAAAAAAAAACAGGTAAGTCCAATTTATTAACCACAGTAAGTTTCCAACAAGGTCAAACTTCATCAAAACACATATCTGACACACACTTATAAACTATGAAAATCTATGGGAAGAAACGGACACAACGAAAACCTCACACAATTTTATCTTAACAAGACATTTCCAACACCACCCCCACCCCCCTTTTTACCTGACTGACCTAGGCTGACAGTTGGGAAAAGAAGCCGCAGGATAATGCTTATGATCCCTTTTGACAGTTATTTTTTTTTAGCCTTAGGATGGTTGGTTTACGGGGTAGCTAGAGTGAATGTTGCCTCTCCCAGTTACTTCGGTCTCCGGTTCTTCAGCTGGTTGGCCTCGGAGCGTTGTTCGGTGTTGGGCTCGGCTTCTTGAGACGATGTTGGGCCTCTCAGTAGTTGGGTTGTATATTCTGCACACAAGTCGAGTCCAGGGCCCGTTTGATGGTAGGTTTCCCAGCCGGTAACAGTCCGTCTCCGTTCTCTCTCTATTTCTCTCTGTCTGTGACTGCTACTGCTCCTCGACTCCTTCTCCTACTGCTCCAGCTGCTTCTTCCCTCCCGGTGGTTCCGTAGGTCCTATATTTGTATCCAATTTAGTTCTGGCCTTTATGCGCCCAAACTCAGTTGGTGGTCCATTGTGTAAGTTTGGGCGGGAAGATAGCTTTGAATATTTAATCAGAAGATGTCACAGGTACAGGTAGGTGTGAGGACAGGGGTAATTTTTCAGTGCACATTGGTACCTCAAAGTCTGCTGGTCCATTGTAACAGTCCTGGGAGTCAATCGGTTTGGGCCTCCCCTTTGATGGGCCATCACCGCAGTGATCTCAGGACTATTGTCCACTGTCCATATTAATTAGGTAGATGATGGTCCACATTCATAATTTGATTAGGGGTGAGTCATATTTTTGAACAGAGCCGGGTAGTCCCCATTGGTTGAGGATTTCCCCGCTTCAGGCCTGACTCGACCCCTGACTGGCCTGCCAGAATGCACTTTTCCTCCATTGTCTCGCTTGTAAGCCAGACTCCACAATGTCTGTATCCGCCCACACATTTCCCAGCCTGCCTGGTCTGAGGATTTTACTTGGCCAAAAATGTTCATTTAAAAGGTATAGGACGATACCATCTTAGTTTTCTTGTCCTTAAGGTGTTCCAAAAGAAAATGCGGCCGTGGATTTTCGAACCTTACAGGCTTCTAATGTAGCGATTATATCTCAGTAAGTTTTTTTTGATTGCTTCAATAGCTCATTCACTGCATTTAATAAAAGAGGGAGTTTAGTTAGAGCTTCTAATCTTGAAACCTGAGCTGGCAGCGGGAAAGTTAGACTGGAATTTTGTGGGCCGAGGGCAAACATTCCTTTTTTTAAAAGCTTCTTTCCCTCACCTCGGATGGAGCTGCCGGTGGTCCTGTGTGGGTTGGAAACTGGTTGGAGACTGGCGCCGTTTCCTCATTGAGCTGGTCAGTGGTGGTGATGGGGAGGGGGGCGCCATCAGTGGAGAGCGCATGCGCCATGTGGCATTGGCGGAAGGGGAGAGGGTGGTGGAAAGAAAGAGTCTTGCCAATCTCTGGGCCTGCAGCAGGGCTGTAACCTATGTTGGTGTGTGGTGTTGCGATAAGAGGAAACAGGGACTTTGAAACTAATTGTAGCATCGCTACTGTCACCCTGGCTCAGATCTGGAAACTCAACAGGGGCCAGGAATCAAACCCAGCCACCTTCCTGCTCTTCCATTAAGGAATTAAAACAAAATTATAATAAATATATATGCTTAATTGTATAACCAATTTATGTACAGAAAAAAATACATATTGTGTTAAAGGGGGTCCAAAATGTTTTATAACATTGGAGGGCGGCTTCCGAAGCAAGAGGCCCAAGACTCGATATAAATTGGTCCTCGGGCCACATCTGCACACTCAAGATGGGCTGCTGACACTGGTTACGCTTCTGCAGCCAGCTTGCTCGAGCGAAGATATCAATGCCAGCAGGCCTTAGCCAATTCCCAGGAGGGTCTTGGAGTGGCCTACAACGGGAGGGGGGCAAGGTGGGGGAGGGTTGATTGTGACTCCTGTCTTCATGGGAAGGTGTTTTTGATTTTTTCCCCAAAAAAACTTTTCTTTGCTTGTGTGATACCTTTATACAGCTACTCAAGCAGACTCACTACAAGATGCCTGCTTAACGGAAATTGCCATCATGTGACCATGCCACATGACCTTTTATTGTTAATACATCAGCAGTAGCATTATATCAGAAGTCCACTAGGTGGAGCTCTATCACATATCTCCCTCCCTATTGAAGAAGTAATCATAAAAAAATAATCATTATACATAACTTGCATGATATACTCAACAAAAGATATGAACTTACTTTTCCATATTTACAAATCAAACTTAATCACTGATTTTCTGTTTTGAAAAGGCTACCTTTGTTCTTGAACAGAACTTTCCAATCTTGTTGTAGTACTTAGACTTATTCTAGGCTGAGCCTGAGGAGAGTTTTTCTCCAAGGGCTGACCTAGATTATACATTTGGATTCTCTACAACTTCAGACTGTTTGTCTGCGTGACTCAGACTCAGTCTTAAATTCTGACTTTCTCTTGGACTTGTTTCTCGTACATCTGATGTAGGATTTTCTACTGGTCCTCTACTTGTAACAAGACCAACTGACTCATCAGAAATAATCGAATCATCCCAACTTTCAACTCCTTGCACACCTGTAGGTAAAATATGATCAACGTGAACAAACCAAACCTTTCCATGATCAAACATCTTGACCAAATATGTACATGGGCCACATATCCTCACTATTCTTCCTGGTAACCACTTTAACCATTTATAGTGATGGTTTTTCACTCTAACCTTCTGATTCAATTGTACACTTAGCTCTCTTACTCTACCTCTATCATGACTCTCTTTCTGTCTTGATTGGTTCTCTTCTACTGTTTGTGGCTTTAACAACGAGAACCTGGCTTGCGGCTGTCGTTTGAGAAACAACTCTGCTGATGTTCTACTGGTAGTAGTATGAGGAGTATTACGAAAAGTAATTAGAAAATTTGCCAGTTTGTGGTCTAATTTGCGAGTTTGTGTTGTCAGTTGTGGCTCAGTAGGTAGTACACTCACCTCTGAGTCAGAAGGTTGTAGGTTCAAATCCCACTCCAGGGACTTGAGCTTATGAATCTAGGTTGACACTCCAGTGCAGTGCTGAGGGAGATTGCTGCATTGTCAGATGTGTCATCATTCAGATGAGGCGTTAAAACGAGGCCCCGTCTGCTCTCTCAGGTGGACGTAAAAGATCCCATGGCACTATTTCAGAGAAGTGCAGCGGCGTTCTCCCGGTGTCCTGGCCAATACTTATCCCTCAATCAACATAACAAAAACAGTTTATCTGGTCATTATCACATTTCTCTTTTCAGGATTAGCTGTGTGTAAATTGGCTGCCGTGTTTCCCACATTACAACAGTGACGACACTCCAAAAGTATTCATTTGCTGTAAAGCGTTTTGAGACATCTGGTGGTCATGAAAGATGCTATATAAATCCAAGTCTTTCTTTCTTTCTTTCTTTCTTTCTTTCTTTCTTTCTTTCTTTCTTTCTTTCTTTCTTTCTTTCTTTCTTTCTTTCTTTCTTTCATCAGACAGAATTTCTCTGGGAGGTCATATGAAGAAAACAATCTTTGCAAATGGTCTAGTGTTTTACTTGTTATCTTATGCATCAGAAGCACCTCTACCCAATTCGAATTACTATCAATCACTATGAACAATTGTTGTCCATCTAGCTCAGCAAAATCTATAATTAATCTCACCAATACCCTGGGAGGCCATTTCCATGGCTGTAATGGTACTGATGGTGGTTTCTTGCTCACCGATTGACATGTTGTACACTGACTAACGATATACTCTATGGGCTAAAACCTCCACTTTTGTGCTTATCGCCCAATAATAGACATTATTTCCAGCATGGGCGTTACAAAAGGGTTTTCAGATCGCCGGCTTCTCGCCCATTCTCAAAGCATCTGGTCTCCATTTTTTAAAATAGGCCTCACCGCGAGCGATACGAAATGGGCGGCAGCATTACATTTTTATGACTTTCTGCCGTAAAGTGTGGCTGTCCTTAGCAACGGCATGGCAATGCTTGATTCAGGAGGTCAAGTGTCATCAGGACATGTGCAGAAGAGGAGACAAAGAGAGAGGGAGATCAGAGGCACGAAAGCATGTGTGGCTGTGGTGTGTACTTGTCTGGCTGTTGTGGGAGGAATGAGGGAGAATCACCAGCAGCAAAAAGCCTATTAAGCACCAAGAACATAGTTGGCACTGAGTTTTTGTCCAATAAATAAGATATAACATGGAAGGGATGGAGGTGGCCCTGGAGCTGGTAGCCAGGAACACTGGTGGCAGAGGGTTCCCAGTGATCCCAGAGCACAGCACTGCACCCCAAGGTGCCGCACCCCCATTGCCAACTACACATGAGAGCCAGCAGCAAAATCTTGCATCGGGCTCGGAGTACGTTCCCACCTCGGGACCGTCCTCTCCCGTATCCGTCCAAGCAGCAGTTCAGCCGTCAACCCTCTCCCTCCCCCGCCCCAATGAAGCATCACCTGAGGAGCTCCTCGGCCAGGCGGCTTGGAGTCAGGAGGGGAAGGGGAAGGGGTAGAGAAGGGGGTTGAGAAGCAGGGGAGAAGGGGGGGAAGGGTTGGTTTGTACAGAAATACTGATGATTTCAGACTAATTTTCGATTTAAATGTTTTTTATTTAACAAAGCCTTGTAGCGCATTGGCTCAGATAGCTACACCATTACACGCTGGTCATTCCTTAAAATCAAAGGGTATAATTAAACTTAACTTCAATCAAACTTTAACTGTCACCAAGGTGATGCCCACTATTGATGTATGACCTGCACACCCAGCAGTGTGTCAGCCTTGTAAATAACACCAACGTTCTTTCAGGCAAAGTGATCATTGATGAGCTCCTGATGTAAGGCTCTTGCAGCTATCATGCCACCACGGGCCCTTTCATGTGGTCGACAAGGGGGGGGCGGGGGCATGGTTTCAGCGTCAGTCTGATTGTCTGGGCCGATGTCAGCATCTGCCTCCTCAGCCTCCTCTTCCTCTCTCTGGTGAGGTGGACTGTCAGACTCATCAGGCAATTCTTGTCCCCTCCTGATAACCAAGTTGTGCAGCATGGAGCACACCACCACAAATTGAGCTACATGCTCAGGGTGGTATTGGAGCTCGCCTACTTTGAGTGGTCAAGGCATCTTCAGCACTCTAATGGTTTTCTCCATGATATTGCGATTTGCTCTGTGGCTCTTGTATCGTCTCTCGGCTTTGGTGTGGGTGTCACCCAGGGGGTCATCAGCCAGGTGGTGAGGCCATATCCTTTGTCACCAAGCAGCCAGCATTGACCTTTTGGCTCATTGTTAAACAAGTCAGATACCGTGCTCTCACACAGGATGTGAGCATCATGGATGCTGCCCGGAAATTTAGCATACTGCCAGTATAATTTGCTGGTGGTCGACAACCAGTTGGACATTCATGGAGTGGAATCCTTTGTGGTTCCTGAAAACCTTTGCATCCTGAAAAGGTGCCAGCATCATGATGTGTGTTCAGTCTATTGCTCACTGCACTGGAGAACTCACTGGAGAAGTTTGCATTTCTGGAGAATCCTAGAGCCCTCTCACTCTGCCTCCCTGGAAAGCTGATTAAGTCCCTCCTGCGTGCGTACAGTGCTTCAGTGACCTGTCTAATGCAGCAATGTGTGGCATGCTGAGACAGACCACAAATGTCGTCAGCTGTGGCCTGAAAAGAACACAAGGTGTAGAACGACAGTGCCGCAGTGACTTTGACCTCGACGGACAGTACAGTACTGATGGTGTTGGTAGGCTGCAGATCTGCCCTTATCAGCTGGCATACCTCAGTGATAACCTCTTTGTGGAAGTGCAGTCTCCGAAGGCAAGTCAAGGCAAGAATGCTTCTCCTTGTACTTGCGGGGGATGTAACGTCTGGTCCTCCTCATCAGTCTGTCATGTCTTACACTGGGCACATAATGCTGTGGAGCGTTCCTTCAGCGATGTCGAGTCTGCTGCATGTAATTGTTCACCAAGAGAGGGTGAGAAAGGATAGCCCCATTGCAGTAGCTCTCTGTTTTCCAGCGATTGGTCACAAACAAGGAATGTCCCGACGAAGACACCTATTCAATTCCAATCGATCACTGTATGGTCAAGATGTTTTTAGAGATGTTCACATCAACTCCAAATACTTGCAGAGTACATCCGAACTCCGCCGAGATTGAAGCACAGCAGCCTTTTAAAGGACGCGGCATGTGATCTAGAACATGGCGTCCATAACGCTGTGATTAGTTCCGGTTAGTTCCACTTTTTCTGGGCGATTTTTTGGGTGAGCGATAATGTGGGCGATATGTGTGCGAGGTGGTGAAATTGATGCTGGGCGATCTCATGGCCGCTAGTTTCGGTAAATATGCTCTTTACGACAAAAAAAAGTAGGCGGGCGTTAATATTGAAACTCGACATTAAATCCATGCGGAAATTAACGCTGGGCAATATTATGGCCGTTGATTTTACCCATTCTGATGATTCCGCCCAAAAAAAGTGGGCGGGCGGTAATATATTTTCCCGGTGTTAAGCACATGGGGAAAGCAATGCTCGGTAATAAGTTTCCTAAAATGCCTATCAGTTTCCAGTTTGTGCCAAAATGGGCGATATATGGGCATTATGCGTCATTTCAGCATTAAAAGGGCGTTAAGTGGGCATTAAGCATGCAAAAAAAGTGGAGGTTCTAGCCCTATATCTTTATCTAAACATGGCCACCATGAGTAACAGTGTGCAAAAATCTTGGTCAAGCACATTCCCAGGTGCTGGTCATGAAGATTTCCCAACAATTTGGACCTGAACTTATTTGGGATAACTACTCTTGCACCCCACATGACACAATCTTTATCCACTGACAATTCATTCCTACGATTGAAGTGTGGATGAAAATCTTCCTCTGATACCTGCTTTGGCCATCCATTTGCTATGTAATCATAAACCTTTGACATAACTGGGTCACGTTTGGTTGCTCTAGCAATCTCTTCAGCTGTGACTGGCAGCTCATCAATGTGTGAAAAATAGAAAACTTCTTCCCTATTGGGTGTAACTTGTGATGGGATGGCAACCCAGACATAGCATCAGCATTATTGTGATCAGCATTACTGTGATGTACCTTCGAGATAATGGTGCTGAAATTAACCGTCTCTTGGGCTTGGGTGGCTGATCGAAAAAATCGATTGGCAGCCACAGTTGGGTGCTTTTCTCTCCCCAAGCTATATTCAGCTCGGGGTGGGGGGGGGGATTTGAGCAGTGCACACTTCTACCAGAAACGGCGGGGTAAAGCCGCAATAAAGGAAGGTTTCCCACGGTGAGGTAATCAGTGGGCCGGCCACTGGAAAACGGCCACCACAGCGATTTTCACCTACAAAAATGGAAGAAATCTCGCAGCATGTCTTCCAACGCATTTCCGAACATACACAGCTCAGCCAGACGTCTTAGGTCGGTGGTGAATCCCGAAAACTCCTGGCCCTCAGCCCGAATATGTGTTTAGAAGCGATAGCTGAGATGAACCCCTCTTTTGGCTTGAGATGTTCACGCACCAGAGCGCACAAATCCCCATACTCTTTGTCCATTGGATGTGCAGGCGAGAGAAGATTCTTTATGAGGCCATACATTTTTGGACCACAAATGGTGAGGAAAACCGCCCTGCGCCTAACTGCTTCACCAGCCTCCTCCATTTTGTTGGTCACGAAATACTGATCCAGACGGTAGATAAAAGCCACCCAATCCTCGCCATCCACGAATTTCTCCAGAATTCCAATGGTGCCCATTGTGCATGTGAAGGTTCTCAAGTTACCTCATCGCCAAATGTAATGTATATAATGACTCAAAAGACTTGTTACTGTAAACTCACTCAGATGCAAACCTGGTTCAATTTTATTCACGCCCAAAGTGCGCACATGACATGGTACTCACTCTTACATAGATCCTTGTATTTCACCAATATGGTGATACTTCCTACAACAAGGATTTGCTCTCCTGAGTAGCCTCGCAGCTCTTTCTTCGATTTCTCCAGTTGAAAATCACATAACTTTTCAAGATTATGGTACTATGCTCATGGATGCACCTGTGTCGATTTCCATGGGTATCCTGGTTCCTGCAACATCTACTTGGATGATGATAATTCAAGATTCACTATTAGATATCTTTGTGCTCCTGATGATTGATGACGTGTCTATGCAGAACCTCCTGGGCCTACTACTTCTCTTCAATGCTATGTAGTGTCTGGCAATTTCTACTTCTAGCATTGAAAGTCAGTTTACTCTTCAATCGGGATGCCTTCGCAAGATGCCCCGTTTTCTTGCAGCAGGAACACTCTGCCTTTATATATGGACAGCTTGGAGCAATGTGTTTTCCTAGACACCAACAGCACGACTTCAATTCAGAGGGAGTTCTTGGATTTTGACCCAGCAACAACAAAGGAATGCTGATATATTTCCAAGTCAGGATGCTGTGCGACTTGGAGGGAACTTGGAGGTAATGATGTTCCCATACGCCTGCCGCCCTTGTCCTTCGAGGTGATAGATGTTGTGGGTTTGGGAGGTGCTGTCGAAGAAGCCTTGGTGAGTTGTTATAATGCATTTTATAGATGGTACAGACTGCAGCCACGATGTGCTGATGGTGGAGGAATTGAATGTTTAAAGTGGTGGATGGGGTGCCAATCAAGTGGGCTTTTGGTCCTGGATGGTGTTGAGCTTCTTGAGTGTTGTTGGAGCTGCACTCATCCAGCTAAGTGGAGAATATTCCATCACTCTCCTGACTTGTGCCTTGTAGATGGTGAATAGGCTTTGGGGAGTCAGGAGCTGAGACACTTGCCACAGAACATCCAGCCTCTGACCTGCTCTTGTAGCCACATTTATGTGACTGGTCCAGTTAAGTTTCTGGTCAACGGTGACCCTTAGGATGTTGATGGTAGCGGATTCGACGATGGCAATGTAATTTACTGTCCAGGAGTAGTGGTTAGACTCTCGCTTGTTGGAGATAGTCATTGCCTGGCACTTGCATGGCGTGAATGTTATTTGCCACTTATCAACCCAAGTCTGAATTTCGTCCAGGTCTTGCTGCATGCAGGCATGGACTGCTTCATTATCTAAGGAGTTGCAAATGGAACTGAACACTGCAATCATCAGCGAACATCCCCACTTCTGACCTTATGATGGAAGGAATCACATTAATGTAGCAGCTGAAGTTGGTTCGGCCTAGGATACTGACCTGAGGAGCCCCTGCTGCGATGTCCTGGGACTGTGATGATTGGCCTCCAACTACCACAACCATCGTCCTTTGTGTTGACAACGGGGAAAATATTAGTTGATTGCACAAGCTGGGGAATGGTGATATCAGCTGGTACAAGCACCACATATTGATCTACTGAAGAAAAAGCATCAACACTTGAAACATAAAGCAACAGCTTACCTGAGAAGAGCTGTTTTTTTTGTAAAATTTGTGGAAAAGCTTGTCGTTCTCATACTGGCCGCAGTGGCTATTAGCTCAAGACTGATTCTCCTTCCCAACAGAGAACAAAAGGACTACCATCAAATTAACCACGCACTTTCAGTTTGCCATGAGAAAATAAAATTGATGCTGTACTGCATCTACGGTTTGTCAATAGAGTGAGGTTATCTTTGTAATGCAGCTGGTATTAATTCCATTGCACGGACCATGAGGTGAAGGGCAGCTGTACTGAGCATTCCAGTAATGGGTAGAAATCTGACTGTGTATATAGGTCAAGGAGAAAGCTTTGATTTCAAAGAATAAAATACTTGACCATTACATTACTGATCTGGGAAATCAGCGAACATGCACTATACATTTTATTATAACATACCTGAAACATGAAATTACAATTTGCTCTCAAAATTAGACATTAATTCAGCAAAAGATGAATATGCCTGATGAGTGATTGCTTGATAATGGAATTTTAGTGATGGTGTTGAACTAGCTTCGCACCGTGATATATCAGTTCGTCCAGAATTTTTAAAAATTAAAATCACAAGCATATTTTATTCCAGGACAATAGAAATAAATTGGAATTTGTTATTTTTTAACTGTTGTTTGGTGTTTATTACGTTATATACGCAACCAGATTAAGCGTTTTGATGCAATAAATACAACCGCATCATCTCCAGATATGTTGCAACAACTTTTCCTTTTACACAACAGCTCGTGCTATAGAGCTCATTTTAGAAGTAGGAAAACTGTACGTAAAGGTGAGAATTTATTTAATATAAAAATAGAAAATGCTGGAAATCTCAGTGATGGGTCAGGTAGCATCTGTGGAGAAAAAAGCAGAATTAACGTTTCAGGTCGACGACCCTTTATTTGTCTTGTCACTTTTTATGCTTTATTTTTTTCATTTTCCTGCATTGTGTAGTAGACTTTTATATATAAGTAAATATTTTCTGATGTATATACTACAACTTGCATTTTTATAGTGCCTTTAATGTAGCTAAATATCCCAAGGTGCTTCACTGCAGTGTTTTCAGACAAAATGTTACCCTATTTCATCTCAGTAAATACTTCTCTGTCATGATTTGATATTTTTTGATCATTTTTGTATAGGAAGGATCTACAATGAGTTACATTTAAGTGATATGTTTTAAATCAAAGTGGGTTCACCCAGCTTAAAATTATATTTATAGCCATGTGCAACCACTGCTGAAACTGAATTTATTCATTAATGAGCCAGGAATTGATATTGAAGGTGTGTTTTAAAGTTAGCAGTTTGTGGAATGTCCTTGCACACAGCCCACTTTAAACTAAAACAGTTAGACCCAAATAACACATATACCAGGCTCATAAACCAGGAAGATCTCATTCATTTTGAGAATAACAGGACAGGATTTCTAGAGACTCACATCCAGTTTTATAGAGAGCTTACTGGTGAATCACTAATGGGGAGGGTTAAGCTGGAGGAACAGTCCTATGATCAGAAATAACAAGGAAAGTAGAAAACAAAGGCACATGTGAAGGCCAATCCATCCAGTTAGGTCTGCGAAGGAAACCGGGCCTAATGGGAGAAAACTCTCTCATTATAAGCTCAGGGCCAGTCAGAATCATGTGACAGACCAGGAAAGGTTAAGTTAGTCCACTAATGTGGGATAGTGTGGTGTATTTTTTAAAAATTATTGATGAGGAAGGGTTTGAAGTTAAGTAAGTAAGTGTCATCTGGGTTAATAGTCATTTAATATATGTAAAAATAAAGCAGCTAAACAATTCATACCTGGCCTCGTCTCCCTGAAGTTCTTTCAGTTTGTCTACTGAAAAATTAGAGAAGCACATGTGAGGGTAAATGAGAAAGACACTCTAGTATAACCCCTGAGTTACACCATGATATTGGGATATTAGCTATTGGGCAAACTGGAGCACGGTAAACCTGTGAACGTGACCAGTGCTGCTGAACTGAAATACCTAAGACAAACTCAATCTGTCCAGCCAATTTGGTTCACTCCATGTGACAGTCAGGAGTGGTGAGTGCACGGGACACAAAAGATTATGGAGTTTGACATCATTCTAGTGGTAGAGATGAACACCTGCTCATCAGAGGTAGCAAGTTCCCTAACCAAGCTGTTCCTGTAGAGATATGACACCTACCTAACAATGTGGAAGATTCTTTGTCTATCCTATCCACAAATAAAAAAAGAGGATAAAACTAATCCAACCAATTGCTGCCCTATCAATGACTTCCCAATCATCACTGGGGTGATGGAAGGAGTTAGCAATAGTACTATCAAGCAACACCTACTCATCAGCAACCTGCGGGCTGATAGTCAATCTGGGCTTTGCCAGACCTCATCACAGCCTTAATCTGGACATGCTCACAAGTGCTGAATGCCAACGGAGAGGTGAAAGTAGCTGTTCTTGACCTCAACCAGCATTCAACCCAGTATGGCACATCATACAACCCAGCCTGCAAAACAAAGTTAATGGGAGTCAAGGGAAAACCCTCTAGTGGCTGAAGCCACATGTGACACAAAGGAATAGGGTCATGGTTGTTGGAGGGCAATCATCACGGTCCCAGGACATCACGGAATAGATAACTCCTCTGACATTGAAGCTAATCATGATGGTCTGCAGCAGGATTTGGGCAACATCCAGGCTAACCGATAACTTTCATTCCACATAAATGGCAGGTAATGATCGGAATAACCATTAACCCCTGACTTTCAATGGTTCCACCATTGCTTAGTCCCCCAACAAGAAAATCGTGTGGTGAACATGAACCAGAAATTTAACTGGACTAGTTGTCATCACGATGGCTGCATGAGAACGGCAGAGGCTAGATACTCTGTGATGAGTGGCTTACCTCAAATGCCCTCCCATTATTTACAAGGTACCAAGTTAGGATGGAATACTCACCACTCGCCTGGATGCGTGCAGCCACAAAAACACTTGATGCTTGATACCATCCAGAACTGAGAAGCCCATTTGATTGGCACTCCTGACACAGGACTCATTATCCATCCAATCTATGATCAATGCACTGTGATTTCCCTATGTACTATCTACAGAATGTACTGCAGTCACTCAGCAAAATTGCTTCAGCCATCCCTCACAGCTCTGCAACATTAACCACTGAGAAAAATGAGCAGCATGCCCATGGGTTCACATGTACTTCCAAATTTCCCTCTAAGTTATACACCATCCTGAATTGGACATATACTGCTATTCCTTCATTGTCACTGGGTCAGTATTCTGAAAATTCCACCCTAGTTCCATCGTGGGAGCATTATCACCATAGGTTGTCACAGTTAAAGTAGAAGGGTCATCACTGTGGTATCTTGAGATACAGCAAATAGACACAACTGCACAACACATGCTTTATTGTTATATAAATCAGTAGTCCACCATGTGGATCTGTAACGTTCCTCCCTCCTTGTTGAAGAAGTTAATCATAGCACATAATCATTGTACATGACTTGCAGGTATACACAACTCTGGGTATACATTTCTCAAATGGAACTGTAAGGGGTGGTTTGCAGGGGGTCAGCTTTCCCTTCTGACCTTATATGAGCGGTTCCGAATCGCTCCCACACCGTTGGTTCTAGACACTGGAATTATGAAGGGACTGTGACAGACTTGGACAGACAATCAGTTTCAAGGTAGGAAGCAGGTATGGCTTTATTGTGTTTAAAAAGAAGTAAAAGGCACACCTTTAATAACAGACCAATACACACTGAGGGGTACAACACATTGAATAAAATGTCAAATTACAGCCTGTGGGGAAAAGAATACAGCTTAAACTCTAAATGGGGTAAAAAGGAGAATGCAGATACATTTACACAAGTTATCCCAGCCTCCCCCCTCCCAATTCCCCTAACTAACTAAGTTATAGCTCTAAGGATTCAGGGGCTATGCTCACCAATCCCTTTAGACAGTTGCCGGTGAATCACGGTTTCGGGGTTCGCTGCACTTGGCCTTCTAGGCGAGCCACTGCCCGGACGGAGGAGAGGACTTCAGACTGCGTAGTCTTCGGTTGGGGTGTGTCCGTTGATGCGCTAAGTTGCGTTTGGATGTATGGGGTAAGTACCCACTTTCTTTGGTTAGGAATAGTTTTGGTTAGTCCCTTTTGGTAATTTCTCCCCCGTTGGTTGTTCAGAAGTAGATTGTAGAGTGATTGTCAATTTGGTTGCTGACAACCTTTCGTTTCGTGGGCCTCGTGCTCGGTCAGTTCCTGATGAGTTCTGGTAGTTTCCTTCACTATTCCATTTCTTCACTGTAGAGGAAGCAGGCTGCTTGTGTCTGTGTCTGTGTTCCAGTCTGTGTCCTTGTTCGAGTCTGTGCGAGTTCCAGTCTGTGTTCTGTTCGAGTCTGTGCGAGTTCCAGTCTGTGTTCTGCTAGTTTTTCCTTGTAAAACTGGGGGATAGATATATCCCAAAAAAAGGCTCCGTTATCTCCCATCAAATCTCTTGGGCTCTGTTTAAACTGTTCTGTCCATTGATTTTCAAATGTCTCCTTTGTCAGCAGTAACTCGATTAGGGTGTGAGAATGTGCTATCACTGGTTTTGCATTGTTTTAGGATTGTCCAGTTTCCTGACCATGATTTCCATTGTGCTTGATTGGGTAATTCGATTATCTCTTAGGGGGTGAATTGCTTCAGAGGTTAGCCCCACCTCCTGTATTTGGTAACTCTTTTTCGCAGCCAAAATGTTGTAGAATCTTAAAATTGACATGCTCCTTCCCATAGATGTTTAGGGGATCTCAAGCTTCTGTAACTTAGGTCCATTTTGAATTCCCTTTCCTATGAGTCCAAACACTGGGGGGGGGGGGGTCTCCATGAATGCATCCCCTTTTATCCCCCGCAGGCCTCGTCTGCCCCTTTAAACTCATTTTAAATGTCCAGAAAGGGATTCTTCTCCTCTGCAAGGGAAAGGTACCTGGAATCTTTTGCGAGATATTGGTAAATTCTACAGAACCCATTATATGTTTCCAAATTCTACTATAGAATTCGGCAACACAAACAAAAGATGTTATCTTATTTTCCATGTTACAGATTAAACTTAACCACTGGTTTCTGTTTCGAAGAGGATATCTTTTTTCTTGAACAGAAATGTTTGATCTTGTTGTAGGACTTTGACTCATTCAAGGCTGAGCCTGAGGAGAGTTTTTCTCCAAGGGCTGATCTTGATCTACATTTGAACTCTCTACTTTCAGACTGTCATGGACTCAAACTTAAATTCTGGATTTCTCTGGACTTGTTTCTGGTACATCAGATATAGGTTTTGCTACTGGTCATCATAGGCAGGCAGTCCCTCAGAATCGAGGAAGGTTTGCTTCCACTCTTAGCATGAGTTCTTAGATGGCTGTACAGTCCAATACGAGAACCACAGTCTCTGTCACAGGTGGAACAGATAATCGTTGAGGGAAGGGAGGGGTAGGACTGGTTAGCCGGACACTCTTTCCGCTGCCTGCACTTGATTTCTGCATGGTCTTGGCGACGAGACTCGAGGTGCTCAGCGCCCTCCTGGATGCACTCCCTCCACTTAGGGTGGCATTGGCCAGGTTCTCCCAGGTGTCAGTGGGGATGTTGCACTTTATCAGGGAGGTTTTGAGGTGTCCTTGTAACGTTTCCGCTGCCCATATTTGGCTCATTTGCCGTGAAGGAATTCCAAGTAGAGCGCTTGCTTAGGGAATCTCGTTGTCTGGCTTGCGAACTATGTGGCCTGCCCAGCGGAGCTCATCAAGTGTGGTCAGTGCTTTGATGCTGGGGATGTTGGCCTGATCGAGGACACTATGTTGGTGCGCCTGTCCACCCAGGGGATTTGTCGCA
The DNA here is from genome assembly GCF_044704955.1 of Pristiophorus japonicus. Lineage (NCBI taxonomy): Eukaryota > Metazoa > Chordata > Chondrichthyes > Pristiophoridae > Pristiophorus > Pristiophorus japonicus. The sequence goes on along the minus strand of NC_091982.1, from coordinate 87,118,664 downwards.
TCTTGCGGAGATCTCGGTATATTTCTCCAGCGACTTGAGGAGTCTACTGTACATGATCCATGTTTCTGAGCCATACAGGAGGGTGGGTTTTACAGCCATGTAGACCATGAGCTTGGTGGCAGTTTTGAGGGCCTGGTCTTCAAACACACTTTTCCTCAGGCGGCCGAAGGCTGCACTGGCACACTGGAGGCAGTGTTGGATCTCGTTGTCAATGCCTGCTCTTGTTGATAGGAGGCTCCCGAGATATGGGAAGTGGTCCACATTGTCCAGGGCCGTGCCGTGGATCTTGATGAATGGGGGACAGTGCAGTGCAGTGAGGACAGGCTGGTGGAGGACCTTTGTTTTGCTGATGTTTAGCGTAAGGCAATGCTTTTGTATTCCTCAGTAAATTCGTTGACTATGTCCTGGAGTCCAGCCTCTGTATGTGCGCTGACGCAGACATCGTCCGTGTACTGTAGTTCGACAACAGAGGTTGGGATAGTCTTGGACCTGGCCTGGAGACGGCGAAGGTTAAACAGCTTCCCACCGGTTCTGTAGTTAGTTCCACTCCAGCGGGGAGCTTATCGATTGTGAGGTGGAGAATGGCAGCGAGGAAGATTGAGAAGAGGATTGGGGTGATGACGCAGCCCTCTTTGACCCCAGTCCAGACGTGGATTGGGTCTGTAATGGATCCGTTGGTAAGGATCACGGCCTGCAAGTCATCGTTGTCATGTATTCAACTATCATTGTAACCCATGTATAAGCTGACCTAAATTGTACACCTTGAGAACATTGACCACAAGGGGGCGAACTTGTGGGAGACACACCTAACCTGGACTTTCAGGTATAAAAGGGGAAGCTCCACCCACTTTCATCACTTGAGGTCTTGGTAATAAAGGTAACTGGTCACAGAGTGATCTTCTCTCAAGTATGGGCCTCGTGTGCATCAATACTGTATAGTAAGGACATATCATTGGCGACGAGAAACTGGGATTTAAACCACGCGAGCATGGCCACTAGCAGCACAGAAGAGAGGTACTGTGTTGGTGATGATTGGGACGACTTTATTGAGAGACTACAGCAAAGTTTTGTCACTAAGGAATGGTTGGGACAGGATTCGGCCGACAAACGCAGGCCTCATCTCCGAACGGTTTGTGGATCCAGAACGTACTCCCTGATGAAGGACCTTCTAGCGCCAGAGAAGCTGGCGGACAAGACGTTCGAAGAGCTCAGTAAGTTGATCGGTGAACATCTTAAACCGGCGAGCAGCATGCACATGACGAGACACCGGTTTTATATGCACCGGCGGCGAGAAGGGCAAAGCATTCCAGACTTCGTGGCAGATCTCCGGCGACTGGCGAGCCTATGTAAGTTCCAAGATGCATGCAGAGCGGAGATGCTGCGAGACTTTTTTATTGAGGGCATCGGGCATGCTGGGGTTTTCAGGAAACTGATTGAGACCAAAGACTTGACCTTGGAAGCGGCGGCTCTGATAGCCCAGACATTTATCTCAGGGGGTGAAGAGACCAGAATGATTTATGACAAAAATCTTGGCTCAAATGCGGCAAACGACCAGGGAATCAACATTGTTAACGCGGCACACAGTTCTCCAGGCAGACAAGGGCAATCGGACATGCCCCAGCATGCAGTCGAACTCAAAGGGGGAATTCAATCGAGGCAATAGCTAGCTGAATGGCGATTCATGCCATCGCAATGGATAATGCGGCCATTAATGGGGCCATCAGCACCTGTTAATGGTGCGCTTAAGAACAGTGACAGAGACAGTCAGAGACGATCGACTGGTAATGGACATTTTGTTTCCAACAACGGGGCCTCCAGCTCATGCTGGAGGTGTGGAGGCAAACACCCAGCCAGAACTTGCAGGTATCAGCAATATACCTGCTGAAACTGCAACGTCAGCGGGCACTTGACGCGTATGTACAGGAAGCCTGCAGTCAGGTTGATGTACAAGGAGGACGGGCCCGATGTAAGCCCTAAAAGGCCAAATGAATACTGGAGGAAATCGCTGGAAGCTGAAGTTCAGTGCGTTCATGTGGAGCACATATACAGTTCATAAACCAAGACGCCACCGATAATGATGAAAGTGCTCCTCAATGGCATCCAATTATTAATGGAGCTAGACACGGGGGCCAGCCAGTCCCTGATGAGTATCAAACAGTTCAAAAGGTTGTGGGTGTCCAAGGCCAGGAGGCCAAAATTATTGCCGATTGACGCACAGCTACGGACATATACAAAGGAGATCATTCTGGTGCTAGGCAGCGCCATGGTAGTCATGACCCACAAAGATTCGGAGAACAGGTTGCCGGTCTGGATTGTCCCAGGGGACAGTTCCGCACGACTGGGGAAGAGTTGGCTTGCTGTCATGAACTGGAAATGGGGCGATGTCAATGCAATTTCTTCTGTGTAGCGAGTACCATGCTCACAGGTCCTGGACAAATTTGACTCATTATTTCAACCCAGCATCGGCACTTTCATGGGGGCCAAGGTAGTGATTCACATAAACCCGGACGCCAGGCCAGTACACCACAAGGCCAGAGCAGTGCCGTACGTGATGCGGGAAAAGATAGAATGCGAATTGGACCGCCTGCTGAGTGAAGGCATCATCTCGCCAGTCGAATTCAGTGACTGGGCGAGCCCGATTGTGCCGGTGCTCAAGGCAGATGGGTCGGTCAGGATATGTGGCGATTACAAGGCCACCATCAATTGGGTGTCACTCCAAGACCAGTACCCGCTACCGAGAGCGGAGGACCTCTTTGCAACGCTATCCGGTGGCAAACTTTTTTCAAAATTGGACCTGACCTAAGCTTACATGACCCAAGAGCTGGCAAGTGAGTCGAAGAAGCTGACCACCATCACGACACACAAGGAGTTGTTTGAGTATAACAGATATTTGTTCGAGATTCGTTCGGCTGCCGCGATCTTCCAGCGAAATATGGAAAGCCTCCTCAAGTCAATTCCAAGGACGGTGGTTTTTCAAGACGACATCCTCATCACGGGTCGCGATACTGAAGAACACCTCCACAATCTGGAGGAGGTGCTACGCAGACTGGACCGGGTAGGGCTGCGACTGAAAAAGGCGAAGTGCGTCTTCTTAGCTCCAGAGGTAGAATTCCTGGGGAGGAGGGTAGCAGCAGATGGGATCAGACCTACTGCGTCCAAAATGGAAGTGATCCCAGAGAGCAACCAGACCCCGTAACACGACGGAGCTGCGTTCGTTCCTGGGGCTCCTTAACTATTTTGGTAACTTTCTTCCCAAATTGAGCACGCTGTTAGAGCCGCTACACGTGCTCCTATGCAAAGGTCGCGATTGGGTCTGGGGGGACAGCTAGAAAAGTGCTTTTGATAGAGCATGCAATTTGTTATGATTCAACAAACTGTAAACGTTAAATGACCCATGTTTTAACATGCGATGCGTCGTCCTATGGTGTCGGGTGTGTGCTGCAGCATGTGAATGCCAATGGTCAGTTACAGCCGGTAGCTTATGCCTCCAGAAGTCTGTCCCAGGGAGAAAGGGGCTACGAGATGGTAGAAAAGGAAGTGCTAGTCTGTGCATATGCAGTAAAAAAAATGCACCAGTACCTGTTTGACAGGAAATTTGAGCTGGTGACAGATTACAAACCCCGAACGTCCCTTTTGGCCGACAACAAGGCCATGAATGCGAATGCATCGGCCCGCATACAATTGGGCACTTACGTTAGCCGCCTATGACGACACAATTCAGCATTGACCGGGCACTGAAAACTGCGCCGATGCACTCAGCAGGCTCCCACTAGCCACCACCGAGCATGATGCTGAGATGATCATGGCTGTTGAAGCTTTCGAAAGCGAAGGCTCACCTGTGACAGCCCGTCAGATTAAAGTCTGGACAAATAAAGATCCGCCACTGTATTTAGTTAAGAAATGTGTCCTGAATGGGGACTGGGCAGCCACGTACGGGGCATGCCCTGAGGAATTTAAACCGTTTCATAGGCGCAAGGATAAACTCTCGATTCAGGCCAATTGCCTACTGTGGGGAAACCGAGTAGTCATGCCCCAGACGGGCAGAGAGGTGCTTATCAGAGAACTTCACAATGTGCACCCGGGCATTGTCATGATGAAGGCAATTGCCAGGTCACACGTTTGGTGGCCAGGGATAGATGCAGACCTGGAACTTTGTGTTCGCAGATGCAACACGTGTGCTCAGCTGGGCAACGCACCCAAGGAAGTCCCCCTTCGCCCCTGGTCCTGGCCCACCAAGCCATGGTCACGCATCCATGTGGACTACGCAGGTCCTTTCATGGGAAAAATGTTTTTGATTGTAGTAGATGCCTACTCCAAATGGATTGAGTGTGCCATTTTAAATTTAAGCACATCCTCTGCCACGGTAGAACGTCTAGGGGCAATGTTCACCGCCCATGGTCTACCGGATGTCTTGGTCAGCGACAATGGCCCATGCTTCACAAGCACTGAATTCCAGGACTTCATGGCAGGCAATGGAATCAACCATGTCAGAACGGCACCGTTCAAGCTGGCCTCAAACGGCCAGGTGGAACGAGCAGTGCAGATAATCAAACAGGGGATGCTCAGAATCCAAGGGGGTCCCCTACAAAGTCACTTATCATGCCTCCTGTTGGCCAATAGATCCCGATCACACTCGCTCACAGGGGTTCCAACGGCAGAGCCTCTAATGAAAAGGTCGCTCAAAACCAGGTTATCCCTTATACACTCTACTATGAAAGAAATTGTTGAGAGCAGGCATCAGTCACAATGTGGCGACCATGACAGGATTGCGAGGGTGCAATGTATTGATGTCAATAACCCTGTTTTTTTCCTTAATTATGCTGCAGGGCCCAAATGGCTTGCAGGCACTGTGATTGACAAAGAGGGGAATAGGGTTTTGGTCGTTAAACTTACCAATGGATAAATCTGCCGCAAACATGTGGATCAAACTAAAAGGAGGTTCAGCAACCCCATAGAAGAAGCAGAGGAAGAACACGACGTAGAGTTTACTCCACCACAGGTGACCGAACACCGGAACCAAGTGAAGGAGAGCCCAGTCACTGTGGGCAGTCCGGTCAGGCCTGAGGCACCGCAAACAGCAGACACTCAGGCCAGTGTCTAACAACCGGAGCCCCAACTCAGGCGCTCTACAAAGAAGCGTAAACCACCAAAGAGACTTAACCTGTGATCCCAATAAGACTTTGGGGGGGGGAGGTGATGTCATGTATTCAACTATCATTGTAAGCCATGTATAAGCTGACCTAAGTTGTACATCTTGAGAATATTGACCACAAGGGGGCGAACTTGTGGGCGACACTCCTAACCTGGACTTACAAGTATAAAAGGAGAAGCTCCACCCACCTTCATCACTTGAGGTCTTGGTAATAAACTGGTCACAGAGTGACCTTCTCTCAAGTATGGGCCTCGTGTTCATCTATACTGTTTCGTAAGGACATATCAGTCGTGGAGCAGGCGGAGGATGGTGACGAACGTTTGGGGGCATCCGAAACAGAGGAGGGCGCGCTATAGACCTTCGTGGTTATCAGTGTCAAAAATCATGTCCATTGTGCCCTGTGGGGGACGAAATCCGCACTGTGACTCTGGGAGGAGCTCCTCAGCCACAGGGTGAAGACAGTTGAGGAGGACTCGAGAGACGACTTTCCCAGGGGCTAATATCAGGGAGATTCCTCCGTAGTTGCCGCAGTTGAACTTTTCCCTTTTTTAAAGATGGTCACGATCACTGCATCTCTGAGATCTCCCGCCATGCTCTCTTTCCTCCAGATGAGAGAGATGAGGTCGTATATTCATGCCAATCGTGCCTCTCTGCCATACTTCAGTGCCTCAGCAGGGATTCCATCTGCTCCCATAGCCTTGTTGTTCTAAAGCTGTCTTATGGCTTTTTCTACCACGTGCAATGTTGGGGTCTCAGTGAGGTGGTGGCAAGTAGCATGCTGCGGATTGGAGTCGAGAACACTCGAGTCAAAGGCAGAATCTCGGTTGAGGAGATTTTCGATGTGCTCCTTCCAGCGGGCCCTGACTGCCTCGGTGTCTTTGATGAGTGTTTCCCCGTTCTTGGACCAGGAGTGGGGTGGGGTCTTGGGTGTTGGCACCACAGGTGGCCTTGACTGCGATGAAGAATCCTCGCACATCTTGGCTGTTGGCCAGCTGCTGTATCTCCTGTGCATTCTCCATCCACTACCTGTTCTTTAGATCCCGGGTTTTTTGTTGGACCTCAGCTTTGAGGCATCTGTAATGCTGTTTTGCTGCTCCAGAGTTGTTTAAGGCTTAGAAATGCCCTGCGCTTATGATCTATTAGCTCTTGGATCTCCTGATCATTCTCATCAAATCAATCCTGGTCGAGTCTGCAAAGAGATTTAGATAGGTTGATCTGGCTGTGGACTCAGCTCCACTTACCTGCCTGCTCCCCATAACCCTTAATTCTCTTATTGGTTAAAAATCTATCTATCTGTGATTTGAATGCATCTATCTGTGATTTGAATACAGAGAGGCTGCAAAGAGATTTAGATAGGTTAAGCGAATGGGCTAAGGTTTGGCAGATGGAATACAATGTCGGAAAATGTGATGTCATCCACCTTGGAAAAAAACACAGCAAAAGGGAATATTATTTGAATGGGGAGAAATTACAACATGCTGCATTGCAGAGGGACCTGGGGGTCCTTGTGCATGAAACTCTTTTGAGTTTACCTGCAAAAACATAAACATTAAAACCATGCCATCCGACCTGGGTGACACAGCAGACATTTTCAAGGCCCCTTTTTTTTTTTGGTTTTTTTTTTTGGGCGCTAAAATCAAATTTTTCCAGTGCCCCCTATAAAAGGGGAGGGGGACACTAAAAGCACCGGCAATGAAAACAAATTAAACTTTAAAACGTAAAATCAAATTAAAATTTGGTTGCCGGGCGTGATGATGCACTCCAGTCCCTCCGGTGCCCACCTCTCGCGGAAGGCCGCGAGCGTACCGGTGGACACCGCGTGCTCCATCTCCAAGGACACCCTGGACCGGATGTAAGAGCGGAAGAGAGGCAGGCAGTCAGGTTGAACGACCCCCTCGACCGCCCGCTGTCTGGACCGGCTGATGGCACCCTTGGCCGTGCCCAGGAGCAGTCCGACGAGGAGGCCCTCGGACCTACCCGCTCCCCTCCGCACAGGGTGCCCAAAGATCAGGAGAGTGGGACTGAAGTGCAGCCATAATTTCAGGAGCAGCCCCTTCAAATAATGGAACAGGGGCTGCAACCTTGTGCACTCAATAAAAACATGGAACACGGACTCCTCCAGACCGCAGAAATTGCAGGCGGCCTGGGAGTCCGTGAACCGGCTTAAAAATTTGTTGCACGGCACTGCTCCGTGCACCACCATCCAGGCCAAGTCCCCGATGAATAGTGGGAGGACCCCTGCGTAGAGTGCCCTCCATCGGGGACCCCCGCCTCCTCCGGACGGCAAGATGGTACGCCATGGCGTGTCCGGACGGCCGGCGAGGATGGCAAAGTTGAGGGTGTGCAGGAGCAGCCCGTACAGGAAACCCCTCCGCGCGGAACTGAAAGGCACGGAGGGGATTTCCCCGAGGCGGCTCAAGTTGTGAGGCACCGGCCCCCGAGGGAGGTTCCGGGGTTTGGCGCCGATGAGGAATTCCGTCCGGTCGGGGGTCAGTTCGGACGGGATCTCCCCACGTGCTTGAGCCTCCTCGATGCACCTAACGGAGTCAGGGCCCAGAGCTGTTTTTAGCGACTCGATGGCATCGGCCGCGTGGCGGACGTTGGCAGAATTTAGGCGCCGCGCCAGCGTGTCTGGCGCCATCTAGCCCGCTCCTCCGCCATCGAGCAGGTCCCTGACCCTGGTCACCTCAATAGCCACAGCCCTCTCTTCCGACCGCCACATGAAACCTCGGCCGTGGAGGTACGGATTCCCGAGCAGCGGTTCCTGCAGGACGGCCGCCACTCCAGCCGGCGGAGAGCTGCGCTTGGTGGAGACTTTGTTCCAGACCCTGATGAGTTCCCTGTAGGGCGGTCCTGGCACCCCCCAAGTTCACAAACAGGAGCTGCGTGTCATAATTGAGGTCGCGCTGCTGGCGGAAGAAATACCTCGCCAGAGCACACCATCTAGGATAGGGCTCGACGTAAAGGTATCTCTGCAGGGTCTGAAGACGGAAAGTCGCGAGCTGGGCGCTGACGCACACCAACGACTGACCGCCCTCCTCAAGCGGGAGACTCAAGACCGCAGCAGAGACCCAGTGCTTCCTGTTGTTCCAGAAGAAGTCCACCAGCTTCTTCTGTATCTTGGCGACAAACGCAGGGGGAGGGGTCAAAGTGACCAGCCGGTACCACAGCATTGCGGCCACCAGCTGGTTTATGACTAGCGCTCGACCCCTGTAGGACAGCACTCGGAGCAGTCCTGTCCAGCGCCCTAGGCGAGCGGCGACCTTGGCCTCCAGCTCCTGCCAGTTCGCCGGCCAGGCTCCCTCGTCGGGGCTAAGGTAGACTCCCAGATAGAGGAGATGGGTCGTGCTCCAGGCAAAAGGCCTGAGCTCCTCCGGCAGGGAGTCCACCCGCCACTGACCCACCAGGAGTCCGGAACATTTCTCCCAGTTGATCCTGGCGGAGGACGCGGCCGAGTAAATCTCCTGGCACTCACGCATCCTCCGCAGGTCAGCGGGATCCTCTACCGCGAGGAGCACGTCATCGGCGTAAGCCGAGATCCTTGTGCATGAATCCCAAAAAGTTAGTTTGCAGGTGCAGCAGGTAATCAGGAAGGCGAATGGAATGTTGGCCTTCATTGCGAGAGGGATGGAGTACAAAAGCAAGGAGGTCCTGCTGCAACTGTACAGGGTATTGGTGAGGCCGCATAAGGTGCCTGCAGTTTTAGTCACCTTACTTAAGGAAGGATATACTAGCCTTGGAGTGGGTACAGAGACGATTCACTAGGCTGATTCCAGAGATGAGGGGGTTGCCTTATGATGATAGATTGAGTAGACTGGGTCTTTACTTGTTGGAGTTCAGAAGGATGAGGGGTGGTTTTATAGAAACATTTAAAATAATGAAAGGGATAGATAAGATAAAGGCAGAGAGGTTGTTTCCACTGGTCGGGGAGACTAGAACTAGGGTGTGCAGCCTCAAAATACGGGGGAGCCAATTTAAAACCGAGTTGAGAAGGAATTTCTTCTCCCAGAGGGTTGTGAATCTGTGGAATTCTCTGCCCAAGGAAGCAGTTGAGGCTAGCTCATTGAATGTATTCAAATCACAGATCGATAGATTTTTAACCAATAAAGGAATTATGGGTTATGGGAGCTGGCGAGTAACTGGACCTGAGTCCATGGCCAGATCAGCCATGATCTTTTTGAATGGCGGAGCAGGCTCGAGGGGCTAGATGGCCTACTCCTGTTCCTAATTCTTATGTTCTTATGTTATGTTCTAATGAGTGACCAAGCATCTCTTTGCAGGCGCTGGTTATGGAGGCCTGGAGGACTGACCAAGAGCTGTGGGCATTCTGCATCTCAGGATCATCAAGGCACGCCAGGTTAGCTGTGAGGCGCTGACTGTTTGGGGTCTCTTAGCTGGGTCTTTAAGTGCCCCGGCATTGACTTTTTTGTGGCAGTGCTTCTGCTGCCCCCTCCGCTTTGGGGCTATGTTGATGTCAATGACACATCGGATTAGGCGGTGGTCCGTCCAGCTGTTGTCAGCTCCTGTCATGGCATGGGTGATGTGCACATCCTTGCGATCCCTGGCTCGGACAATGACATAGTCGAGCAGGTGCCAGTGTTTGGAGTGAGGGTGTTGCCACTATGCCTTTTATTTATCCCTCTGACTGAACAATGTGTTGGTGATGACGTTCATGTTCTAGGCATTTTGTCAGGAGTAGGGTACCACTGGAGTTGGCTTTCCCTATCCCCTCTCTGCCAATCACGCCTCCTCAGAGGGCTGTGTCCTTGTCGACCCTGGCATTGAAGTCACCGAGGAGGATCAGTTTGTCTTCCGCGGGGACGCGGGACAGGAATTTTTCGAGGTTGGAGTAGAAACCCTCTTTGGTCTCATCTGTTGCATCGAGTGTTGGGGTCTATGCACTGATGACTTTTGTGCATTGATTCCGGGATAGGGTGAGTCGAAGAGTCATGAGGAGTTCATTAACCCCGCAGGGGGAGTCTTTAAGGCGGTCGACCAGCTCATTTTTGATGGTGAAGCCGACTCCGTGAAGGCAACGTTCTGCCTCTGGTTTCCCTTTCCAGAAGTAGGTGTAACCTCCACCTTGTTCCTTGAGCTGGCCTTCCTCTGCCAGCCGGGTCTCACTTAGGACAGCGATGTCGATATCAAAGCATCTAAGTTCCCGGGCAACTATGGCGGTGAGGCATTCCGGCCTGTCACTGTTGGGATTGTCCATGAGGGTCCTGATGTCCCAGGTTCAGAACTTCATGTTAGAGGAGTGGAAGGTGCCTGTGCGTGAGTTCTTTTAACGTGGGATGGCCGTTGCACACTGGCTACCACACGGGCTTAGCTGAGCAAGGTCTTGATCCAGTGGCAAAGGAGTCCAAGATGACTGGAGACCAAGCACTGCTATATCAGCTCAATTGCCTACGGCGAGATGTTGGCCGCAGGCTCGACGCTGAGTAGCGCCCTTGGTGGTAAGTGGTCCGAGGCTTGGTTGAGGGCAGGCATTGGGAGTGTCAGTCACCTGCTGGGGTTCAGAGTGCGAGGGAGGTCGGGGGATCACAGCCATGATGCTCACCACATGCTGGAGGAGGAGAAGGAGAGCTCCAGTCATCACTGAAGGAGGAGGAGGTCACCTGTGGGGAAGGAGAGGTCCAGCCGTCGTCATGGAGGAGAGGCCCGATCGCCGCTGAAGGGGTGATGGCCCGCTACTGGAGGGATGAAGGCCCGGTCTCCTAGTCGGAGGCTCACCTGCTCGCCAGGCATCGTTGTGTATCGAGGACCCCGGTCATCGTCGCTGATGGGTGGTGTGGTGCGAAGCCTGAGGTAGGCCCAATCTTGTGTGATTTGCAGGGTTGGGTTTAGAGTACAGGTTAAGACCCTATTAGGGTCTATTAGAACTCGGGGAAGTTTAGACAGTGGGAGGGGGGAGGCTGGGGGTGGAAAGTTGATGGATGGCAGCAGATGGTGGTTGTTCAGCAGGGTAGCTCCCTAGGGAGCTGTCACCCCGGCGACCATCTTGACTAAACTGGTACTTTACTTGTAACAAGACTATCTGACTCATCAGAATAAATTGAATCATCCCAACTTTCAACTCCTTCCACATCTGTAGATAAGATATGATCAATGTAAACAAACCTAACCTTTCCATGATCAAACATCTTGACCAAATATGTGCATGGGCCACATATATTCACTAATCTTCCTGGAAACCTCTTTAACCTTTATGGTGATGGTTCTTCAATCTAACCTTCTGATTCTACTTCATACTTCTCTCTCTAACTCTACCTTTATCATGACTCTCTTTCTGCCTTGATTGTTTCTCTTCTACTGACTGTGCCAAGTTTGGCTTTAATAATGAGAATCTGGTTCGTGGCTGTCGTTTGAGAAACAACTCTGCTGGTTTTCTAGCTTTAGCAGTATGAGGAGTATTATGACAGATAATCAGGACATTTGCCAGTTTGTGGTCCATTGACAAATATTGTTTCTTTGGATTTTCATCCAACATTTGTTTGATGAGGGCACATTTGACAAAGGTGTACTGTGTGCTCTGCTGCACCATTTGAAGCAGGGTGGTACAGTGAAACTTTGGTATGTTTCACACCATTTCTGCCCATGAACTGTGTGAACTGTTCTGTACAAAATTGGGGCTCACTTTAGACACAATTTCTTCTGAAGAAAAAAATCTTTGCAAGGTGTCTAGTGTTTTGTTTGTTGTTATTATCCACATTGGAAATACCTCTATCCACACTATCGATCACTATGAACAATTGCTGTCCTTCCAGCTCTGCAAAGTCTACATGTAACCTTTGCCATACCCTGGGAGGCCACTTCCAATCCTGTAATGGTACTGATGATGGTTTCTTGCTCACCGATTGACATGTTGTACACTGACTGACTCCAGCTCTTTATCTAAACCTTCCCACCAAAAGTAATTGCGTACAAAACTCTTGATTAAACACATTCCCAGGTGCTGGTCATGAAGATCTCTTATCAATTTAGACCTGAACCTATTTGGGCGAACCATTCTTTCTCCCCACATGATACAATCTTTATCCACTGACAGTTAATTCCTACAAATGAAGTATGAATAAATATTTTCCTCAGATACTTGGTTTGGCCATCCATTTGCTACACCTTTGATATAACTAGGTCACATTTGGTTGCCCTACCAGTCTTTTCAGCTGTGACTGGCAGCTCATCAATGTATGAGAAATAGAAAACGTCTTCCCGATTGGATGTAACTTGAGAGGTGGATGGCAATCTGGACACAGCATCAGCACTACTGTGATCAGCTGATCATCTGTACTTAATGTAATATGTCTGCACTGAAAAAAATCAAAGCTAATCGCTGCATTAGGGCACCAGCTCAGGTTGGAACTCAGGACTTTGGATGGAGGATTGCTATCAGTGGCTTATGGTCAGTAACTATGATAAACTTATGACCAAACAAATATTTGTGAAACTTCTTCACCCCAAAAATCAACGGCAAAGCTTCAGTTTTGATCTGCGCATAATTCCGCTCACTGACGTTGAGTGCGTGAAGCAAAAAGGAATTGGTCTTTCCTCCCCACTATCTAGTACATGACAGATCCTGCCCCAACTCCATATGGAGAGGTGTCGCACATTAGCTTGATCTCCTCAGATACGTCATAGTGAACTAAAGTGGTACTCTATACGAACTGTTTTTTAAACTCTTTGATTGCTTTGACCACTTCCAAGGGACCTGTTTTCTCAGCAGTTCATTCATAGAAACATAGAAACATAGAAAATAGGTGCAGAAGTAAGCCATTCGGCCCTTCGAGCCTGCACCACCATTCAATAAGATCATGACTGATCATTCGCTCGTAATTCCTTTCCTGCTTTCTCTCCATACCCCTT